>NW_026623283.1:2383149-2547772 GCF_030028575.1 Malurus melanocephalus
TGCAGGCACCCGCGGGTCGCTTCCCGCCGTTGCGCTGTCCCCGATTYGTGCCGGAGCGCGCACGTATTAGCTGGAATGGCACGCAAATAGGTCAGGAAAGCTGGGTGGCTTTCCAGCGTCATCCCTCTCTGCGTTCCACCCTCAAGCATTCGCGGTTTACGCGTTCACGGGTGAAAACTCCGCTGCACTGGCATAGCATACATTTTCCACCGGGATAGAGGTTTTTTGGGTTTGTGGTTTTTTTGTTTAATGAGAAAAGCTGTTTTTAGCATGTTTTACTGCAGAAATAAGGCAGCGCCTGCTTTCGTCAAGCCTCTTCCTCTCCACCCTYCCCCAACATCGGTCTATCGTTACAGTCCTTTTCAGGCAGAGATTTTGACACGTTTTTTCCCCTCCCTCTGGGTTCTGTAAATTCCCAGCTGAGCAGACCAAGACGCCCCCAAAGCTGGGAAAGGCTGGAAGCAAGTCCCACCGCGCTCTTCCGTGTCCGCCACCAGCCTGTCCAGCCGGGGGCAGCTCCTGTCCCCCACTCCTAGGGACACAAGAGCCGAGCGAGTTCACCTCAGGGCAGGGAGGGAACATCCAGAGGCTGCGGCCAGGGGCTGGCAGCCGGCCTTTCCCTCATGACACTGCTCCTTGGCACTTGGTATTGTTTACAGGGCACTCCGCCCTCTGCCTCCCGCTGCAARCTCGAAGGAAGCCTTTGGTGGGGAAACCTTGAGACAGAGAGCGGTGCCGACCAAAGCTTTGTGCTGGTGCTTGTTGGGCTGCGGCAGCTGTTCCCTGAACACTCCGTGTCTCCATAAAGGCATGCATGCTCGGAAAACCAGCRCATCATAAACTCAGAAAACCAGGTGAAGGCCGGCGTGATCTTASCGGGCATTACAAATACCCTGATGGTCACAATCCGGCAATTCTGTGTAAATTGCAGGAACAAGGAGGGATTGGCTCTGCATRWTRTTMWKYAKYATSATRGKWGKTKKTTKTTTTTTTTTTTWAATTGACATCTTGCTACAGACTGTAGACCATGGTTATTAGGCAGTGTATTTTAGCTGCTAGTTAATATTAAAAAGAAAAAAGAAACCATTTGCAGGTGCACTATCACCATGGTTTTCTTCCACTTTGATTCCAAAGTTCAAGACAGCAAATTCCTAGTTCTAGCATTGCTAACAAGAAAAAGAACTGTTTCTGTTTATGTACTATAATTTTGAGGAGCACATGAGCTTTCATTTTCACATTGCATCATTGCACTCATTAGATGTGGTCCTTCTAATTTCACCTCAACCCAGGGCAGGGCATGGAAAATTGTCAAAAGTATAGGTTTTAATAATAACAGAACTCACAATAACACAGGTGGTATGAAATGGGTAAAGGACAAGGGGTTAGCTTGCTTTGGTCTCTTCAGCACTGCCCACTCCAAGAGCACGATTATCCCAGAGTTTCTGAAGCAATCAATCATGCATTCTGTATTCTCAGAGGTCTGAAGTAATGGAGAACCCAGGTGATGCTGGCTGATGCCTGGTACAGAACTGAATCTTTGCCATAAGGAAATGGCCACASTGACTTGTAGAGGCCTGGACAAATGTGTAAGTGGATTTGCTAAAAKGTTTATAAATAGATTAAAGTGATATCTAAACTTAACTTCAAGACAGTGGAGTGTTTGTARAATACTGCCAGGTATCAACACCAATCATCTGTGCCTGATAAAATAATTCTGCACAAAATCTTTTTCTATTATGGCAATTTCCTCCAACAGCAATATCATTAATKCAGTGAGAGCAACTCCAGGTGGAGACCGGAAGTATGAACTGCTCTGCAGAGATACGCATTTCACCAAAAGCAATTCACACATAAGAATCCTGTCTTAGAAGAGACAAAACCCATGTCAAGGGCAARTGCAGTGCACGTCACAGCCCCTTCCTTTCACTGCCTCCTCCCAGCTGCCAACCATGCTACAGGCAGCTGAGGCCTTTACATACTTCTCTCTTGTCTGTCTTCCAGGAACTTGTCCCATCTCCCCTTGACCCACATGATGCTGTCATCAGGAGTTCCCTGGCTCCACTTTCTCTCCTGAGAGTGATGGGGAAAGCAGAAGGTGAGGAACGTGCATCTGCAGGGGCTGCTATTTCCTCCTCTGAGGCTCAGTAGTAAGATGGGTTAATACCATCCAGTCTTCCACTCCAACCAYACCGTCCTTCTTCAGCATTTTTACCAAGTCCTTTGCATCTGAACAGCACCAGCTAGAAACAGCTCCCTCTTTGAGCATGAAGCCTAATTGTACCAAACACAAGCAAAACATTTTTTTTTAAATCCCAGGTAAACAGTCTCTATTCTAACACACAATAGGTCTGCACCAATTAAATACAGTATAGCAGTATATAAATTACAGTTCTTTACAGTAAACAGTAAAATCCRCGAGTCCGCTTACTGTACACAACAATCAAAGAAAGAACAGCAGCTTTTCAGTAAGGCCCCAGGTATCTCAATCATTCACTTGCTAAGGAACAAAGAAAAGATACAGCAGGCCATTCACTTCACTAATTTTTTTACCATGTTGCTTTACAAATATCCAGAACCACTTGTACAGGCATCTACAGTATCTACACATGGAACAACCTTCTTAGGAATTCATGAGCACCAGACATAAATCCCTCCATCATTCCCATTATTAAAATAAACTTTACAGATTAAAATTACTTTAGCAGGTTCTATTTTATCTTGATAATAACCAGCAAGTAACAAGTGCAAAGTTTGCAGTTATGATCCATTTACTGCTTCTTTATTTCCCATTCCCCCCCARAAAACCCAGAACCCCCTAAAAACCCCAAATGTTGTCCTCCCACACCCTTGCAGTAATACTGTTTCTGCAGTCAAACTGCCTGGCTGGCTTATGCTAACACATGAAATGCCAGACTCATAGCTTCAGGCATCGTCAGTCATTCCAATCCAATGCCAAGTCAGCACAGTGGCAGGCCTCTAGGAAGACAAAACATGAAGCAGATGGATATTTCAGTGTGCTTAAACACAGAACATAAGGCTGCAYGGTGCCCAGTGACTGAATGAAACATGGCACCAAATTACCAGTTAAAACATTTAGAATAGAAAGATATAAACAGCAAATATGTCAGTCTAAAACAAGTTCTTTGGTAATTAAGAACAGCAAACCATAGCGGTTGGGTTATTTTTTTCCAAATACGGATTTACATCCTGGTTTTTCCTCAATAAAATATCTTTTGTTGTTTAAAATATATCTTCCAAGTTGTTGTGTAACAAATAGTCCAGTACCTCAGTTATCTACAGATCAGCTTTAACTGTGTTTTAGTGTGCAGCCACATCTGCCCACTGGCAGACAAACTATAGATACACATTCATATATATATAATATATATATTATTTATAAAAAAATTAGAKAATTAAGTCAAGGACTTCTAGAGAATACACATTCCATATGGACAGGTTAAAATGTACAATAGCTTCAAAAATCCATAAAGTTTTCTACACAGTGATGCGTGTAGTAAGTGCAAAAATACTGCAGTTTAGTTAATCCAAGATTTCCTGTTTTCCTGTTTCCTAGAAAAAGCAGAAGCTGCTGCATCTCCTGAATGGCAGAGGACATCTCCTCCTGTCTTGGGAGTGGCCGATGAGCCGTGAAGCACAGAACTCTTCCGTTTCTCTGAAGTGGAAGATGCCTGAGACCTGGAAGTGCTACTCAATTTCCTTGCAGGAGCTGGTGCTTTGCTGAGGCGCCCAGGGCGAACGAAAACACCRTGTCGTGGTTTGCAGTGGAAGTACTCTCTGCCTTTCACAATTCCATCGTGCTTCCCTTCAATGGAAAGAAATGCACAGGATTAAATGCTGGTACTGCCATTAGCACAAACAATYGAGGCGCTGAAGTGTGAATAGCTTTGGTTATATGTCAAATAGTCAAGATTGTTTCTGCTGAGTGACAAAGCCAGATGTTCACCGTTCGCTAGGAAGAACAAAACTTGTAAAGGAGGGCTTGAATTATGATCAAAAATATGATTTTCTAAAATATAGCTTTGTTAACTAACACTTTTAAAAGTCGAAGCATATGTTCATTTTGTAGAATAAACTTTCCTSAAAACCAATTGCTTGCAAAGCTTAAAATTTAGCAGCAGACAGTCTTCTGGCATAAGTGATATTACCTATTAAACTACTAAAAATATCTTTTTAAATTACCTTAGGTATTTCTACAAAAGTCTCTTAACACTTGCAGAGCACTGAYTTTTACTGACCCCTCCAAAGTGAAGTTAAAGAAAACCTGTACTCTGGAATTCATCTTTCCCTAGTGGAAAACAGCAATAAATCTCTAAAAGCCACTGACAGCAAATCTATCTGACAAGTGATGCACACTATTAGTACTGTTCATGGATGTGTGCACATTGATTTTTTAAAAATCTGACAATTTTAGGCTTTGCTTGTTTCTCTGATCTGCAAAAACAGATGGGTACCAACAGGGAACTACCACAACATGCAAAAGCAGKGTTTTCAGACAGTTAAAAATGGATCAGAGCATCCCCATAGCCAGGAAGATGAGAACTGGGTGTATCAGAYACCAAGCTTCATGAAACTGGAGGTACTTCCCAGGACTGAACAGCAAGGAATGGTTGCACTGTGGCTTTAAAAATAGGTCACAGTAGCTGCATAGATAACCCAGAAGACATTTTGTCTTACCCAGCTGAACATTGAGTTCAACTCCGACCCAGATTCCAGCTGAAAAATCCACTGTTCCAACGTATCTCACTGTGCCCATCTTATTACTTCCAACACAGACTTGCTCGCCCACGGCCACCCAGCTTGGCAAGACATGGGCTTGATCTGCAGAAGCACCTTCTTCACAATCAGAACTGTCCAAGTGGTCCTTCGTAATAAAATYGTCCACGGAAGCATCTGGATAAGTCTCAGGGTCTGAAGTGTCTCTCACCAGTCCAGAAGAGAAAGGACTTTCCACAGCATCCGCAATCCGGTCTCCTGCTGTTGCTGCAGAGCTCTGCTGGCCCGCGCACGTGCTCTGCCCCTTGCCAGGGCCTCGGGGGCACTCYGAGGTGCTCACTCCATTAGATGACAGAGGGGAACACGACTGTGGAGCTGTTGAATGGTCAAAATCCTTTCCATCTTCAACGCCCATGAACTCAGTAAAGGAGTGATCCTCCAGAATGTCCGTCGTGTGCTCAACCGTCACCTCACGTGGTGAAAATTCGATGGTGTTTTTGCCATCCAAGGAACTTAGAGCTGAGAGGGATCCAGCTCTGGGTAACTGCTGAGAGTCTCTGTCAGTGGCACTGAATGACAGTGSTACTTGCTCTGTTAAGGCACTGTTTTCTTTCAGTGGCAACACAGGTAACTTTTCTCTCACTAACTCTGTCTCCGACTCTCGACATTCCTTGTTCAAAGATCTTAAATCATGTGCAAGGGATAACCCTGAAGGATCAATAGAGTCCAGCTCCTTGGTGTGACCGGCTAGCTGGTCTGTGCTATCACTACAGGGAACAAGCATGTCAGACAGGGTGGCATTAGAGGCACTGTGGGAAAAGTAGCCACTAGTGATGCTGCTAGTGGTGGGGCTGCGGGACACCTCTTTCTCAAGAAGAACACGAGAGCTCATGAAGTCTGATTTAGAGGAAAACCACTCCCTGTTCTCCAGGCTAGCATTGTAAATACTGAAGTCAGCAAACTCCTCCGGTACATAAGGCCGGAAGTTTTGAAAACTTTGTGGACTTATCAGTTTCTTATTAATGGCCTCCAACTCACTGTCTTCCTCTTCTGAGTCCTGCAAATGAAGAGAGGAATTAGGATTAGGAACCTGTGACAGTGGGGTTTTCAAAATAAACTAATCATACTTGATTTTTTCCTTTCTGAGCATGGAGAAATATGTAAGTTTAATATTCTTTAACTGAAGAATGGAAGACTCCATTGAAAAGAGCTACTGGAAACATATCCTATCTACACTGAGCTATTCAATTTTTAGAAAATAAATTCTAAATAGTTCAGAAAATATAAAGCAATAAAAGGAAAGTTACATGGTTTCATCCACAAACGTTTTTCTGCCATGATTTAGACTAATTWAACCTACTCAATGTATTGTATAGAATTAATTCACCACCTAACAAGATAAACACAAATATGAATGGAAAAGGCCTTACAGAGTCTCTGCTACAATACAGATCATTAAAAACTTTGGGATTAYTAAAAACTTTGCACAATGGGATTTTCTATTAACCTGATATTAGTGAGGCTAAATAATTTTGCTTACCCCTGACTATCACACCTGAACAWATTCAGGGTGTTTGAAAATATAACCAAAAAGATGAAATATTACAGCAAATCTTCAAGGAAGCATTTCTATGCATACATGTATGTGTTTGGGAGAAAATAAGTGACACCAATCAACCAGGCAGAATTTGGAGGTGCCCCCCTGAATTTCCCCTTGGTGATCAGTGTGGATGCACCATGACCGGACCACAGATGTGGCACAGATCTGAAACTGAGGACATCAGTTCTGTAAAGATTTATCTGAGAAAGGCCCCAGCAACGTAGTAGGGCTGCTCCCCCAGGATAAAATAYTGCAGGCAGGACTCCACATGGATGCTTTTTAAAGCACTTCCTTTTATACATGTCTTCATTTATACGATTATATGTATATGTCTTCATTTATATGTATATATGAAGGTATAAACATATGTATATGTTCCTTTATCTGCACCACAGATTTCAAATACTAAGCAAGGCAGGTCCTGTGTGATATMTGAAGTAATTGGAATCTTTCAGACACCTGCTGTGAATAAACAATGTGAACGGAAAAGCAGAACAGTTAACCAGATGACCACGGAGTACCAACACATCAGGATAAACATCCTCTTGAAAATGTTTCCTACACTTCGTAATAGCCAAGATGGCTCAAATAACTTTGTATAACTAAACTTCAAATACTCAAACAGGAAACAGATTTGCTCGGTTTGCCCACATCAGAATAATCACAGAATTGTTTGGACTGGAAGGCACCTCTGGAGGTCAATTAGCCCARTCTCCCTCTGCTCAAGCCAGGTCACCCAGAACAGGCTGTCCAAGACCGTGTTCAGTTGGGTGGGTTTTGAGATCTCTATAACCTTCCTGCATAACTCATTTCAGTGTCTGATCCCCATCACAGTAGACAAAGTGTTTTCTTGTTCTATCTTGTTCAAATGGAATCTCATCTGTTTTGATTTGGCTCATGTCCTGTCACTGGACACTGCTGAGAAGAGTCTGCCTCACCCAATCCCATCAGATGTTTTTATACATTGGTAAGATGCCCCTCTGACTGGTCTCCTTAAGACTCAACAGCTCCAGCTATTCCAGCTTCTCCCTACCTGTCAGACAGCCCWCATCTATAACAAGGTCTCATTTCCATTCCTACCATGTTTATGTTCATAGCAAATATAATTCAGTATTACCCATGAGAATGGCCTCTTAAACTCACTCAAGATCTTCAGTAATATTACATTTTTGTTGGCCCAGCTATCAGTAYCTGAACAGGATGCTTCTACTTGTCTAAGTATATCTGACAAATTCAACCACATTTCAGATTATTAGTATTTGCTAAATTTAAAGGCTTAGCATCCTTTGCTTACTACTACTTCAGAGTTATTTCTGATACAGAATTTGGAAGAAGGCTTTAGTTTGCAATTATTTATTTCTCTGAAGAGGAGCAATAATGTTATGAAACATCATGTAAGACTACAAAGTATTATTCATACTATTGAAGATCTTGCTACTTACATCTGAAATCCACAGTTCCTTTAGAAGAAAAAAAAAATTAATACCCCCTTTATTGAGACTAAGAATATCCTTCCAARCACTAAAGCCTTATGCAAAGCATATCTTTTTGCATATTGCAGGATACCAGTTGCTCATCCCTGAGGGATGTTTTCTCAATCATTCTGCTTAYTTCTTCCCTTTTGCCCTATTTATTTGTGCAAAACTAAGTTTTTTTTCTATGCAGACCCTTTACAGTTTGGAGGTGGGGGTTAAACGTTAAAAATGAAGGAAGTTAGCTAGCTAAATAGCCCCTTGAGATCAAAAATAATTTTTGTAAGAGAGTTCTTTGTATATCCTTTGAAACTTGTAAGGTTCTTCATTTGACCAAAAAAAAAAAAAAAATCTTAGCACACATGTAGTAGTCCCTGTTCAGAACCAGACTAATAAGAGGCTGTAACTGACAAATGGCTCTACAAACACACAGATATTGGTGACTTGATTAGGAAATGTCAAAYAAGTACCCTCATTATCAGTCATGTGCTATTTCAGAGTTATCTGTCATCATAGGTATAAAAGCTAAGGTACAGAGAACCAATCTTCTTACTAGGACTTCGGCTATGAAGAATGCTGCAAATAGGTGATGAGACACCACCTTGAGACAGACAAAAGATGCCCCTGGTGGGGACAAGACATATTTCCTTTCAGAGCTCCTGTTAAGCTTCCTGGTTGGGAAATTCCAGAARCAAAGCRATTTYAAGATTCTTCAAATTTCTGTGGATGTAAGATGTCAGGAAAAAAAAAGGAGGTACCTTGTACAGCTCAGGCTATTTGTATAAATAAAGATAAAAATCATTGAAAAACTGGTAAAGAAAYTTCAGCTACTTCCCTGGGATGTAACAATGACTGTAATGAAAAGTGGATTTAAGAACTGGTAACAGAAAAAACATAACAGCAAGAACTAAGGAGATGACCATACATCAAGTTCTAACAGTAAAGCAGCAAAATAAGCGAGAGCACAGAGCACCTTCCCTACACCTGCTTTGTAGCAAAGATACTGTGTCATTAAAACTTAAAGCATCCGAGCTTTCAAATCCCTAAATTACACCCTTCAAGTAACTTCAACAAGTTAGTTCCYATTTTACTAATTTAAAAACCAGTAATACTTATTCAGTGGTTGCACCACTGGTGCTTCAATTTCTACTGCCTGCTAGGAGGCTTAGCTAAACCCCCCTTAGACATGTTAATTACTGGCAGTATTTAAATACACTTAAGATGAAAACATTGAATCTGACCTTAACATAAGCTACTGTACTCCCATATTACATAGAACATGCCCCTATACCATGCTTTTTTGATGTAGTTGCAATATCAAACACATGTAAGTACTCATTGAAATTTCAGGCTGAATGCTCTATTTCAGTCCAACTGAATAAAAATATTTTTTGTTAATTGCTTTTTTTCCCCTCCCTCCTTTGACAGATGTATTTTGGATATTGCAATACTCCAGCTTAGTTAAAATATAAGACTCACTGTAGCTCTAAAAAAAATGGGGTAGCTTGGGAAGCCTGGACCCAACAAAGACTTCTTTCCTAAAGACAAAATACCCCAGAAGGATCCTTTGGYAAGCACAGCACCATAGGCTGGCAGGGCTATGCAAAGGAGCCGTGTCAACCTCCTGCCCACTAGTGGCTGCTACTCCTTGCCTGTCTCCCCAGGACCCACTGAAGAGTCTGAAAGGTCATCAGAGGACTAGACCCAAATGAAATGTAACTCCATRGTAGTCAAGCCATCAGCTGGATGGATCAGTTCACTTGATCTGACTCCCTAGGCATCCAAACAAAAAGCGGTGTTGATAAAAAGGGAGAAATCAGTAGGAGCAAGCAGCTGAGAACTGAAGGAACAGCGCTTTCCATGGTCCTGCTGGCCACAGCAGGTTTACTATGTTCAGTGAGTTAATTCCCTTCCTGCTGGAAAAGCCTGGTGGCAGGATGTTGCCCTTTTCAAGCTCTCAAAGCTTCTGCATATCTGTGGAAAGCAGCACAGGCAAGTGCCTGGGTTAATTCAGGGCATGCATGGGATGAGACTTTGTTTTCACTCAAGGGATTTAAACTGCCCTAAGTTGCTATGGAAAGTTTTGTAACAGTTTATTTTCCAAGGGATGTTTTTTCAACCCACTAGAAGATTTTTTCTTCCAAATACCTTCGTGCTGTTTGTATCAGTGACTCAGTGCGAGTCAGCACGTCAGCTACCTTATGGAAAATTAACATAATCAGGAATGAAACAGCTGCCATCYAAACCCAGCAGCAAAGCTTCAAATATATACACCAGAACAGTTGGGATACTTTGGTCGAACAACCCTATAAAATAGCATTAGAAATTCAGAACAAGTTTTTTAATGGCTTGGCTGGATAATGATAGGAATGAAAGTAACGGTTGAACAGGAAGAATCCATTACTAGCATTTTGTGGAAAAGTGGCCTATAACACTTACAGGAAATAGTTTGAAGGTTCTGAATTTTAAATCTAAAGCTCTCATTAAAGTGATTATTTGCAGCCATGTTCCACAGCCTCAAAACCAAAACCATCAAACAGCAAAAATCACGGTACACTTTTTGTTGAAGCAGCAGTGAGAAAAGGATTTAGCAGGTAAAGATTAAAATAAAAGCCCTCCACCTCAATTTCCACCTGAATTATGATGAAGACAGGCTGCAGGTTAATTAAGAGCGGCAATCTTATTTTAGTCTTATTATTTCGATGTCAGGCAATTATAAGCTTTTATAGTGTACCCACACCTAAATGCATGGTTACTTACACCAAATGGGATCATTCCATTTACTCTGGGGTATAGTCACAAAATCTAGGTAACATACAAGGTAAATTAGAGTGACAACAGCATGGCTCACTAACCCATCCTTTACTTGACCATTTGTGCCCTGTAAATACTACAGCCTCCCCTCTCCCCCCAGCCCACAAGACAAATTACATATAAACATTAAAACCCAAAACAAAAACAAAACACAAAGCCCCAGTGGAGTTAGTCCCAATGACAGAGGGCATTTGCAAGCCAGGCAAGCAGCTGTTATAACCTACAATCAGTCACAAGTGGTTATATCCACCTCACAACTACTTTTTTCCTGCTGCAGCAGCGTGACTGCCTCAAGCCCACCACCAAGTGGCCCTGAGCCCACCACCAGGCCTCAAGAAACTGGTACAAAACTTACAATCTTCTCCTCAGGCATGCTGGTGGCACTGCTTCCTGCAGGCACAGCACAGCCAGCACAGCGCACCTGAGATGGAGGCAAGCTCTGCAAAGGTTGAGACACACAACACATGACACAAACCACAGYTCTGGCCATGGTGCTAAATGGATGCCAGGTTAGAAAGGCGTGAAGATGTGATTAAAGTAAAACACCCATGCTGGCCAAACAGACATCAAAATTCAGGTTAATAGATAGGGAAACTCATGCACTCCTCCCAGAAACTGAGGGTGAAGAATAAAGGCCAGTATTATAACCACCCCAGAATACTGTTTCATGGAATTGTATTTGATCTATGAAAAAAACCACACCCACATCTTACTGGAGAATAAAAAAAAAAAAAAAGGTAGATAACTGTTACTTTAAAATAGAAGCATCCTGTAAAGGATAATACTTACCAAGAAGTAAAAAAAACTCAGAAAACAAAAGCCCAAAATCCACAAACGTAGTATTTGCGTAAAAAACAAACAGCAAAAGTCCACCACATATAAAGAGTAGCCTGAATAATTTTACCAGAGAATTACAAAATCCTGTTGCAGCAGATGCAAATCATTTGTCAAGTACACAAAATCACTCCATCTCCTTTAAAAAAGCAGATGGTTTTAAAAGATTACCTCTTGACTAAGCAGAGGTCGGCTTTCAAGTGGGGTCTTCCTTTTATGTTCCTCTTTTACTGGCATTAAGGGCTTGAAAAACTTTGGTGGCTGGGGAGAAAATGCTTTAAAAGGGCTGGCCATTAAAGCATGGGAATTCTCTGCTACAACACCTAGGTAAAAAAGCAAAAATAGTGTATTTCAGTTCTTCATAACCTGACTACAAGAGCATATTTCAAAATAACTGACGGTTAAACCATGCGTTTGGCAAGTTGCTGGCTACAGAAAAGAAGTCACTATTTTATTATTTAGGATTGGCCTTAGCATTGAAATAATGCAGAGCTCAGTGAGATCCTCTGAGAAGTATGGAAACRGAAGGAAAACAGAAAACAGGAGTATCTGCCCCCTCCATCCTGAGGCTCCAACATTTCTGTTTTTCACCTTGGTCATAAAAACGGTGGGAAGTGTCCTTGAAACTGGAACTCGCAAGCTCTTTGCTTCCTCTGCCTCACCTGACCTCTGCCCACAACACTGCAAATCTGCCCTGTAGCCAGGCCGGCGTGCTGCACAGCCAGGATAATCAAAAAGGGAATTGTAAGCAAGGAAGCAATGAATAAACCCTCAGTCCSACTTTATTGCAGCAGTATTTCTACMYRCACTGCCTGGTCRAGAAGAGCTTGTTACAATGTGACCTGAAGGAAACAAGGCACCCTTGACACACCAACATGGAGGCACAGCAAATATCCACATATCATATAAAGAACCTAGGGACACTTCCCACTTTWAAAAAAAAAATCTTCATTTTCAAATTCATAAAGTAACAGTAGCTGMTTTTTGTTCTTTTGTATGTGTGTGGTTTTTCGTTTTGTTTTGGGTGGGGGTTTTCTTTTTTTCTGTCTACAGTTTTGATTTCTATTTGTAGCACGTTCTTCTGCCTCCTCTTGGTTTTTTGGATACCATCAACTTTACACCCTTTCCTGGATGTCTTATGCATTTCTCCCTTTCTCGCCTATTTCCAGTTTATATTTAGCTCCTAAAGTAGAAGCTGCATAACGCATTTAGTAGGAAAAGAGCACAGAGAATTTAATTTTCRGTTGCATGCAGTAGATAAAAATCCACCAGCACTGCCACTCCATATATGAAGCCTCACCACTGCCTTCTTTGCTCTTGCGAGGTGACTCCCTGGGTAAAGTACCATAGCATGACACGTCTTGATAAYTGGAACAACAGTCAGATATGTCTAGGTGACTTTCAGACCAACCCTAAAAAACAAAACCCACATAAATCTGCAATGCTGATGYAGGAAAGAATAATAAGTAAATTCAGGTGTTTCTTTTTAAAAGTCAACCAAACCCCACAAACGAAAGGCATTTCAACTTACTGACTTCAGACAATTYTCCTGTTGCACACAAATTGACTGTTTAAAAGCTAATTAGCTTTTCAGTAAAGCATTTAAAGTTTTGCTCAAACTTTCCCTTTCCTTAATACCAGTTTATACAACTGTAACATGGAAAGCAGAAAAGGACTATAAGGTTTAATTCAAAATAATATGTAATTTGTGCAGCATTTTGAAGATATATTATGTAAATCAACTGCTTTAAATACCATTGAAGGAAAATACTATTTCTRTTTTCCTTTTCTTTTTTTCTAAGTTCTCAAACACATCTTGCTTCTGGTGGTGTGGGAAATCTGGGAAATGTGAGCCATTTATTGCTAYGTTTCCATACCTTGTCATCTTCATCGCAAGCAGAAAGATCCAGTCGGCTACAGGACACCTACGGAACACCAACAGAGTGACAAAATGCCTACCTTTTATTTATAAAATATGATGTCTTGAGGAAACACTGTGATCATTTAGCTCTAATAACTTTTCTGCTCTGTCTTTTCAAACCAGATTATGTACAAAGATATCTACATTTCTGCTGTGTGAGTGCATGAGAGAACACATAAAATGCATGCAAAATGAAAACTACCCCTTATATTATGAAAAAATTTAAAAGTACTTGGAGATAAAAGAATTCTGAATCAGGGCAGTTGTCATCCTAAACTACTTCCAAAATACATATTATTATAAGAGGAGAAGAGTTTCAACCAGCCCTTCCACTTCCCTGTAAGCTTTGTTATCTCCTAGGATGGAGAGTTTTGGAGAGGGGTTTCCCTTCATGCCCGCTTTCCTGCAGGCTGGTTAATCTCAGCACAGAGCAATCACTGCCATATCTCACTGTGTGAGCWTTACACAGCACACAGAGAGCAGCCCCTGCCCCCCAGAGCTAATGCACCACGTGAGGGAGGGTCCTTACGTTGTGCACRTTTGGAGTGCTGATGCTCCTGCGGATGTTCCTGGCTTTGGTGGAGAGAGCCTCTTTGACGGTGACTGCCTGTGGAAAGAGAACAACCCACTAACAAYGATGCCACAGTCTCCTCAGGAAAAGTGAGCAAGCAGGAGAGGGACCTTTTTCAGTGTGCCTAACAGGGATTCCATTTACAAATCTTAATTTGCACACACAACCACCAAAGGTTCTATCTGAAATTCATTMTTTAGCCTTTGCTTGCTCAGGTTCTGAGTACTCAGCTCTGAGTACACCATTGCCAGCTTTAGCTCCTACATCCACCATCAATGGAAATTTGTATTTTCATGGAGGTAACTTAGTCTTATATTTATCTGTCCAATGATCTCTAAAAAAAAAACCCAACTGAAAAAAAAAGCAACACAGTATTTAAAAAAGTTCAATCATCTCTTCTTGAATTTTCATCATCCAGTACAAAGGGTGCAAGAAATGCCTTTTCCTTGCCTGTCTCAGTCGTTCAAGGCTCAAAATGTTCTCCACTTGCAGCACACCACGAGTGTATTTCTCAATGTAGGTTTCACCATCAGATGTGCCCTCATTCTCACTYCTTGCGGCCATCAGCGCTAAGGTCTCACGATCCTCAATTTCTTCTGTAGCCTAAGGTACAAGTTACACCACTGAAGGTTTCAAAAAGTAAAGCCAATTGTTTTTAATGTCTTGATTCGCTTTTTTAGACCAATTCAASCCAGAAATTCATTTCAATTGGTATCTAAAACTTAATCAGTAAACCTAATTACAGTCARTGATGCAGGGCTTTTCAATGGAGTTGCAAATGATGCTGAAGAGATCAAGCTTAGGAGAAGTTTTGAGCATTTGCTGTAGTAAATGCAATTCTAGAAAAAATACATATATAAACTGAAATTGTGTATTTTAAGGCTCAACTAATGACATCTTCCTAGGCAAGAAAATGGAATATCCTTCCCAAATCTTAAAATATGCTGCGATTTCCCTAGATTTTGAAATGTAAGTAYTGCAACAAAGTGACAATTACATGGTGACAAGACTATGTTTTCATTTATCCAGTTTGTTTACCTTTTAAAATAAATCTTATAGTATATTTACAACTTGTACAAGCTTTTTATATAAAAACCAATTTATATTCCCGTGAACTCAGCTTCCCAGCTATTCTGTTTTCACAGACGCGAACAYTCCTCTGAGTATCCTCTATATTTTCCCTGTAGACATTAATGGGCTTTCAAAAATAACTCTGCTACAAAAATTCACTTAAACACAGTAGAAGAGAAAATAGGATCCCCACGGTTTCCAACTGTTCAAAGATAAACACCATCTCACCACTGAACTTCAGTAAAGGCACTTTGGCAAGATGCCTCATATCAGCAAGGTAGGACATTTACTTTCTAATCAGTATCACCCACTGCTCTAGGTCAATTCTGTTGGTTTCTGTGAATTTCTCAGAGAAGTATGGTATAATTTACCTTTGGTATATTGGATACTATTTCATAGGTCACTCCACAGGCATAATATATGTTTTTCAAGGATATTCTCCTTTTCAGGCTCTGGGTAAAACTCTAGAAAGAAAAWAATTTTTAGCTTCTGTTTTGATAATTATTATTTTTATGACATCCTAAGAAATAAAAAGGTACAATGCAAAATCTGATTACAAA
Source organism: Malurus melanocephalus (assembly GCF_030028575.1). Classification (NCBI taxonomy): domain Eukaryota; kingdom Metazoa; phylum Chordata; class Aves; order Passeriformes; family Maluridae; genus Malurus; species Malurus melanocephalus. The sequence goes on from NW_026623283.1 coordinate 2,398,727, forward strand.
GGCAATCAGAACCATAATTTACAAATTTACTTTTTTTAGCATTTATGGTATTTTAAGCACTCTTTACAGAACTGTGCTCACTATACCACACTACTAAGTTCAGTCAATTGAAAAATGGACAGTTCAAAGAAATATACTAATAAACAGCTTCACTGCAACCTATAAAAACCTAGTTTTCATTTGTCTCTCCCAAGAACTGGGGAGACCAGACTTAGAAAATGAAGCAAGCAGATAAGAAAACATATTCATTAAATCAAGAATATGAAACAAAACAAGAAATAAAGGAATATATAAACTTATTACCTGCTTGTTATARATGTTGGCTGCAATCCTTTTGCGTAATACCAGTTCCATTGCAGCAGGATGACTGAGCTGCACAGTAGTCTTCACTATTAAGTAAATTCTCTCATTTTGAGGAGTTACCCTATTCAGGTGCACTGAATCATGGACAGAAGAATCCCAGGCAGCAGTGGCTGAAACCTATGCAGAAGAATTAAGTGGAGGAAGGAAAGGAAAATAGTAGATTCTGTTATTGTAACAACAGGTATCATTTGCATGATTTACTATGGAGTAAAACACTTCCTTAATGAGAGAAAAATCAGCATTATTGAACCAAGTGGGGTCAAACCTCTTTTTTACAGCAAGGAATTTATCAGAAGAGGCAAAAAAGAGGTGTTAAAATACTGGAGAAAACAATCATGACTGCAATCCCTGCATGTGCACACCCTGCCCCAAAAGGAAGTCTTCACATGGCTCGAGAYAGATAGGAAAGCAGAAGCAAGACTAGATGAAGGCATACAAGTCCTATTGCTACTTTATTAAAAGCCTATTAATGTCAATGCAAAATCTTCCATCTCTCTTGGATTAGGTTATAATCCAGCCCASATACAATAAACCTGCACCCATTCTGTAGAACTTTTTAATCCTTCCTTCTGCCTCCTCCCCAACTTTGGTGTCCCCTTTATTCTGGAAACGTTCTCTTAAACAATGGCCTGAYAGGCACAGAACATGGAAGGAGTCACTTAAGAAATTCCAAAATGGATTCAGAACCATTAATTTCCAACAATTCCCAATTGTGCACTGCAGATGAAAGAATTTATATTTAAATATTAAGCTTTGCCTGGTGTGCACAATAAACCAAGTAGTTTTATCTGAAGAATTAAGAGCAAGAGGAATGATGAAGGGGTGAGGAAAGCAGTGAGGAAAAGGGATTTTGAGCCAGGCAGTTGAATTATCATTTTGCCAAGAGCCAAGACTTGTCATCTCTGAATTAAGGCAGAAGAGCTAACTTAAATTCTTAAATTCTAAATAAACAAAATAAAGGCAGCACTAGATACAGTACTTGCAAGACAAAAAGGTAATAATAATTTTTTAATAATGATTAAAACACATAAGTAGGAAATAAAACATAAGAACAAAGCATTAACACCAGCTGCTGTTGTCAAGGAGGTGGCTTGCTAACAATTTACCTCATCATCACTATGTTTTATGATCGGCAGATAAAAGAATGGGCTCCCGTGCTCCTTTGGGAGTATTGAGTTGACTCCTGATGCATGGGGACCTATAAGTTGTTCATTGGCACTGAGGTCATCAGCTAAATGAAACAAAAGTGAAAAGAATGAAATAGCTTTAAACCAAAAGCTACAAATATATAGAGGCAAAGTTGTAGTTGTAATACATGCCTACCCATATTTCATAATACACTTAATCCTACCTAATCTTATTACTGTGCAGCATTTTGAAATGATTTCAGAATACAAAAGAAATTGAAAATACTTCTGGCTACACTAGGCTTTTAGCTAAACAAAGAAACAAAAGGTGTGCAATGATACAATCAACCTGTTTAAATATCCTATTTGATCTTTTGTCTGCTGATCTGTACTGATAGCAGAAAAAAAMCCCAAAAACATTTGTTGTGAGCACAGATGAAGGAAGAGGGTAYCTCACTTTCCAAAGGCATCTGCTAAAGCACGTATTAATACATTGCCTATATAAATATGCGTAGYAGCCCATTGCAGTGCTGGATGTGATACAGCCTGTGGATCTTCCTCAGCTCTATGTTCAGCTTTATACTTAGACTTGCATCTTAAACAGTCCTTAAATGTGAAGCTACCTCTAGTCTSTTGTTACTTACACAGTGTGTCTGTGTATTAAGAATATACATGAATGTCCTTTTCACATGTAAAACTAAGTACCTTTGAAGGGAAAACACTCACACTCTCCAAAAAGTGTTCATTATAATCCTAACACAGCCTTCATTAAATGATCWGTTTAAGAAGAATCTACAGATACATCAGTGGAAGGAGCATTGGGAGAATCCCCATAAGTGCTTTAATGACATGGATTTGTAAATCAAAACGCTTACAGGAATTCCTCATCTGCTGTTTGATGATTTGCTTTCTTAYGCTGCTTTCTCTTGCACAGCCTATCACTCTACTCCTATGTTCCCTGAYTTTTATCTTTATTCAAAAACAGTTGCGCTTTCTTATGCCAACATACAGAACCAGAAGAAAAAGCACTTTACAGGCCCTATCAGACAGTGTCATTGCCAAGACTTGTTGGATTTCTTACACCTTTCAAGTTTATTCTTCCATTTAACAATTTATTGACGCAAACTAATCCCCCATTTCCCCTTCCACAAATTTCTTAATTTGCTGTTACAACATACCATTCAAATCAAGGAAGAGAACAGGTATATGTGTTTCCATTCCTGCAGGTGGAATCCTGAAACAAAACAAACTGTTGGCAACAAAGAAGGCAGATTCATATCTCAGCTGATTTGGGCAAACAGATCTCCGTGCAATATTCATTAACTGCAGCCAATGGCTAGAGCTGTCAGCATTTTCATGGCTACTCTGAATGTGTGTCACAGACAGCATTTTGTTTACCTACACACAGAGCTAAWTGGAGAGCTTTGCCAAAACTCAGTTCGCACCACACAGCACATGGCAGCTGCTGTGAGGATCAGAGTTTGAAACTTCCTGTTCAGTTCCTTATGAAGTTCACTGGTTGTAGTCATCTCATATATAAAGGTCAGCAACCCTTCAAACAACTGGATTTAACTACTGGGGAGGCATAGTCTTTAAATCCATAAACAAACTTTTAGCTGCATGACCACAGCACACTTCAGGATAAGGGTGAAAACTGTGAGAAAAGAGTATTGCTATATTATTCCCAAATAGTATTGGAGACATCAGTGTACACTTGATTTGAGGAGTATTTCTTGCCCATACTTTCCCAGACCTAACGTTATATTCCTCATTTTTGCATGTCAGCTCCAAAGACCTTAGCTAAAACACAGACTTATATAATACTGAAGAGAAATATATTACAAATGCAGATGAAACAGCGAAYGCATCCTTTGAAATCAGAGTTTCTTCCCTCTCCACCCCTTATCAATGAAATTATCATGTGTTTTACCATTCATCTTTGAACCACTGCTTTTCTGAAAGGAACCAAACTACCAGTAAGAATTGTATAAAGTTGCAAACTACTATATTATATTCAAAAGTGATTTTCAAACCTTGAAAGCTATTTCAAAGCTACTCTATGTAATAGCTAAGCAAATCTTTCTCACATTCAGAATAGCACCTGACCTTCTCAGCCTTCTGCCCAGCTGACWGCAGTTTGTAGTATTACAGGAAAGCACAGGGAGTTCTAAAACATCCTTAGATTTGTACCTTGCAGTGTGCAAARTTTATGTACAAAAAGCTGACGACTCCAGTGGCTTTTCTGAACATACCAGTTTGCAGGGGCACCGGGAATTCCGCTGCCTGGTGCCGGAACAAACACTGCATTCCTCTCTTCCGTCAGCCCTACCCACTGTTCCACCAGCCGGGCTTCTCGCTCTATATCATCCTCAGATTTTTCTGCAGTGGAAGAGTTAGGATTATATGAGACACACTTTCTGTGGTATAGGGTATGAAGTACTTATGATAGAGATTTCAAGCTGCAAACCTTGTTTGTTGCTGATCTTTTGGATCTGCTCATCTAAGTATTCTCTGCGTTTTATTAATGCATCAGACCACCTTTCTCGGACACAGTTTAAATCTTCTTCCTAACATGGAAATAGAGAAGAGAGTCACTAGGCTATGTGGGTAAGAGTAAAGGGCAGTGAATTTTGTGGTATTTTAATCAGAATTTATGTTAAATGGCTTGCATGATGCAGAAAACTTYCCCCGAACAACATGCACACTGATTAAGTACCTCATCACCCATGAATGGAAGTTTACTTGCTTTCAAGTCTCAGATTCCAACAAGAGAAAAGAAAATGTGGCTGCCTCTGCTACTGAACAGATTACACACCATGGGCTAATTACTCCCAGAAGTGGCAATCAAACTTTTGAATTACATATGGAAGAGGAAAACCCAGTATCATCAGTTGATCATAAATTCTCCTGAAGATTAGACAGGTCAGTACACCCTCAAACCTGCACAAAATTCCATTGCTAGCAGCTGCTACCAGTGCAATTAAAGGGTTTCTCATGCAAACAAAACCCATCATGCAATCATGCTTTGTGGTATCACAGAAAATCTGGTTGGTTCTTCTCTGTGATATATCAGGAAGCGCATAAACAGCCCGCAAGAAGTTAGTACCTTAAATTATATTTTTGAGATTGCTATGAAACTTAACACATCTTCTTAAAGGATGTCAGCATTCTCACCTAACTGGTTTTACTTCTGCAAGACTGCCTATTAGAAGAAAATCTTCTATGGGGAAATCTGAAATTTATTTTATTTTGGCGGGGGGGGGGGAATATTTCTTCTTCTGCTCTGTCACCTTTTAAAATTAGTCTTCTATTATATTGTAAATTGCAACTTATCACACAGAGAAACASGCTCAAGGTTGGGTTTTGTACAGATAAAAAATGCTTCACTGAAGCTTCTGTATCTACCCTCCATCCACATCTTCCACACTCTATCACTCAAGCATTTCAGAATACTGCACAACTTTAAAGGTTATGATATTTTTTTAGAAAACAAAATATTCTGTGCTGCATAATTTGCCTGGAAAAGATGCCTGCAGCTGGTGGTTCTTTTCCCCGTGATATTATTCACCGGAAACTGCTTTCATTCTAAATTAAAGTTTCAAAGCTTTCTATTTTATAGCAATTCATGTAGCCAGTTAGGAGAGCTGACTGCAGAGTACTAGAGAAGAGAGGACACTGTAAGAGTATAAAGTCATGAGGTAAACTGAAATAGCAGTGTTTTATAGCCCAGGTAGCCTCTAAAATGCACAGCACATGTGTATTTCAAAGCCACTTTTGCTTGTTCATTTGAGAGTTGYTGGCCATTAGCATTAGCTGTGCCCCATGCCGCAGGATTGACAGCAACAGCAGCAATACCTGGTAACTATCCATATCACCACCATCATCCTCCTCCTTCTGGTAGGAGAAAATACATTTTGTAAAACACAAACACCCATGCATTTTGCTCAACAGAAATTCACAGAAATATCCCAAACCATGAAAACAAACATTTCTGTCACAAACTTGTAAAATATTAAAATCACAACACTCAAATAACCAGTCTTATTAATAAGTAGAAAGATTTCTTTTTTTTCATTGCGGACTGTAGCAGCCAGGCCATGATTTGAATATTAGTGAATGGTTTTATTTAAAAAAAAAATAATTAAAGCCCCCATAGAATCCAGTGGCAGAAAGAGGACTGAGTAAGCAGATCACTACTCTCAAGTCCTACAATTTCATCTATAACCAAGGCTAGAATTACTTGTGSAACTGAATGCAAATCTTCTGACAAAAGACACCATGCTTCCCTGGGTGATCCATTCCACTTGCTCTTTGCCACCACTGTTAAAATCATGCTTTATTTCCAATACGAATTTGTCCAGTATCAGCTGAAATAATTTATGCTTCTTAAGGATTCCCTTGGCTATGTAGAATAGCCCTGTCACACTGAGTGATGTCTGTTTTTTCAAATAACAACTTGGTGCTTTCTGAAAAGCTAAAGAGTACATTTTCTCTACTACATTTTCTCTACTAAATTTCTTTTTTTTCTGCTTTTCCCCTCCTCAATTTTCACCATCCCTAGAAGGGAGGGAAACTAATAGCACTAGGAATCTAGTATTAATCAGGCTCTACACACAAATGTAAAAACAATTTCCATATTCCTTCTGTCCTACCACACTCAGTACTTTATCAGTCATAAACTGATTTATAAGCAAAAAAAGAAGCAAGTTCAGCACCACATGCTCATGTATTAACCTCAAACACATGTAAAACTGCAAATCATGTACCAGTGTGCTAAGGTCCCTTTTGGAAACATGTTAGGGTGGGTCTAGAACAGCAGTACAGCACTAAATTCAGAAATTAACTGCCTTACCTGGTAGCTGTCCAAGCCCCTTTGCAGTTTGGTTGATCTGGCAGTCACCCCACCTACAGAGACTGAAAGAATTGCTTCTACCATGAGAGGCAACATTCCTGAATGCTGCACGGGTTTCACCGTCACCTGAACTCTGCGAGAATGACCCTGAGCAAGAAATTGAGAGGAAGAGAGAAACTAAGAATGAAATTCAAAAATCAATTTAAGCATGAATAAGGTGGCAAGGAAAAGATGCGTACCTGCCTAAGCTGGAAAATTCCCCCCGTGTTTACATCTTTTGCCTGATGGAGTTCAACTGCAGTGTATTCTCCCATCTCATTCAACTCTTGTATGGAAATCCACATTTCTATTCTTCGAGTTACTTCATTCCACCTGAAAAGACATCCCCATAAAAGCTCAGGGTTGCCTCAAAGTATTTTGTGTACCACAGGTATCAGAAAACTTACAGAAAGTCAGTGGAAGCATTCATTTGTAATTTATTTCTACCTGTCTCTCAGTGTCCTAGTTTTTGCATGAAGAGAATCAACTTCCCAAACAGAGCTGCCATTGCCAGCACATCTGTGACCCCACACCTCAATAGCAAGAGCTCCTTCTGAAATGAACTCCAGAAACTCCTCTGTGACATTCACCACATAGTCCTGGCAATGAGAAAAAGAAAACACATTCAATCATACTAAAAATTTGCATCTTCTCAATTAGATTGTAAGAACACACCAAACAACTGCCTGCCTGCCTGATAAAACCACATAGTGTGCATCACAAAGCTCGACTCTGGACAAGAAAGTTGTAAAACCTCATCATCTCAGCAATTCATGCTTCTGCATACTGTATTTCATACTTTGAAAATTTCCATTAAAGTGCTATCACAGCTCCAATGATTTCTTTTAAACAACTGAGCTTACCCAACAAATACATGATCAGTTGTCATTATAGAAACTATAACTTTCTCCATGCATTGAACATGAATTTAAAAGACGACTAATTAGAAGATCTTTTCCTTTTGCTGCATTTTGAAGCAAAGGTTATTAGTTACATGACTTGATTCCCTCTTCTTTTTTGATTCCCCATCAAAACAAGGTTGAGACTCTGAACAGTTTCTCTCAAACATATGATCCTCCTGGTGACACTGTTTCATATTAAAAGTACTTACCTTACAGTGAGAGAAGGTCACTGTAAAATGAGCATCTTTGCTCTGAGGTGAAGGCACATCTGGATCTACCACTGGTGCTGCTACTGTCGACTCACATTGATCCCAAAATGTGTATTGACAAAAGACAAAGTTAGAGAGATTCGGTGGCAGTCCGGTTGCTTCTTTTATTTTTACCTGATGAGACAAAAAAGATGTTGTCACAAATATGATTGCTTCTTCTTCAACAGCAAATTAAAGACCAACAGCCAAGAAGAATTTTTAAAGAACATAAATGTCCCAGTTTAAGAGATCTTATTTTGCCTATGCAGAAATGCAGACGTAAGGACCTCACCCATGTACAGGTTTCCTTTGAAGAAGCTGATAAGCTCAAGTGGAAGATAAAATGCTTCATCACAGAAGAAATTAAATCCACATATCATCCACAGATAACTACATTAGGTGATGAAACTAYAGGAGGTAGCTACAGGAAAAAATKGTTTCCYTTTCTGTGTCAGCAAAGGATAGTCYTTAYAACACCACTATYTRTGATACAAACGTGCATCTGCTAGAAACTAACACAAATTAGATCAGCCACTGGCAACCACTGACTRGCCTACCCTGAGCTGGAAYAAGAGAAGTCCTTTCAGAGACTTTTCAGCACGCAATTGTCCACATAACTTAGTACTTTACATCAGACTGACTACACAGTTACAAACTCCTGAAACCGTAAACTTCATCAGGTGTTCRCACTCACCCTGCAGGAGAGCTTTTTTGCTCGGTGAATGATTTCTCCATTGTTATCCATGACTTCCAGACTGCCGCTCTCACTGGAGTTCTCAGACGAGTCATCTCCTTCTGCCACACATTCTGGGACAGAGCCAGTGACGCGCATGACTTCGACATGCAGCCTCCCTGCAACCTGGAGGCGATTACACACAGAACATACAGGGCCATTTGAAAAACACCGATTCACTGGGAAACAGCAGGCACCGTTTGGTTGTTAACCCCGCCATCCACAGGAATCCTCCCAGCACAAAGAGCCCTGCAGGAGTGCCCAGTGTGCCCAGCCCTGCCCTACCTCGCCCTGCTGGCTGATGATGGGCACGGCATACTGCAGCTTCACGTCGTAGAAAAGGCACTCCAGAAACACGTTGGCAACGCCGATCAAGTTGTGGTTCTCCTGTGCTTCGTAGAAAGGATCGCCTCTCTTGCCAATCAGCTTCCTTATCTGTTTTAGAGATAATGAAAGAGCTGTCACAAAACTGCCAGCAKGGGAACAGATCAAATAACCTTATCGTGTTATAAGATTGTGGCACAAAAATGACTTCACTACCCATGTTTTCTGTTCCTTCCTGTTACACAAGCAAAAAAAGACTAGAATCATATTACAAATTTGAAATGAAATCTTTGAGATGAGACATTATACAATMCTTTCTTCACTAAGGAATATAATAACATGATGACCTGCGTATTTTAGCAATGTCAAGGCAAAGCAGACTTCACCATGAACAATCACAGTAGCCATCGATTTCAAGATGTTCCCCCTTTACTGCTCTGTTTACACTTCTTCAATGAGAGGTCAAACCATCCTCAGGTTGTGTTGGTCTGGCTGCTGGCTACCGCTACAAGGCAAAGGGAAGGTGAAGGATGACTCCCACTCAAGCCTTCTTATGACTCCCATAGAGCTGAGATCACACCTTCAGCATTTCCTATGCAAGTCCCCAGACAGCCACAAAGAATTCATGCAGATTCCTAGCATGATATGCAGTCTTCAGTGAATTTGTTAGTTCCTTCCCTTCTTCTTCTCTTTTATCTTCAACACATGCATTTGACCTACGTGTTTCTATGTAGCACATAGAACACATGCATTATGGATGACATAGGTCATGGAAAGGATGGTCCTGGCTCAGGCAGACATAATGTATTCAAATATGTGCTATCAGTTCTTACTAMAGTCAGCAGCAATTTCACCGTTGTCTTCAATGCGCACAGATGAAATGCTTGACCTCCCCTGTGTTATGATTTTAGAGATTCCCATTGTCCCGTCCAAAGCATGTAACAAAGGCACAAGAGTTGTTCAAACATACTTGAGAATGATTCTTGATACAAGTAATTTAGGTGCTGCCTATCTTATCCTTCTATAAGGTGTCYTTACAAGACAGTAAGACATACTTCCTACACACTTCCACCTGGATACTTAGGTGATGTTTTCTGGAATACTAAATGTCACGTCTCTTGCCAGTAAACAAGCAAGTTTTTGACAAATCTCATGCTTATCTGCCAAGGCTAATGTGTTACTAAAATTCTCACAAAACACCAACAGATTTTGATGGAAATACCCAAGTTTTGATGGAAATACTCATGCAGACTAAGTATCTTCAGCTTACTTCTTCACTGCTTTAAGGCTGGGTAATACACAAATGAAATTAAAGAATATTTCATCGTTTAAAATCAAGTTTTATCCCACTAATATGTTCTGGACCTTGAGTGTATCTAAGCAGCATTCTTGTTAGCTTTGATACTGACTGCAGTTTAAAAATTTTGTATTACAGCTTGCTGCTTCCATTCAGAGCTGGTGGTCATCTGCATGCCAGGTAAACACATGCACTTAGTGATCGTGGATCACACAGCAGAATTATATCTGACCTCAGCACACTTCACATCTGAGAGCACAAGTGAGATAGGACGTACCTGTGTTTTATTATGCATGGGTATTTTGAATATTTAGCATTAGTCCTACTGGTTTTGTTTTGGGTTTTAGTTGGTTTGGCTTGGTTTTCAAAAATAAAACATAGTACCCTATCCTTTCATACACAAAGTCATTGCACCTGCTCTCTACAACATATTAAAAGGRGTTTAAAGAAAACAAAGTCAATCTTTGACACGTTTTGAAAAGATGTAAAATACCTCAGGAATTTTCTCYTTCCATTCTTGATAGAGGTCTCTCATGTCAATTAATTTGTTCTCTAGTTTCTCAATAGTCCACACTTGAGTACCTTTTCCTTTTCTTCTCACTTGAATTGCAGGCTCGCTTACTATTGCACCCCTCTAAACCAGAAGAAAAAAAACAATCACTGCAGGAAAAGTGCACGTAAGAAATTTAACTTCACTCAAGTTCATTCCTAGAAAGGAATAAAATACAGAACCATGCAGCTTCTCTCTGTGTGCCAGTCATGCTATCTCTGTCCTCAGACACAGCATGGACTATACATCTCTGAAAATCCAGATCTCTTTATCCTTCTCAAAYAATGCCCATTCCCACAGGAACATTAAGACACACAATCAAAACCCTTAGGACAAGCATATTATCCTAATTGTTATTCTATTTACAGCAGCACTTTAAACTCTTTAAGATACGAAATTGCAGGAAAATGGAACCATTAATTTCTGCAGATATAACCAAAATGCAGGTTCTACAAATGTCTGTTCATAACCTGCGTGCACATATGGTGATCATACACTTGAAAAGAGCAAGGGCCATCCTTAATGCTGCTTCCATTTTTACTTAATTATTCACTTTCAATACATTAGTCAGGTAGTACTTCTATTTTGTCTGTGCAAAATCTAAGAAACGTAGTATTTTATGCATTCAAGTTGGATGAATGTTATATATGCCTACATATTTAGCGTTTTCCAGCATTCTTTGTTATCATTACCTTTTTGTTGGCACTGAGGTTTTCAGCAGGGATCTGAAGTGTTACTTGATAATCTGTTAGCTTACTCATTTCCTCTGCTAAGAAGTTTGCTTCTCTCACCAGAGTATTTGCCTTCACTATTTGCTCTCGAAGTTTAGCCAGGCTCTGTCGAAACAATTCATCCCTGTGGTGCAGTAGGTAACATGAAAAATACACAGAAACCTATTTCTATTATTGGAAAGCTGCAAATAGAGGTGCTAACAAAGACTTTTYTGAAACAAGTTTAAGAGGAAATGCTGTGTAGCACTGTGTCAGCAAAGACAAGGCACTCAGATATTTTTATTGAGGAAAAGCAGTGATCACATATTAAACAAACAAATTACTGTTGAGGCACGTCTGGATCGGTGATGCCCAAATAAAAGAATACAGTAACATGGGAGCTATTAYAGTGATGATTTGTTTAAAGCCCTGAAGACATTTCAAATTTTCAAGAAATGAAATAATTGCAGCTGTCTTTGTCTTTAATCTGGAGTCCTGTTCCACAAAATCTACCAGTCCCAACATGTGAGACTTCATCTTGATAAAACCTGCTCTTCCTCAGATGATGATGTTAGAACCTGCAATCACTGCAGGCCACAGCTTTGTATCACACCAAGGGCTTTGCAGCGCTACAGACCCCAGACCTTCCCCCACTTACTCAAGCATGCACCCTAAAAAAATAGAAATAAAAACMATCTTAAATCCTATTTACCCAAGGTATTTTTAAGTAACAGATGAATGAGCACAGTTTGAAGCCTGTGCACTCAGTTTCTGGACAAATTCCAAAGAGGTCTCTCAGGCCTGTCTGAGCAAATCTGTTTGAATGTAACACCTGGCAAACCTGCTATGACACATACTATACATCCACCTGTGTACTAAGATAGGCTCCTGCCTGGGATCCTCATCTTTAAATTACCTTTTAGAGTTACCATGATTATCCTCTGAGCAAAGCTCATTCTACCTTTCTTYGTAAATCTCAACAGAACTTCCCGTGTCTCATCACCTTTATAAAACTCATGATCAAACTTTGCATATTTCAGTCACCAGCTCTCCCCATATGAATTTTTTAGCCTTTCTATGCAAAGTCCTACTGCATTATGGTACATGTTGAGCACATACACTTCTCATTTCTACAACACACATTATAGACAATTGTAGAAGGAACAAGGGCCTTCCTATAAATACAGGCAAAGTTTGCCTGCTGCTAAMACACCTCACAGTCACCAAMAGAATTGTAYTTGAGTGGCAGTCTTTTKAAAAAAAATCCCAAAGAATAGCCTGGCTAATTCAAATTGTGCTCTGASAGTCCCCTGATACCACAACCAAAGTAGTAAGCAACCAGCAGTGCTAGCAAGAAGCCCTGAATTTGACTGCCTTCAACATGCTAAAACATGCAGCTTTGTCTCTCTCCCCTACCCTGTCGAGGTTTGCAGCAGTGGGGGGTCTTGCTGCATCTTAAATAGCTGTTACTATCAGTGGATTTTTTAGTCAACTTCTTCCATATCTCCTCCCAGCATTAGCTGGAAAATTCCTTTCCCTTTCCCTCTGCCTCTTGCTTCTATTATCCAGGCTATTGAGATTAAATAGGCAATTCCAGACCATGTGAGTGACACATTCCAGACAGCTATAATTTTGGWTTCACACAGAAAATTAAGGTAGAGTCAAGAATTAGTCACAAGAAAGTGCTTAATACTGAGAGTGCACTACACCTGCAGCCACTGCCTGACTTGAGAAACAGAAGGCAACTTTGGTCTTTATGTAAGTGCTATAAGAGCCACTGGATCCAGCTACAGCCAGTCGCTTCTTTAATCTGGGATACCGGTGTCTGGAAAGTTTTTTGGTAAGCTCCCACACCAATCTTAGCTAGCTTCTTGAGAAAACAATGGCTTAAGAATGCAAGGCRAACTTACAAGTAACTCAGCCAATACTATGGGCAGTTCTTATAATAGTTGTGTTTTTCCAGATACAGCCGTGCCAGTACCCTCCCAGAAAGTTATGCAAAAAAAAAAAAAGTTTCAGAGAGGATTTCTTCATTCTTACTGCATGAAACATATGACAAGTTCCATTAGGGTATTAACTGAGGCAAATACTCATTGAACATGTAATCCTGAAACAGTAATTTAAGCCAGACAAGGAGAAACAACTGACACTGAGGAGGKATCATTGCAAGTTTCTGGGATTCCCAATGCCAGATACAGGATATGCTGGACTAAACTCCTGGTTCAGTACACACCACCGCAACAAATAAAATTTGTTCCAACTAACAATGGGTTAACTTTATGCCAACAGGATTTAACACCAGGCCAGGTATCATCTGTCCTTCCACAGTCAGCAAAAAGCTGGAATAACCTCTGTGCAACRTGTTCCAGCTGATCTGACAGATACAGCCACATGCCCACATCTGATACCTATCAAATTCATTTTGCTGGCTCATCCAGTAGAGCTCAGCTTCATTTGCAACAGCAACAGAGCGACAGCTAAAACTGCACCAATCAAACCCCCAGCAATCCAGATCCTGGAACTTTTGCACATTTTTCACATCCAGTCTTCCCATTCTTCCCTGGATTTCTTGCCCTCTGGCCAGCTGGCTGGAAAACATCCTCTCAGCAACATGCTGCCATGCATTTACAGCAGAAACCACTCAAAGGGTTTTTTTCCTAGTTTCTTACTTAACAAGATTCATTTCCCCTCCCATTTTTCAGCAGCCCAAACCTCTTCTAGAACGATAAATAAATAAAAAGTATTCCTGTCCTCCAGAAAGGATCTTCTGGAGGACAGAAAACCAATAATGAGTTCCTCCAGAAAACTGCTTATTCAATGGCAGTGCCACCAAAACATTATCAGACTTCTCACAGATCACTCCAAGGAAAATCCATTCTCCTTTTTCACAATGCAGCAAAGTACAGGTTTCAAGCAGTTCAACAGTTATACAGAGTAACRCATTCATCCATGAAATTCAGAAGCAACACTTCTTGCTCAAAGCACAGCTCCTCCTCAGAAACATCTAACAACTACTGGGAAGTGAAAGCTGACACTTAGTCTTGATTTCACTCCAGATTCTCTTTTTTTATGTGATTACATGGTTATGCTGGATAATTTTAAGTGAATCAATTACCATTTTTTTCTTCTCAGCTCTCAAAGATGGGCAAGTTTTTTGCTACTTCCTTTTCCATTCTGCTGCATCTTTTAGAGGTACTGCATCCCTTGCCAGCTCTCTTCTCTGCTACTGCAGTGTATTATCAACAATTTCTTGATTACCTTGCTGTGCTGAAAGCAGTTCTGAATAGAAAGGGCTTCAGCTAACATGTTTCTCACTCTGCACTCCTCGTGCAGCTCTAAAAGAGCCTGCCAGTCCCAGCCATAACTCTGTAACATTTTACATTCCCAATCATTCTGTTTTTAGCTTTTACAGGGGCAAACTATTATTTTAATTAATGTTGGATCATAGAACTACTTTTCCCTACACTTGCCATGAAAAACATTCTAGCCATCGCTGGTCAACAGTTAGCTACTTGTTTAGGTTTTTTTCCCAGGCTAAACTGGGCAGAAATTACTAAACAAAACCTTGCACAGAAACTAAACCAAGATCYGTCCTGTTCTATTTCTAACACTCTCAAAGTGAAAGCTGCAAAACAATCTTGACTATCTTGGTTTAGATGTCTCTTGTGAAAGGATTTGGTTTTTAATGGTAGAGAATAAAGCAAAAATAATTACATAGAAAAGAGCACTCAAACTCACTACAGAGAGAAAAAAAAAATGCTGAGTGAATAAGGAAGGTTCTGTTTTAAAAGAAACTACAAAAGAAATTTGCAAGAAACCTGTTAAAGCATTCTTCCTGCTGAATTAGCCCCATGACAGAATACTCAGTGGTATCCAGAAAACTTTAATCATCTCAGCTGTTGCCCCTTGAATTTTTCTCCATGGAGCTGGAACTGTTCTCTCCTTGATACCAAGAGCAAGTTTCTCTCATTGTCACAACGCAAACACTCTGCTCATATCTTCCTAGGCTGCATTTTAACTCTCCCTGCAAACCTCATGATGGTCTTTCAGGAAGGCTGCATTCAGGGGCCATGCTATTCCTTTGCAAAGAGGCTGGTTCACCTCACAGCAAGACTTTAAACTTCCTAAGCAACTCAACCAGAGCAATTCTCTTCTAAAGCTGGGCTTACGTTTAGAAACATACTCATGCAACATATATGGATCCCCATTATCCCCATTATGCTTTTTAAATTGCAAAATATCATGCTCTCACTGTATACTTGCAAAACATAATACTCCTTACTGGACTCCTTAGACTTAGCTGATAAATTTACCTTTCTGTACTACTCCTTCCTTTCTTTCAAGAATTAAAGCAATAATTGCTAAACCAAATATTTCATTAGCATGTTTTCAAGTTTAAAGTTTTTCAAAAAAACAAAAAACCCCACAGAAAACCGACCTATAATACTGCTCAAAAAAGCTAAATTTCTTTGTCTTTTGTGAGTTAAATCTTGAACACATCAGAACTCAGCCCTAAACAAAAGGCTAACGCTTTGGTGGAAGCAGATCTCGTTCAGCACATCAACTCCACAAAAAGTATTATTAGCTTCAGACTGAAGATTCAAGCCCCATCTTTTACCCTTTGAAGATTTTACTAGTTCCTTTGTTTTAATTCCAGTATTCTCACCTCTCCTCTGTCCAGAGATTGACTTTCTGCTGTGCAGTCTGAGCAGTGTAGGAGAGCCTGTCGCTGCCGTGCTGGTGCTGCCTTTCTGGGGAGAGCTGCTGCCGCAGCAGCTCCAACTCGCGCTCATACATCACCCGCTGCTCYTCCAGAGCGCTCCGCTTCTCCTCCAAGTACTGCTTTTCCAAGATCTGGACCACATTTTGTACTGGGTCTAAAAAGAAAGGAAGGAAAAAATGAGAAAAAAACCCCAGAAAACATGAGCAAATGTCATCTCAGCACTACAGGACACCCATTATTTAGTTGGTAACAGCAATCAACATACCCCAGAGTCTTTGCAAATGCAAATTGTGCCACAAAACAAAAGCCAAATTAATAAATATTGCATTAAATGGATAAATCCTAACATAAAATTAAAAAAAAAATGGCATGCAAAAGGCTCGAACAATGGTTAAGACCCTTGTCTATTGCATATTTAAGTGCTGTATAGTTATAATATATTCCAGAATCCCTGTAGGAAAAAAAAGAATAGATGGAAAAGAAAGCAAATTAATAAGGAAACAAAGCAAAACACAAGGGAAGATGATGTTAACCAGAGGAGGAAAYGATTTAAGGAAGTAAAAAGCAATTTACTTTCTCTATTTTGGCAGAGAATGAAACACGTTGGAGAGCTGCAGAYAAAAACCGAGAGAGACAAATGATCTGCCTGGTCACACATCACACTGCACTAATGTGCTGCACAGCACCGAGGCAGACAAAATATGTCCTGGGGGGAACTTCTGCATTTAGCTTTACAAACCACATTTCATCTCGGTATGAACACAGAACAAATATCCGTTTGGATATTCTRTCCTGAAAAATCTGCTTGTGTCAATCAGCTACAGATAAATCTGAAGTGCATTCAAATTAATGGAATATTACTCTGTTCCTGGGGTTAGGTCCAATGCCAGCCTGTGTCTCTGAAAGAGCCATTTGATAATGTAAGCTCTGTGTACTACCAGTATATACACCTGGCTCATGCACAATCTCTGAAAGCTCAAATACAGCAAAAAAAGTGGTTTGCAAGAGGACCAATCTAGATGATTGAGTGACAGCACACCACCTAACAGATTGCTGATTCTGTACACCACAAGAGGAAGGCAGAGGAGTTCCAAAGTTGGAATAGTGAGCTGTTAGGGGAAGCAATACTGCAGCTCTAGGACATGCCAGGATTTTCAAATGCAAAAGACTTCAGCTCTAAAATAATTATTYGTGATGCCTCTTCTATTTCATCAATACACAAGAGAAATAAAACAAAATAGAGCTGCTGCAACTTTTAAGGATGCCAGTCTCTCACAAAAGAGGGACAAAAATAAACCTAGATTTATTTACACTGTTCCACTTTGGACCTAGATGTGTGACACTCAAAAAACCCCACAAAACCAAAAAACACATCTATATGATTTGGTTATRAACCATCTCCCCTCTGCATTTTGCCAACACTGCTGCAAGGCCCTTGCCCTGTTCATGGAAGGAATCACTGGCTTCACACAAAGGCATTATAAATACCACCACCAATTATAAAGCACAAAGTTAAAAATCAGTCAGTATAAATAGCAACCAAATAGCAAACTAGTGATGTACAAAAGTGTCTTAAAATAACCAGAAATATTACTTTTTAGTACATGACATTCTCAGAAAGTTAGCTATTATTAGCTTTTAAACAGACAGTGCAACAAAAACCCCTGACTGAACCAARTTCTAAAATTCTGGACTACAAACCATGTTATTAATGTTAATCTGTACCATCATTATCCTCCTAACTCCTCCAGATAATATCAGAAGCACCTTAAAATATATAGGCTTTGCTGCATAATCCCCAAACCAATTTTAGTTATATATAAGAATGTTTGAGAAAATCAGGTATTACGCAGATGATACAGAAGAGGCATGGAAGAAATTAAAATCYTTCCATTGTGTTTGCAAACACAGGAAATGAATCTAAGGCTGACTCATTAAGATGAGTCTTCCCTAAACTGCTCAAAGAGCAGCTATGAGTTCAAGAACCAGATTTCTTTCATAAAAGTGAACTTTTCAGCCACCTAGATTTACAGAATCACAACCACCACGGGATCAAATTGCACTATGATATATTTTTAGAACAAGATACAAGAATCTAGTATAAAACTTTACTATTGCAACACAATCCTGTACTGCTTGAGGAAAAAAAAAAAGGTGGCTTATGCTTGTATAGCAATGCAACAGGTAAATTTGTGATTTTAAAAAACTTTTTAATTTAACTTTTTYAAGAGTTTACAAAGAAAACCCTAAGCCTGTCACACGAAAAAACGCAAAATACAGCGTGAATTATAAAGTATCTAGGTATAATTTGAAGAAATAAACAGTCGAGTTTTTTTACAATTCAAAATAATTACAAAAGTGTTTAAATCAAATTTAAACACCATGTTCTACAATTTTGCATTCCWCATGCAAAGTCAAATAAATTATGGAAGATTCTACCCAGTGCCTGCCAAATACACAGCAAATTTCATACAGTGTKAAAACTTCCAAGTCCCAATCCTTTACATATTTATGTGACAAGAGTTCTATGACCCTGAAAAAATATTTATATGCAGTTAATCCCCTGCAAAATCATAGACTACTAACACTGAATATAAAGATGTATTTTCTTCATAGGATGAACAGCATTTATTACCTTGTTACAATGTCACTTAATTCTCATCTGGAATCTGTTAATCCAATCACACTGATGCTGAATAAATTCCCTAAGATTTCTTGCAAATATATTTTTCTAAGCAAGCTAGAAGAGGGTTATGACACTGGCTGCTTTGCTAAGTTTTATCAAAATCCTCTCCCTGAGCTGTAAAAGTTTTGTTAGCTAAAATGAGAAGCTGCTTAACCTAATCACATTGTTTACTTAACCACTGCACAGTAYACAAGAATAAAGTAAACTTCTTTGATGCATTCTGTGTCTGACCAGCATCAGAAATTAGCAGTACAAAGCTGATCTGACAGAATCCCACAAAGAAGGTTAGCATGCTGAAGGAAGGAAAGAATCTGGATGTTTTCTTYASAGCAGTTYTCAAAGTTACACATTTTCCTCAGASGTTCTTTGGAGCCGGATRGAGTCTGTGAYACTGTTGTACTGGTTACATGCCATAAAAATGAATGTGTTTGCACCCTGGAGAACCCAGGCTATTTATTTAAAGAGGATTATAATTCTCAAACAAATCCAGGGCAAGAGGGGACCCAAAAGCCAAAACAAAGGAAAACAAATCCCTTTTGCTTTGGGCTGTATCTATGCAAGTTTATAAAATAATTATCTAATCAAATTTTTAAAACATCTCTTCATTCTCTGCTTAGGACTTCTCCAGAAAATAGGTATAATAGAATTAAGAGCCTTCAGCCATTTAGTTATTTCTTCTTCCTAACCCATATTTATTTTTCATTTTAAGGAATTAATGGTATTGTAACAAAGCTGCTTTTCTTCTTACACAACAAACTAGAAGCCTGTCAGAAAAAGGTACTTTAGTTCCCCCATTGAGAAAGTGCTGCTAAGTTCTGTTTCTAKAACTCCAAATCAAAAGACCAGGCTRTGATCYTCATTGTCATTTGTTTTATCAGCATTTTATTATCATTTACTACTCAAATTTTGTTACCCAACACCTATGTGGGAGTGAGCAGAAGCAGCAGAAATTGGGATGTGACACTTCTGAAACAGTTTGATGTGAATGACTGCAAACATTTGCCCTGCAGTAGGGAAGAAAGAGCTTTAAGGAATAGCGAGGTCCGTACGGTTCTTGACCAAGACACAGAAGGCAACCAACCAAAACAAAAACGGGCCTGGACCACAAACAGAAAAACTTACTGAACTAAAATGTAAAGACACTTGGAATGTTGTGAAGGACTGTTTCAATCAGCTGGATAACAACACATGAAAACCAAAARATGTGACCCCCTGTTCAAAGAACACTGACTCATTGGAGACTGATACACTTCAGTCAAATCTCCAGTTAGTAACAAGCAGATCAAGCATCAATTAATGCTTTCAGACTCTTCCAGCAGCCTCATGCATGAACCAATTGAGTTCAAAACCTTTGTCCCAGTTTTGGCACAGATATGGGATGCTTTGAGACCTTAAAACGGGCCACAGAATCTTCACGAGGGATGACAACACTGAAGACCACCAAGTTGGCAGATTCATCTGAAATTCATCTCCTGGTATGARTGAACCATAATGAGAATATYTCTGTTAYCAAACAGCAATTTCATATMAATTCAAGTGACYTGACCCWGTAACTCACACAAGCAATYTYATTAAAAATAAAACAAAAAAACKGCAGTATTGCTGCATYGAACATATGAAACCATYRCACTGTACTCAAWGGCAAAACAGACAAAGTAAAAGAAYAAAWGGAGCTGAAATAAAAAGTAAATGCTGTATTTCAACATGTAAACCACAGTAAGCAAYKGAAATAYTGTGAAGATAYGAAGAAAGAACAGAAAGCAATGAAACACCATTTACTGTGTCTTCTTGGTCAGGGACCAAAGCCCAAAGAATTTTTTTTCTCAGATTTTGTGTATCAAAACACCTGTATAAAGCATTCAGTAGTTTACCAAGTTTTTCAGCATTTCTTAGTATTCTATTTTATCATATGAACTACAACCTGCTTCTGGATCTCATGAAAAAGCCATACTGTTTTATATACACCATACCATTATCTTACCTATATTAGATCTTATTGTGTTGTTCCAAAAAAASCATTACAATTTCTTTTAACAAAGATGAAATGAAATATTGAGAGTGTGATCAAGTGTTGAAAAACAAGCTGACATTTGCCTATTAGTTTGTTACCATTTCAATGTTTTTTTTCTAATGAGGTTAAATGGTTTCAGTAATATTTGATACAAAAAGATGAAACTAACTGTGCCACATATGGTGTACCCCTTTTTTTCTGCAGTAACTTGCAAAACCAAGAACTTAGTAAACTTGCATGAAGATTTGACAGGCATATGGTCATGACTCAGCTGCACTATAAAGGAGAGCAGAGGTACAGATAAAATTGTGTGTCAGGGCACAAACCAACTAATAACTTGTGTATTTACACCTAGATGCATGTTTTTTTTATATCTGTGTATAGCTATATATGTTTCATATACATACATGCACACACTTAACCCTATTTCTGTAAAATACCTCATCCTGAAAATCCTCCAAAGGCCCCTGGAACATAYGTACTGCTTGTTTTGCCCAGAAATTGACATCTAGGCTGAATTTGTTAGACAATTCAAAAGAACATTTTTATCTGGCAGATGTCTTACCATTACTATTCAATGTCTTCATAATCACTTCCATTTGTGCAAACTCATAGTTGTAGTCTGGTTCTGAAGAAGCCTCACTAGCTGCATCCAGATCATGCTCTCCTAAGGAAGTTTCTTTCTCAAGGTCTTTCAGCCAATCTCGACGTTTCCTCTTTGGTAAATTGATTCTGAGTAAAAATGGAAGTTCAGTTTATTAAAGAAGTTTCCATGGAATAATGGAAGGGAAAAAATAGACTGAATGTAAAGTGGGTAGAATATAAACATCAGATATTACCTAAAAAAGTGGTTGTTTCCCCATAATATTCTATCTCCATGCCATAACTGAGTGACAGAACATACCAGTGCACCATTTACACAGGATCTGAAAGAAGAAAAYACAACTCCAGTGAAATCCTGAAAACAAAAGATGGAAGAGCTGCCATTTCTCCCATCCATTGACAGACATTTGTATCACATGGTAACAAACCTGCCAGGTTCTCATGAAAGAATCAGTGGGAAAGTTACTGGTCTGATTTCCATGGTCAGAATTAGCACCTTTCCCCTCTGCCTTTGGCTGGTACAACTCTTCAGCAAACATACAGACAAGGTTGATTGTGGTTGCAAAGTTTCCTTTAAATGCCTGTTTCTCAAACTGGGTCACTGCCTGTTTCTGATAAACAGTCTAAACTAGAATGCATGCAAATCCTGCTGATAGAGCTCTCCAAGATACAACTTAGCCAACACTGAGCTGTAAAACAYACTGTTAACATATTCAGCATTCAAGCATAAGAAAAGATTCTTAGATCCATGTTTTATTCTTTCAACAAATGGAGTCTGTATTATTAACAAAGGTCTATTTTTGTCAACATCTGGTATACTGATGTATTTCTTTGTATTTAAGTTTTAATCACAAAAAGAAAATGGGATAAACTGAGCTGTTGAACTTTTGCATRTGTGAGTCACAAAGTAGAGCATTTTATTTGAAAGGGGAAAAAAACTTCAGTAAAATGAAAAGAGCCTTTTCAGATGCAGTGTTCTCAATTCAGCTYTCTCATGTAAGTCAACACAAACATGTAAGCATTTAATTTTAAATCAGATTTTATTTAACATTTTCCAAATAAATTCTGATAGCTAAATTTCTGTTGTTACTATTATCTTAAGAACAGTTACTTAAGCATTGCAGATCAGGAATGAGTAAAACAAAGTATGTTTCTTCCACTGACATGTGCCCTTATTCCTGCCAGTCAAAATGACTGATTTCCAGTACAGCAACTCTATCACCACAAGCCAGAATCCCATCTGTTTGAAATTTTGTACTGTAGGCTGCAGAAGGAATATACAAATGCAGAATAAAGAATGAATAAATGAAGAATGAAAGAAATTGGACATTTTGTGTGTCTATCAAACTCCAGTTTCTCATTCTGATATGAATCTGTACATTATTTAGATACTCAAATTTCAGACAAGCAGCATGACTGTTAACTAGGACAAAGGTACTGCTGATCACATGCAATTGRAGATCAAGTGACAAAGACATTTGCAATTCCACCCAAGGAGCCACAGTGTGCCTCGCATGAAAACTAATTAAAATACAGAAGTAGAAACAAAAGGTGAAGYGTGACTTTACACTGCATATTAACTAGACACAACAGTAATTAAGGATTTAGAAAAGAATTCAGATCTTCAAAGCACCTCTTTWTCACAAAATACTGAACTTTACAACAGGAATGACTCACAATGCACCATTTAATCTCAGCCATCAAGACACAAGCTACTATMCCATCACACAGACTAGGAGAGCCAGCAGCATCTCGGGGATCTCATTACTACCCAAGACACAGGCAGTGGCCCCTCACTCCTACCAAATACCTCCTTTAGATGGCTTATTCCAAGCCAAACCACTGATAGCCCGTTGCCCTGCAGAGGGGGTGGGTGGGTGGGTGTTTAATTGTGTGGGGAAATCTTAGTTTTAATCACCGAACTTCACTCCAAGTCAACTGTATTGAATCTACTCATTGATCAGAATGTAAGATACTTCTGTCTGTGTAAAATAAAAATGCATGAAAGTCATCTTCTGTCAAAGAAAAGCAAATCCTCATTTCAATGGAAAGTGCTGTTGATCTTCCTTACCTTGCATTTTCTTTTGGTGTGAGTGTAACTTCTCCGTCTAAAGCAATATCAATCTCACAGTGTTCTGGTTGGATTCCTATACCAAAGAGCTGTATATCCTGAGAGGTATCTGCACCAACTCTTGTGTGATCCTAGAAAACAAGCTGTTACTTAGAGACAAGCTAACTACCACTGTTGACACAACTAAGAAAATATTAGCTGAAGTGCTGAGACAGCACAGTTTGTGTGTCTGTCGAGTAGAAATGGTGCCACAGCAGATMTGAAGACTGCACCAGTCACACACAAACTGTTGTGATGCCCTGAACCTCATCTTCGTACAGTTTTAGCTAGAGCAAAAAAAAAGCAGTTGACACACAAATTCTGATTTAAAAATATTCTCATACTATGCCTGCATACATATATTAAACACAAAAACCAGAAGAAAAACAGCCATGTCATATAGGCATAGTTAAGAAAATAACATGGATAGCAAAACAAGGTKCAGATTTTCCTGCTTTTCAGAAAASAGCTAAACAGMAACTCARCTAAACATACYATTCTGTACATAATTCCAAGTTATATTTTAAGTTCTGACAAAATAGTTTATTTTGTTACTGTTTGAGAGGTTGTGTTTTATTTGCTACTGTTTAAATACAGAAGCCCTCTTTCAACCAAAGCAGAAGAGTAGCTATAAAAACAGACAGAATATATTATTAACATATATTTAATATATCATTTCCCTACAAATTTACTTGGTTTGTATTTGGCACTACTTCACTCTGACATGGGAAATGCTGAATAGAATGGTATGAAAGCTAACAGCACTGGGAAAACACATTTCTGTACATTTTTAACAATGCTTTTCTTAAGTCACTCTCTCATAAGCTTCCCTGTCATTGAAGACTCTGTTACTCTTACTGTTAACTAAATATCATCTCTTTATTATTTACGCTTTGCATATTTAAAGCAATCCTCAGCTCCCTAACAAAAAGAAGCATCTMATATGAAG
The DNA here is from genome assembly GCF_030028575.1 of Malurus melanocephalus. Lineage (NCBI taxonomy): Eukaryota > Metazoa > Chordata > Aves > Passeriformes > Maluridae > Malurus > Malurus melanocephalus. Next base: position 2,422,954 of record NW_026623283.1, read on the forward strand.
CTCTTGCTTCAAGTCAGGCCAGAAGGTGACTCTACGCACATCCTGCCTGGAAAAGCTAGAGCTGATCTCAAGACTGGCAAACACTGAGCATTCCTCCCACTGTTGGCAATCAGGAGATCAATTAGGAAAACAGTGAAGCTGAATTGCTAAGGGAAAACAAAAGCCTAAACAGTAGGAGGAGGGCTACCCTATTTTGCTGCAGCTAGTCTTAAAGATCTAAATCCCCTCCGAGTAACAAATTAGAGTCAGAAATTCAAAACAAGTGTCATTCCATTCTGTGTAAACATCCTGTTCATATCCTCACCTTTAAATAGTAAACTARAAGCTCATTGAGCGCAGGGTCTGCRTTCAGGTTCACCAGGTAACACTTGTCATCCCCAACCTTGATCCCTGAAGACTCCAGGGAGATTCCCATGCTCTCCAGCTGCCTTTGCCTCTCCTGCAAGCACACAAACAGGTTAATTTTGCCTGCTGCAATGTGTAGGGGCAAGCACAAAGCAACTAAAGCTGAAGATGCACACGCTGAGTATGCATTCTGTATATCACCACCAGACACTGGTCAAATAGTATAGGGTCAGTAGAATTTATTTTTACACACCAACCATAAAAAGTTAGATGTAATCTGCAAACACCTGCCACCCCAAAGTGGAGCTTATTTAAGCAGTCCTATTAAATTTATTAGACTTACCTACATGGCTTTATTGAGTTCATTAAACCTACTTGTAAGTAGCACAATGTAGCTTTGAGTCTTTATGTTAGTAAAAAATGAATCTCAGTTCCAATTATTTCAAAGATAACCATAACCATAGATGACTTAGAAAAGAGCATGCCACAGTTTGGGCTTATTCTTTTGCAGTTTTATTATTAATTCAGCTAAAGGACTTACTTGATCATGTGTATATTGTTTTTTTTTGTGCTACAGTTTGAGTGTTGGGGGTTTTTTTGGCTGGTTTGGGTTTTCCCCTTATCCTGTCGTTTGTTTTTGTTTTGTTTTGTTTTTTGTAATTTATTAAAACAGTGGTTGCACCAAAACATGCTTCTGGAACATTAAGACTAGAAAAAGTAACCAACAACCTTTATTCTTCAAGCTAAGGATGGAGGAAATGATGCAAAAATACACTGGAATCTAGAAAGGGTGGTGGTTATGATGATGATGATTATTATTAATAATAATAATAATAACAACAACAACATTAGTGACTACACGTACACATTTTCCTTTTCTGGTTAGAAAGCACTAAAAGCAAAAGCGACAAATACCACCCACAATTCTGATCTTTTTGTAATTCTTCACTTTCTTACTCAGTTCAAAAGAAACATATCCAAGACCCCACTGACTGCCCAATTGAGCTGCCCAAACATATTTTGATGCTTTACTTTAAAATCAAATATTAGCTTTTATCAATCATATCATGACACAGCTAGATTTATGCTAATAAAATTTAGATTTTAAAAACCTTCAAGAAACAAACAAACAAACAAACCCACCCCAAAACCAGAAACAAGTGGAAAAGACAAAAATTCAGAGATATTTTAAATAGCTGGTGRGTAAAACAGCACAGTCCACTAAAACTCATAAAGAACAGATGATTAGTACTACATGAGCATCTGGGCTTTCCTCCTAAAAATTTGTGAAGTACCTGTGCAATTTCTTCTGTTTTCCTTAGCTTTTCTTCCCAGGTGACTGTTAGTTCTTTTATTAGTTTTTCTGATTCTTCCAATTTTTCCTTCAGTTCTGGTGCCTTCATGGCCTAAAAGATAGAAATTAGCAAAAACCCTCAGTTACTCTTGCCACTGCAATATCAAATGCAACAAGTAACGATTTCTGCTATATCCCTAAGTTTTTCATGGTAGAAGCTGAAGAAATAGGTCACTTGCAAAGGAAGAGGACAGAAACAACCTCTAATGGATCCAGATCTGAAATAGTTGAAGAYTGACATATCTCCAGAGGCTAGTGGAAAGAACAAAAATCTCTGGCCCTGGCCACTCAAATGCCACTGTCTGTGTCAAAACATGTATTTAAAAACTTTAAGTCCTAGCTGTCTGAATTCTAGTGCAAAGTCTTTCTTCCAACAGTAGTTTCAAACACAAATTCCTCTAGACCTTTAGCCTTCCATTCTATCTTGGTTTTGTAAGTGTTCCTAGAGTTGCACTGAGACTTTCAGACTGATCCTGTTAATTACCTTCGAAAGAAGGCATGTTCTGGAGCTAACATAAGCTTCTCATTTCACAACAGGAAACAAAAGCAAAGGGCTTGAATGTGTCCAGTGCCAAGTGGCAATTGAACAGGCTGGYCTATAACCCCATATAAACTGTTTTTAACAGAAGGTAGAAGAGAAAACACTTAACAAAATAATTAGTAAGACTTTGGACACSTTCCTACTGATTGTGTTCAGCTGCAGCCTGCCAACAAAATCAGCAACACACTACAATAATATTTTAGAAATTAAAATTATGGCTTAGAACAGGTTTTTATTTATGAAAAAAGTGAATGGCTCTTTTTCCTTAAAGCAGATTTTCCCATTTCAGTCTGTAAGGAAATGTTCATACAACTAACACTATTCCTTAAATGAAAATGAAATTTAAACACTACACAAATTTAACCTCAAACACAGTTCTGCTCCTCTTCTACAAGTATTTTGTGTCTTGCCTGAAAAGATCAAAAATMTTTACCTATCTGTTAAATACATACTTTGTGCAGATATCCTGGATACCAAATAAACCAWCCTACCTGGATACTTTACTCTTCAGTTAGAAGGATATATCTAAGATAATCATCAATCATGCAGTGTCAACTATTAAGGCAGTGAAGCAAATCGTTGGTGGTTTTCAGTGCTGCATTTTTGACAATTTTTAATAGATTTTCACAAATGTCAGAGAGAAATATCCCCTAAATTTTGTCATCCAGTAACAGATCTATGACTTTTTACATTTTTCCATTTAACATTACATATAGACCACTGACAAAAAAAACAAAAAACAATCGGCTAATAAGTGAGTCTACACAGTGAAGATGTAATCTAGCCCTTATCTCTTCTGCATCAATTATTGCTTGGCCTGAAGTTCCTCAAGAACTGAAAAGGGTCTCCATCAGTAAAATGCTGTCGTCATTTAGAAGTTATTAAAGATAAGCACAGATTATGCTGGATTCAGGAAAAAAGGTTACGTTTTTTACAACAAAGGACAGAAAAAAGAACAGGTGCAAGACTCTTCCTTTCCACATTTTATAAGAAAGCTAGTCTTCCACACAGAATATGACATTTCCTTCAGAAACTCATTTTACATTGTACTGTGAATAATGTTACCTCAGCTTGTGAGAGCTGTTCTTTCAGTTTTTCAACTTCTTCACGTAGTTCTCTGATGACCCTAGCATTTGGATCTTCATTCACCACTGCATGATTGACTATCCTTTTGGCTCTGTCTGCGTATCTCAGGGTTGAGAGTGTTTCTTCGTAGTTGTCTGCTGCTGGACTAATTGTGGCTATCATGGCAGTTTGGCTGTTTCCTCCCAAGTTGTCCTGTAGTGCAGCCACAGAAAGTTCAAGAGTTAGAAACTGTTCTGAGACTATGCAGTGTCTTTACAAGGAGACTTAAAGTACTTAATAAAGGCACTGAAAGTGCTATTTAGGCACTGAAACATACTCTGGATATAAACTAATCTGTATGTTCCATAAACAATTCAAGCCACCTGTACCACCTTTGATTCCATTACAATTGAAAGTAGTCCAGTAGGATTTTACATAGAATTAACACAAGATACACTTGGCTGTCCATATTACTTGGATCAACATAGCTATSAGAGTTCCTTCACTCATTTCTTTAAAAGAAGATGAGAAGTCCATGTACACAGAGGTATACCACAATGATCCTACAACTGACATCTTGTGAACATGGTGAACAGAAAACACAAATTACCTTGAGAAGCCAAGTGAGTACAGAGTCTCTGTAAGGCACAAACTTGTTTTTCCCCTTCCCTGCTGCTTGGTCAGCAAGTGATGATATAACCAAGCCCAGTGTTGAAAGTGATCTATAAATGCAAAACATCAAAACAGCTTTAACACATATTCCAAATACAGACATAATAAAACACAGAAAGGGATTGCTCTGCACAACTTCACATCCAACTTTTAAAATGTCATAGAATCATTTACGCTGGAAATGACCATGGGAGATCAGCTAGCCCACTGCCCTGTTACAAACAAGGCAGTTTATTTCTTTAAAGTTATATATTTGGAAGAAAAAAACTGGTATCAACAGTGTTTCATCTCAGTTGGTACTAAGACYGTATTTCAGAAAGATGTTGACATATTTAGAATAGTTTGAAATGTGCAAAATAGACTGCTTCAGTATATGAAGAATCACTGCCCTTGATTAGACATCTACCTTTTCTCAGAGGATAAAAATCCTTCTGATTTGGCCACTGTCTCATGACAGTGTTACAAGTCAGTGTTGGCAGCACAGCAAGAACCTCTGTCTCTGGGAACAATGTTTTAAGAACACTGGCTCAAATGCCAACTAAAACGAAACAATTCTCCAGCCATAAGGAGGCATCCTCAGAACTTCCAGCTAGGGGCCAGGAGAACTCGTCTGCCTGGTGAGCCAGTGACCAGCCAGCCATCACAAAGCCATAGAAGGCTGCTGATCAGAAGAGACAGATTAGGAGATCCCTTGGCAAATGGGTTGGGTTATAATTGAGGTAGAGCCTCAGCAGCTTCTTCTGGGGGGCACAGACCAAACCATCTCCCAGACACAAAAGTGCTGCACAAGTGTCAAAGAGGAAAGGCCCCAAACTGCTTAGCAGACAGCTGCATCCCAAACAAGACTCTGGAACTGTGAGGAAAATAGCCAATTTGTTCACACTGATATATGTACAACTTCTGCCAACAGGGCTAACTGTGTCAGCAATCCATGCAAAGCATATGTACGCTATATTATGCAATTCTTATACAACCCTGATTAAATTRTAAGTGACATCAGGGCTCATGGGGTGAGTATGTTTAAGATAATGAGCTTGTTGAGGAACCTGAAAACATGCCTAAAGGTTTTTAAAACAGACATTGCTGAAGCCCACGAGAATTCTGGGTCTGTCACACTAATACTGGAATATCCAACTACTCTCTCTATGTACAAAGGAAAAAGCTTCAGCAGCAATGCAATTAGATAGTCAAATAAATCTTTAATTGCACGTTCCACTCCACCCTCTTGTGTTTTCTTTTCAAAGAAGTAATACTATTTTAGTTTATTGGCAGCATTTGCACAGTATTTATAACAGAGCCTCAGTGCTGCTTGAAGCTGCCACTGGCTCAGAAATAACATTTAGAAAATGACAAAAATGTTACAGAAGAGTATTTCGAGAAAGATATCCAAGAGTAAATTAATAAGAACCATTACATGTGCCACAAAAGGTGTCTCCTATTGCATATAAAGATAGCATAGACCTGGGAGCAAAATTAAAAGAAATTTAAGGAGAGACTAGACTATCTGAACTCCCAAGAGTGCCTTCTAGTCTGTGAATTTGTCTGTAGGATAATTGCAGCAAAAATAGAAAGTTAAGTTTGGTTTTGTGGCGCAAAGAAAAGCCTAACAACCTCTGCATTATGAGGGGAGGATAGAAAAAGGAGAGCTAGTTCTTGCTTCCAGTCTCTGATCTCCACAGACAGAAATTGCTAAACATGCAAGAGCAAACACCAGCACACTTCCAATGGAATCCAACTTCAAGGAGCACAAAGCTAAAAATCTACCCTGGTCTATTTTACTCTGATTTCCCTCTTTAAATGAGGGGAAAYGTGAAAACCAAAGCCAAACTCTGAGGGAGGGAGAAGGAATGGACAATCAGAAGGGAAGTAGGAAGAACAGGGATTTAAAAAGACCTGTGACTGAAAATTATTTCCCAGCTGGGCTGCARCACCAATTTGAGTTATGGGTAATGCATTATAATGAACAGAAAATTATAAGGTACAGTTTATTTACGTGGAATTAAAAAATGTGATAATAGTACTGCTCCTTATAAATACTGATCAGATTTTAACTGTTAATATCCGCAATAAAAGCCAAATTGGAATAATTTATGTAGTTTGCTCGAGATTTCATGATACAAAGCTGTTTAAAGACATTAAGGGAAGCAGCAAAAGAAATGGCTGCCCAACAAAATAATTACAGGACTCATGGGCTGCTTTGCTCTGTGCTGAATGATGCATCAGAGATCTGTCTTTACTCTGATCCTATCTCACGGTACTTATAGAATGAATCAACCAGAAGGCCTAAGCCCACAGCACACAGAACACTGAGTCAGTCCGGAAGATGCAGAGCRGACTTGCTGCAAGATTACAGGAAAGTGCCATTTCTGCACCCTGTCTGTTCTCCTTGTCCCTGTTCCTCAGGCTGTCCTTGCTAGCAGGCAGTGGGAAGCTTGCCCACTCCCACCACAGCCTGAGCCAGCAGCATTCGAAAGGAAGTGGCACTTCCCCATCACAGGGAAACAACTGTCCGTGAGTGACACCCATTCAAGCTACTTCTGTACAATTTACAATGTAATTCTTCAAAGAGCAGAACTCCCTTTTCTATTAGTTAACTCCGAATACTTCCTCAAATCAGCTTGGAGCCAGACCTGTCCCAACCCATTCCTTGTCCCTGCCTACATCWTCTTTTTGCATTCTAAAGTTAAAATGACAACAGCCATGAGTTTACTAATCAGAGCTAAAATTGCAGACTGCTCACACAGAGTATTTTGTTTTTGTAGCYGCTAATTGACAGATTGTTTATTCTGCTTCCTCCTACTACTGTGTTCTAGCAATTCTTTGACTACACCACAAAGAGTTGTTAAGCACCTTCTTTTCTGCACTGGGTATGGGAACCAGCACATCCTGGGAAAGAACTAGCACATCCAGCTTTCCTGTGAGGTATGGCAAGTCTCCCAAAAACCTCCTTTACCARGGCAACTCGACACTAGCTCTGAGAGAAAAAACAGAAGTCATCTCTATTACAACTTGAAGATGTTGACACAAAAAGACACAACTCTCAGTTGCTTCAAGAAGTGGGGAAGCAGCTCTSCTCTGTAACATGCTGTCCCCCAGACAGGAAAAAAGGTTTCCAACAGGAAAAGTTATGGWACAAAGGTGGCATCTACCACAACTCTAGCCAGCTTTCATCAGAAACAAACGGTACAGACAGTGAATAAACAGGTACATTATTTCCACATTTTTCTTCAAGGCCATAAAACATCATACAAGCAGTAAGTTTACTGGCCAGCAGCTCCATTTTTTATCTCATTAAACATAACACGTGCTACAAATACATGTTACTGGRTTTTTAAATAAAAGAAATATAATAAGAAAAGGAGCTAACACAGTAAGATATATGGTTTAAATATACTATATCACTGCAACAAAAAATTATTACTAATGAGATTCTCTAATGAGTAAGTTGCATCACACCCTTAAGAAGAYTGCACACAATGTTCTCCAAAAAACTAGTCTGACTAAATATGTACATCAATTTTGAGGCTTAAAAAGTCAGACTTGGTTAAAGCTCCAAGAGCAAAACTCTAAGWGAAGACACCAAGGACAGCACTAAGAACTCTCTTTCACCTTTCAGCTCAAAAGAGATTTCAAATAGAGAATGTTAAATAAATGGACAAAGTAATACAGATTTATATCATATTAAATGTAGAGTTGTTCAGTTTTCTTTTTAAAACACCTTTTACAGAAGCATTTGGTGCTTCTATTTGTGATCCTGTACTGTCAAAGAGGTTCAGCGTGGGCGTAATAACCCTCTCCTACTGCATTGGTACACACAAGTTTAACACTGAATAAACATCCTAATAGGGAAAAAMATAATCAAAGTCTTTCCATGTCTATAGGCATATTTGTAGTTTGTTAACAGCTGTTGAAAGAGTTGGCATTTGAATTCATTCCCAAAAAATCAGAAAAAAACCCCATTTCATTTCACCTTTGTTTATGCAAAATAAAAATGCAGTTTCTAGTAAAATCAAAATATAAATACAGTTTCTAGTAAAACGAATCAGAACTTAACCAGGAACCTGTGGGGTAAGGTTACAGTATTTGCCATTAGGCAAAGACAGCCACATCGTTTCGTTTCATAAGAACTATGCCAATGTGGCTACCCATACGATGCATTAAACACAAAGTAGATTAGAAACTAAGCTAGAAGGAGCAAACATGTTCAAACTCACCAAGAGGTAAGTTTAAATTATTGTAAGAATGTGTGCTGTTCATATACACATTGTGCTATCATTGTTAACTTACAATACCAAAACATTTTGTAACATTTTAAAATAAATTGAAAWAGCAGTAGCTTTTAATGTAGCAGTTAGCCTCTTTCTTTCCCAGAAAATTAGTATATTTAAGGCAGCAGTAATAGTGTGCTAAATTCCTGGTTTTGGACAATAACACAGTAATTATGGCTAAAAACATGCTTTGAAACTTGTCATTGCTTGAGCACAAATGCCCAAGGCAATGCTAAAGCAACACAGCTTCATTCTGATCCGATTTTCTCAAACTGTGCATTATACACTTACATATTTTAATTCATGTTGGAACAAAGCCATCCAACTCTGCAACTTTGCATTCTTCCTTGAGCAGATGATGAGACAAACACATGAGCCTGGGGACAGGGTGTATAAATGAATCACAAAAGGTATATGCTTAATTAAAGAGCACTGCTGTCACTTTTTCCAGATAAAATTCATATAGCCCTCATCTGAGTCAAGTGGGAATCAGGATCCCTATGCCAACGTTAAGGAAACGCACGCTGCTCAGCACAGAATGGCTGAAAGAGCCATATTGAACAGCTTCTGATGCAGCCCATTTGTGACAAGCACACCAAGAGGAGGCCAGGGAACCAACAGTGATTCCTTCAAGACGAGGCTTTGCAGCCTGCACATGCCGATGCCTTACTTGTTTATGTTGCTGCCTTCCTTCAGACGCTCTCCTGCAGCTCCCGTTTTGGACACCCTCTCGCTCCCAGCCAAATCCACCAGGCTGACCTTGCTGACCTTCTCTCCAGAGTTCTGCACAGATGGGACATGGGAGAACAACAGCTAAGAAACACTGTCATGAAGCACCAACACGCCTGCCACTGCCACCGTGAAATGCTGTCCTTCATAATAACGTGGGTTAAAGTATCAAATTCAAAGCATGAGGGAAGAAGGAATTGTCAGAGGTCTTACAGCTCTTTAAAAGTCACCCATATACTTTATAGTTAAGGCCTGAAACACTAAGGAACTATAATCAGCCATATGGTAACACCAATCACCTTACTGGCAGAGCAGGCCATTAAAACACGTCAACAACAGTTAGGAGCCATGAAGGTTTCATGGTGCCAGCATAATCTTAAAAAGTGATCCAACTGTTGGCTTTATCTGGTGTGCTCCCTCACTCTTCCAGGGTTCTCTCAGCCTTGGTTACTGGACCCCATGGCTCAAAAGTCAAAGCACAGCTAAACAGATGAAACATGTGGAAGAGGAAGGAAGAAGAAGAAGAATCCATCACAACTTCATAAATTAATCAACAGAAATACGTACACCAGACTGCAGGTCATAGAGTGTCTGAGTCACTATAATATTGAACACAGCATGAGAGCGGCTGCTTTCTTCATTCATGTTGGTTGCAGCAACTGTTCGTGATTTGTTTCCCTCTGACATCAGTGACTCAATATCCTAGAGCAAAAAGAGTAAAAAGTGATGCTAGGATAAAAGCAAAGTACTGTGCTTGCTGAACAAAATCCCCATCTAGATGAAAGGGTGTGTACATGTGGGACAGAGGAAGGAGGGAAGGTAGAAGAACCAAGAAAATTCTTTGCACATTTTGAGATATATGGGTATAGAGGGCATGTAAGTCCACAGAACAACATTAAATCATATCTCTGTTTTAAGTGCTGCACTTAAAAGCCCAGCAACTACAGTCAGTGCACCTTCTCCTTATCTGCTGGAAATAAGTTGGCAACATTCACATTAAAAATCATGTTGTTTAATGCTGGGAATCTGGCCAGCACAGATTCACTTACACAAGAGCATCTCTTTACTGAACTGCACTAATGCTATCTTCACTTAATTGGCTCAAAAAGTTACCTCACTTGAGCCTGTACCTTTCCACACATGTAAAGCAAAGATGCCTATGCAGAGTCTGATATATCTGCTTGCTGAGTCTTCYAAAAGTTTCAGAAGTCATAAACCAAAGAGTAAGCATGAACAACTTCTATTAGCATTTGCACAAAGGTGTTCTTGCAAAGTAAGCAATTCACCATAAAAGTTGCAAAAGCAGTTTTTAGAAGTGTATAATATGCATAGATGCCTCAGAAATATAAAAAAAAAAACATAAAAAAGCAAAACATAACACTACACAAAGAATTAACATTTTTTAAACACTTTCAAATCAGATTTCCAAATCAGTTTCGCCATAAAAAGTATGTCCTATACAATTCATAACACTGCACTGCTTTAATTATTTCCATTGTGCCTGTAGTAGTTCATTGGCTTTCACAATATGGATCTATTTGAATGTGTTTTTGTAAATCAATTCGGTTTAGATGCTTTTGTGATTTAAGTTATGAATTACCATATGCACYTATGTAAAACAGAAGGTAGTATTCAACAACAAAATCAAAGAAATCCATGTCGGAAGACCAATATCCTTATTTTAGAATACTCATATTTCCTGTGTCAAGCAAACATTGTTTCATGGCATATATTATATGCAGTGAAAACTGCAAATTAATGAGATACCAACTACTGTATTTGCAACTAACATAAGGGCAAACCCAGTACTTCCACTCAAAATACATATCCCTGAAGAGTTAAGGAAAATCTTTGCAATTGCCAGAGAATATAATCAGTGAAGAACGAAGGTATTTGGATAGACATCGGTTTACATCTTCTGAGATTCCTATTGCTTGTGTACATTGGTGTTATTTATAAACTTGTCCCTGGTTTAGACTTACCTCAAAGTTTGTCACAGCCAGCTGAGACAAGCCATCGACATATGGACCCAACACCTTGTGCTCTCGAACCTTAAGGGACTGCCGACTCCTACAGAAYAAAGCAGACTTTATCCACAATCTGCTAATTATCATGGATATCCAAAAATTATTGCAATATTAAGTAAGTACCTTTTATATAGCAGAAGTCAATTTATGTCCTTTTTAATTGTAACAGGAAGAAGAAAGTATTCCAGAATTTGTAACTCAAACAATAAAGACTCAAACCCATCTAACCAGTTCTGCTCTATATMTATAAATTATTTTGAATGCATACTGCCACCCCAATATTTGTGGTTGAAAAAAAACCTGAAATGCCTTAATTGGCAGAAAGAATGCTGAGCAAAAAAAAAAAAACCCCAACAAAAAAACCCCGAAAAATCCACCCCCCAGCAATTTGCTAAAGCTTCAATTCTTCATGCATTCTCTACACCTTGTTGACAYACACCAAGTGTCTCAAATCCACCGTTTAAAGTAACTTGCATACAAGTTATGTTGTATGCAAATACAACACTTGCATACAACACCTTCAGCGATTATGTTTAAATATTGAAATATAAACCACATATATCAATGCACAGCTGAAAAAGTCTTATCAGACTCTCTCCTGTATATACATCTCCAAAACAGAGCATCTAACCAGCATCTCTGTGTAGACAAAAAACAGAGGAAGGAATGCCTGTATATATTCTGAGGTGTCCTCCTTCCACATTCAAAAAGTTCAACATCTAAGGACCAAGCTGTAAATAAGCTCCAAAAAGTTCAACATCGTAAGGACCAAGCTGTAAATAAGCTTCCAATTTCTTTCAGCTGATGAAAATTCCTACACAAATACTGCCTGGATCATATGGCAAAAATACTTCAGAATTTACTTGCACGTGGTCTTGCTTTCTGGCAGCAAAGTACTTCATGCAGCATTTGTTTACATGAGTAGCATGGCATCCTAATGTTTAAATCAATGACATCAGTTACTATTTCATATACAAGCTTCAGAGAAATATTCTCTTCCTTTTGGTGTTTGGTATCTAATCCTCTCTAAAGAAATCATATAAACATACATTCTGAAAAAACCTTCTCAGGGACTTCCAAAACCAATTCCTGTTTTTAGAGTTTTAGACAAAAATACAGAAGGCTGTAGGGGAAAGTGAAGCTACTCACCCTTTTGGGTCAAGCAGATCTCTGACTTTCTCATTGTAGATTTCCATATAGGACACTTCAACTTTAAAAGTATGAGATTCATTTTCTTCCACAGAGATTCTCTGAAATAAAGCACAACAGAGCCGTGGGATCAGACCCAACTGCTCTGCATTGCCCATCATTGAAAAGGATTTTCCTGAACCTAAAAGAAAAAAAAGGAGAAGAAAATGCTTTAGAATATAATTTCTCAATTACTTATTTGTTTAAGAAGCACATGTTAATTCCCTTTTTATTGCTCCAGGAGCATGTATCAGAACAATGTGATGTGATCTTCCAGACAAATAGCTTATTCTTTGGACAAGGTAAAGATAAACAAAAAGAAATTATCCTGAAGGTTTCTTTCAGCAGGGACATTACTGTGACCCCTTGGAATACACTTAAACAACCGAAACTGTAAGAGCCTTCAGTAGGAACTACTCCTTTCAGCTTTGAAAGAGGACCCAACAGGCAGCAACCAGAATCATACTGACAGAGCTGCTTTTAAGAAATTTACTTGTCACTGGTTGTGCTAAATATTGCACTGGTTGTGCAATATTATGATATAATCTACCTTAATATTTATGTTTTGTTATTCTCRCTTCCCATGTGCACAAAGTGTTCTTCCCCTTTAGGGCACTCACCTGTCTGTCCATAGGCAAAAATACAAGCGTTATATCCCTGAAAGGCCTTTTCAAGAATTCCTTCTCCAAGGCACTTGAACACCACTTCTTGACCTAGAAAATAATTGGTTTTATTTTAAATTGTATAGAATACTAAAAGTGACTAAAAATAGGGATAAAAAAAGGTTTGCACATTATTTTTTACTATTGAAAGCATTAATGAATGAACATATCTGAGTGATAAGATCAAAACTTACTACTACCCATGTTTAAATATATTTCTGATTATCTTGTAAAGTGAGCAGTTCTTCAAAAGGTGTCATACAAGTCCAGTGCTTAGATGTCTGATTTTTTTTTTTATTGTTTAAATGTAGATTTTGCAATTAATATGCCTTATTTAATCACAAACTATACCCAAAAGAGTATCCTTACAAAATTTCAATGAAACATTGGTGGACTGAGACATTAGGGGCACATAGGAATACAAGYAGCTGTTCTCTTGGGAACTGGCCTCAAATTTCACCATAAGCTATTACAATTTGCCCTGTGGCAAGGTGATGCTGAAACCRAGATAAAAGCATTCCAATGACATTCAGGGAGAAAATGCATACWAGGACGCTGTCAGACTTCAACACAGCTGTTTGAGGCCGTATTCTGCTGAATCCGTAATTTGAAATATCAGCAGAATTTCATAAGCTGAAAATTGTCTCCCTGAGCCAGGCAGATTTTAGATGCACTTCAATCTTTCAGAGGTAGAAGATGRAAACAGTCATAGTGGTTGGTTTTGTTGGTTTGTTTTTTTATAGGAAAGCCCAGAATTTGTACACCACAAAGAAAGTCAATGTGTTGTCTGCTTTGAATTCTGATCAGACAACTACACCAGCTGTGTGTACACTCAAAACAAGAAGAGCTGAGCTAAGGAGAATATGTGTTCACCTTCTGGTGTATGGTTTTAGACTTACATTCACTGCCTGGTGACTTTCTGAAKAGCTGTGATAACCTGCCTCTCATCTTAGTATGGGAGTTTCAGCAATTGTTTCAGTTACAAGAAATTGTTTCATACATTGGATGCATTAGTGACTTCTGTAGTCTCAAAATGGAATATACTGGCATAAAAACCAATCTAGCTGCACAATTATTTATGAGAACATCTACATTCCATAACCCAGAAAATTCCTGCAGAACCACCTCTGGAATGACTTCAGAATGTTTWAGAGGCATGTAAATAGGACAAGAAAGCACTTTTTTTTCCCTTTCATTTTCCTTTAGTTATAACCTAATTTATTTTCTCCTGTAAAGAAAAAAACTAGTGCAGCGATGCACTATCAAATGGTTTTTGTGTATCTTTCTAGCTGAATTTCTAAAATTCCAAAGTTTCACTGGACTTGGATTAACACAGTTCAGAAATGCTGAATATAGGAATTAAAACCTATGGAGTAACTCCATTTCCTTCACCATGAACATTCAGTCACTTCTCATTCAACTAGAGGTCATTTGGTTATTTTACAATATCTATGCTATGAGAGAGCACCATTCAACAACCTGGAAATAGAGGATGCTCAACTACCGATGAATGAAATATATCAGCAGAAGATTTTACTAGGAATGTAGCACAGAAGAAGATTTGCTTTCTAACCAAGTCCTGAGGGAGCCACTCACTACCCTGCTGAGTAAAAACACTAAATCAAGCAAAGACTGAATCTGAGAACAAATATGATAAGGAAAATATACACATTACACAGTGATGGTGAGTGGAGGATAAAACCATTTATCAGAAGAAGAAAAAGCTTTTATTACCCACTTCCGACAAGCAATAACCCAGTTACCTCCTCCATGTTTCATATGGAGAAAAAAAACCCCAAATACCAAAGTATTTCAAAACTGTGTTTGGTAATATTAATCCTAAGATGACCTGCTGATTCCCTTTCTGCTAAACATCAGGGAAGGAATCCACTTTAAATCTCACTAGCAAAGCTGGATTTACTTTCCAGAAGATACTTAATTTTCCAATTATCATYGCAAACAGAAAATCAATTAGACACTGATATATAACTCTAAAATGCCCTTTTTATTACATATTTTAAGAGCTCATCAATACCAACATAGAAAAATGGGTCATTAAAGAGTGTTGTTTATAGTAACCAGTCAAATGATCATGGGATAAAATAAGGTTTGGTTTTAAGTGTGCTCACAGAAAAGAACACAAAATGCTGAACTTCAGTTATGGATATTTTATTAATTTGAAGATGCAGGGCATTAAGGGTAATGGTATATCATCCATGATATTTTGCTAGTTTTCATTAAGAAACCTCACTGCTTCCCCCATGAATTTTATTAGTGGGTTTGCAAACTGATTACAAACACTGTGTTATACAGAATTATATCCATATGCAGTTACAGTCAAAAGAAATAATGCAGATCCAGTGTCTACACTGCTGCATTTCTGTTTTGCTGAAACAAAGTATAAATTTTTATACTGCCTGCAATTCATACCTTTTCTTATTTACAGGACCTTTCTTYCACAGAGCCTAGCATTTAAAGATGTAAGCAGGGGTTTTAATTTTTGACTATCACTTRATTTTCAGCAAAAGGGAGAAATTAAATCTTTAACAGAAGGATTTCCCCTACACTAACCCTTATTGTCTTTAAGATGGGAATTCCCAATCTTCTAGCTGGTTGAGACCAATACAGCATCTTACAATGGCACCTAATGACCAGAAACTTCCATCCCCTCTCCCAGCTTCTGCTCAGAACACAGACAAGCTGGGGACAGCATGCCCAAGGCTGCCAGGGAGCCCAGAGCAAGCAAATGAGGGACACTGGCCAGGATGTCCCCTCTGCCCATCCTTTTGAGGAGAGGGAAGCAAAGCCTGGTGAATYTGTCTTGCAGACCAGGAACAGCTTCAATGTGAAATCAAAACTACGAACAGATGAGACACTTGTGTCTGCTCAAAATCCACAACTCACTCTCTCTTCTGAGGGTAGAAGGGTAGAGTTCTTTAAGGGTAGAATTCAATTGCCTGGTTTGCTTCCTTTCAAAAAGGAAAGTGCTGCAGTCAGCAYACATATTTCCTCTAAAATTACAGCTTCGCTCGAAGTCGGGTGTGTGGCCTTTCAGGACAACACAGCCTGTAGAAACACAGCTGAGGTTTCAAGCCAAACATGATGCAGGTTAGGGAGTTTATGAAAAATCCATGGGCAAGTCAATACAGCATGGGGTCCTAGGAATGGACCTGCCTAAGTGCTGCAGTAGTTATTTATGCCATCTSTTGAATCCTTCCCAAACTGAGGGGTTTCTTTTCTTCCTTTTAAAAATCCACTTCATTGCAGACTTCAATAGGCTTTCACTGTTGTTCAGGCTTGTAAAAAGAATTCTTTGTTCTCATGTCTGAGAATTTCTCAATATCCTCCTCTTCACCAAAATGCCAAGCAGTTGTCTCTGTGAGCTTTACAAGGAAAGCAGGTGTGTCCTTTATACATGAACTGCCTCCTGACCCATTCAAGTCAAGAACAAATGCTAATAAGCTATTTTGCTTTCTCTCAAAACACCTCTACTGCAGTCTATACACAAAGCTCATCCCTCTTCCAGATCAAAGCAAACTCATTCTGTTCACCACCAAATTTCCCTCCCTCTCAAAAACTACTCCATTGACTTGTTTTTCACCCCTTTCCAATAAGAGATCCATATTTTCACCAAATACCTCCTATGTCTTTTAGAAAAAAATAAACAGAAAAAAGTTAGCATGTTATGATCAGTACAAAGCATTCCTTGCTTGGAACGACACAGACACAAACTGTTCAGAAATGCACAACATCAATATTCAGTGTAAAAAACAAACAAACACAAAGCTCCCCACACTGAAAGAGAATAAGCCTAGGTGGGTTATATAGAAAAAATTCTTTACTGTGAGGGGSATGAGGCACTAGCCCAGGTGGCCCAGAGAAGCTGKGGAGGCCCTATCCCTGGAAGTGCTCCAGGACAGGTTGGATGGGGCTCTCTCTAACATAGGATATCCAGTTGCTGAAGAGCCCTCTTATCTTGGCAGGCAGAAATCAGAGCAACACTTCCACAGTCCTGTAAAGAGTTTACTTCTCTGCTGTGCTCCAGACTCCCTGCTGTCTTTATGAGAGAGAGTCCTGCAAGGACAGCTGCAAAGATGCCCTTGAGAAGTTTGTCATCACATGAAGGTTACCTTCACTATTTCTGTTGATGATATCGCTAGATCATTTAAAATTCTAGAATGCAGTTTCCATTTCAACAGAAAAAAAATTGCTAAAAAAGCAGTTTTGCTGCCAACAGCAACAATCCCCATGTTTTCAAGTGCTGGAAAGATAAGGAAGGTACTTACTTCCTGAACATGCATACAGAAGGAAAATTAATACGAAGAAAACAAACCTTATGTTCAGCCAAAGCTGAAGATCTCTCATAAAAGAAAGAGRTGGCTGGTACCATAGTATCCTATGCCAGGGACAGCCCTGCACCTCAGAGTCTGAGAATTGTTATCAATTACCCACRCAATTCAGTTTATCCAAACAGGAGTCTTGAGTGAACAATATCTGGTAGTACCACAGATTAATCAATAAAGAGAGAAATAAAGCCAGTCTGATCAAGTGTGATAGTTTCAAAGATCCTGTAACAAATGTGAATTTCCAGGAGTGGATAAACTTTGCGTTTGTTGGCACTAAAAAAAAAAATAACACCAAGGAAGAGTAATCCACATATGCTGTCTATGGTGCACACCGTTCTGTGTGTTCCCATGTCCCACCTGTTAATCAGTGACATCTATAATACAGTGTGATATACACAACTATATATCTATYGAACAGAATGCAAGATGAGCGCATTTTGGTTCTGTACAGAGACAGAGAGCAATGAGTGATAGGGCTGCCTAGTACTTGTTAAACGTTTCATTGTATGATCTTCCATTGGATTTCTGTTTAACAGGGAAAAGGATTTTTCAAAAGAATTAAATTTGTTGCACATGCCTTTTCTGAGAATCTTACTTCAGCCTAAAGCTCATTCATAACTTACATTTTCAAGCACTCTGCACTTAGCTTTCAAGCTTKATACATTTCCTTTTAATTGTGCAACTGCTCTTGCCAATGACATTAAACTTACACATCTACGGAGAGCTACTTTGGGCAGGGAGTGTTTAATGCACGTAGCTTCCAGATCAGCGTTCCTTCTGTAGTCCAGAATCCTAGAGATTCCAGTTTAGCTCAAAAGGTCAGGGGGTCAGATGGATTGTTTGGACTCTAAGATCGTTCCAAAGACTTTTATAGAATTAACAGTCTCTGAATGTAAGATAAGATGTATATTTGCAAGGTGCCGAGGACAATGGAGATTTGTTCCATGAGGCAAAGAAGTTATCAGAAATCACAACGAAATCCAGTTATCGTAATTTTTTTTAACAAAAACCCATAGTCATTTAGGTCAAGCTGTGAAAAAGACTTAGGGAGCCTTAATAGCAGTAATATATAAAAACTAAAATATTGCCATATCAGCATTTGGTTTGTTGGATCTAAACCAAGAAATGCGACTGTAGCATAGGAAAGCATCAGCTTATGCACAAGCAGGCAAACAAGCCAACGACCTGGTAACTTGGGCCTGAAACACTTTGGGTTTGGCTTTTAATTACTTTTATTTTGGTATTGTATCAAATTCATTATGTTCTAGAACATAAGGGCTGGCAGCCACAAGTTGGCTTCAAGACCATGCAACAAACACAACAACAAAATCAGTAAAACCATTGTTTTTTTGTATGCAAGTCTTTGGGCCCACATTCTTAGAATATTTCTGAAAAGAAGAAAAAAAAGAAAAAAAAAACACCAAAGCCTCCCACATACCCTTCCACTAAAAAAAAAACCCCAACAAACAACACAAAAAAGCCCCAACAAAACAAAACAAGCAAAATAAAAAGCTCCAAAGCCAACAGAAAACCCTTGGTTTTGGTTTTCTTTTTTTCCCAGGCAGGAAAATTAACTGGAATAGGCAAAAAAACACCTCAAAGCTTTCTAGCCAGTTATGAAAATGCCAGAGGTGTAAGCCACAGTTTTCTAGAAACCAGTCACACAAGAGGTTAATTTACATACAGATAATGAACCTTCAGTTTTCCGATAAGACAAATCCAATTACAGATTCTGAAACACGCTAGAGAGATCTACCTTTGACTCAAATGAAAAACAAATAGAGCTAGAATCCCACTGAATTCACCTGGAGATGTGTTAAACAGAGACAGAAACAAGTTTAACTGGCTGGGAGTGTTTCTTGGGTCTACTCCTTTTCTGCCAGTGGTGTCATGGTGTGCCCATCAGGCGCAGCTCCCACGAGCCTACTGGAGGCACACGGGAACAAGATAGGGGTGCACACCATCACCCCTTTCTCTTAAAGGAAACAGGGTGTGCAGACACATGGGAAGGTGCTGTGGGCTCCACTGGCTCTCCCAGCCCGAGCTACAAATGCTGCACAGTGTATCTGTTTAGTGCAAACACGGCTCTTGAAAGATGAACCTGTGAAAAGCTTTTTGTCCTGAAGAAGCCTCTCTATGCTCAGGCAATTAAGAAATACAGCAAAATCTATGATCAAGTGCAATCCTTAAGATTTGGGATTTCATACAATAATCAGATATATATTTTAACAAACGTATATGGCAGTTCATTTATGAGACCACCGATGTCAAACTTTGAGGTAATGAACCTTATCATCCTTCAATATTTCTTATGGGTCACAAAACTTCATAATATGAATATCTAAACTGAATGCTTRGGGTTTTTTCCCTTCCATGGACCTCAGCCTTGAAATCCCACTGTTCAGAGGTCTCTCTTCCAAAACAAGTCCTCTTATAAAATATGAATATACTAATAGACAAATCCAGTTATGACAAAACTGCTAGGATTACAATCTTGTGTGGATTATCCAGCTTTTGGGAGGAAGGAGTCACAAAGCTGATCACTCAAAACACATTAGGGATTTGAACAAGTCAGACTCTGCATCACTTAAAAGACCTGAGATAACCACACCATCTGAGGAGAACACGTTTTATTATCCGCTCATGCACACAGAATCAGAGCACTGGAAACACACACTTTCACTAACATCAGTCAGAAGTGATTTCTGATGCAGAGACGAAATTTTAAATGACAGAACAATCAAAAAAGGCTCTTCCAGGCAAAAAAAAAACAAAACCCCAAAAGCTGTAGCTTAGATGAAAAAGCATCCCTTCTGAACAGTGTCCCAGGCRCCTTACAACTTGCATTCCTTTTCAACTGAGAGGTTAGCCCTCAGATAACTCAATCCCTGTAACAGTGATTTATCTGCCTCTGTGAAGAAGTCACTTGAGCACCACGGTGCAGAAYGCAAAGACAAACCAATCCCAAACCAACTCCACAAAATAAAGGCCCAAACTCCCACATGTACTCAAATTATTTACACTGTACAATGTATAGAAAATAGTTTACCTGCATATTTTGTGGTGTTTGATTCATCCATGGACCAGAAGCAGTGATCGAAGGCAAACACCTGTAGAAGCACATGAAAAGACAAATTAGGAACCCTGGCTACAAGACACTTATTTTAAARCAGTACATATCCACGACTGTAATTGCAGTTAGGCTCTACTGTTTCTGTAGATCCTAAATCAGATCTGTAAAAAGGCTTCATGAGCAGGAATACTTTTGTGTAATCTTGAGACTTAGAAAACTCAATACTCTTTTCTATCTGTATGATACACTGTACAGATTACTCCTTTCTCTCATTCTAATGCAGACTTCAAAACACAGACAAAACCAAATAATTWACTCCACTCTTCTCCAGGCACTAATACTGACAAATGTTTCTGCCAACAGTAATAAACGAGCACCACAAAGACTCAATATGCAGAATTTGGTYAGATGACTATTTAGCAGACAATGGCACAAGACACAGAAAARTTTTACCATGGGATGGACTTCTGATACTCAGTGAAGATATTTACTACTGTTAGCATTAAGGAGCAAATAAATAGTATTAAATTACCTGCCTAAACTAAGAGTATAATACTCCATCTCAGTAGAGGAAGCTCAGAAACTACAAATAGAAAATGTAGCTCTATTAGAGAAACAAGCTATCACTGCCTGCTCTAATAAAAAGACTTAATATCACTTCAGTCAAGAGTTCCAGTGAAGCAGAAATTGAATGAGATTCAATATTGCACTCAGAAGGCTTGCAAACCTAGAACAGTGTCCTGTAAAACCACTTAACACAYTGAGATTTGATCCAAGTTTCTTTTCCTGCACGTTTGAGAACATCATGACATAGACACTGCTTTTTTACAGCTTTAGTTTGCTACAAACACACCTTAAGCTGCAGTGTATTTTCTACRTTTTGCCATGATAAACTGGATGTGGATGAATTGACAATATAGATTCTGGTTTTGTTATTTTGGGTTTTTTTTTGGGAGGAGAGTGGGGTAGCACAAGAGGTGGGGAAAATCTCGAACCACCTTTTTATTAAAACTTCGCCTGGATCAAGATTTTCTTTGTCTGGTCATCCAACAGTTTATCTCCTTTGTGAGAAACACCATGCATGCAAATGCAAGAGCCACAGGCTCTGTTAGCCAAAACATGCAAATTCCCTAGAGACAAATCCAGAGGTGAGGAAGATGATAGATCATTTTCTTTTGACTTTTGGGGATGAAGAACATCTTGAAGTCCCTGCTATTCAAAGTTACTACACAAGGTAGTCTACAGATATGTTGCAATGTAATCCTTCCCAAGCTATCTATTGTTGCAAATATTCCAGAAGGTAACATCAGGTTAGCACAGTAACCTCACCTCCCCTTTCCTTCAGGCCAATGCAAAACACATTAAATGGCCTGAGAGAAGACTCAATACAGAGACAAGACTCAGTCCACAAGAGTGAAATGAATTCTGGAATTCCTGTCTGAAGAAAAAACAAGAAAACCCCAAAATAATAGTCTAACAGGGTGGCCTGAGTCATTCACTGCAGCACAAATAGAATCAGACATCACCAYGAATCAGGATGTTCCCTGATGTGACTGAGTCACAGATGTCATTTGGCCACTGAATTGCAAGTAAAATGCAGCAGTTACTWCRCCTGTCTTCAGACATTCWCATAAGTAGRGGGCATTTTAAATTAYCTTTTGTGCATTTAATCMTCAAATCTAGGCATAAAAATGTMATCAGTAAGAATATTAATCCTTTTCCTGACTTCTGCAGCCCAAGAACTACTGTTTCTCGCCTCATATTCCAATTCTATGGAAGTTTTCTTCATGGGACTTGGTAACAATACCTAGTCTCTCCGATGATCAAATGGCAAGCAATTCAATTTCAAAAAACAACCCCCACACCCTACTGTAAGGATCCAAAACTGCTCATTTTTACTCCCTTAAAACTAAGTGTTATCCGCAGTGGATCACACAGAGCAGTTAAAAAGGTTACCCAGCTAAACGAGCTCATGTGTAGTGACTTAAATGTCAGCAGTAMTGTAGGCCAATTTCATCTATCGTCCTACACATTTTCCCCTTGGTTAACAAGGAAAATGATGACAGGATCATTCAATGACTTCTAATTTGAACACTGATCTTGCAAAGAGACTCTTAAAGCTAAAATATGTGCCTGCAGCCAAGTGTTTCTCTTAGAAAAGCAGATTTTATTGGGATGTGTTTAAAATAGTAAAAATTGGTCAGACTGATTTTCAAAAGGTCAAAAAYGGTTATGCAATAGGAAGAGAAAAAWTCYGTCTCAAGATAAAACAAATGTAAATATAGCATTTTAGCTTGTTTTCATACTAAACATAAAAAGCCAGGGCACGGATTTTATCTATTTATAAAATCTATTCTGGAAAATTGCCAAATCCTTCTAAYAGAAGTAACAAGATTACTTTAAAAAAAAAAAAGTGTCAGGCAAAAAGGCAGAAACTGTTGTGGCATGCAGTATCTGCAAAACACGCAGAGCAGCCGCAGCGAAACTCCCCTCTCCATTAAAACAGGCAGGCAAGCACTTAAACATTACTTTGATTAGTGATGCCAAAACAGCAACCTTGAACAATCCCAGCAACCATACTTCAAGGATTCACCCAACCAAAACAATTTTATGGACAACTGAGACCTCTGGGAAAACAGATTGCAAACACAGGGATTAACAGGGTAACAATAAGGCACACAAGAGCAAGATACATGGTCCCAGTCAGCAAGGCTCTTCAACATGCACATCAGGAAGGCATTTTATGGRAAATATCTGTAGGACAGTATCCTACCAAAAGAATAATCCTTGTACAGAAAAGATGATCATAAAGATAATTATTTTATATTTTTCTGATGCCCAGTGCAGGAACAGCAGGATGAGGAATCCCAAGTTGAGCATGGAAGCCTASTTGGCATCAAGACAGTTTTTGATTCAAAGCATATGTATTATCTAATGTGCTCCCTTCCTTCTCCTCTCTTCACTGATTATTGTTTCTTGAAAGGGAGGTAGTGGGTATTACTCTGTTTCCTAATAGAAGTGTGCAGAATAATTATTTTTCCTTACTAACTTTTCACCTCGGAATACATTTTCCTGAAACAGTTATTAAACCCCCTGTAAATATGACTATCAAAGTCGTGAGAAGTTCTGTTAATGYTTAAGTCTCAGACTCAATGGTCAGTATTGAAACTGGGCATTACCACACATTGAAAATGCCTTTTTATAAAAACACCTTTACCAACTTGTACCAAAAGTGTACCTATCTACTATACAAAAACTATTGAAATGCATTTGAAGAGGTACCTACGACATATACAAAACTTTTTAAACTTCATGCATCCTATGTGAATTAATTTTTAACTACATTTTGGAAGGTGTTTAATAGTATTCTTTATTTCAATATTTTATTTCATCATTTATTTCRTTAATAGTGTTCTGGGCTTTTAAACAACGGAGGGAATTAGCACACAAGCCTTAAAATTTTCTGATTTTCTGAAAGGTTCTGTATCTCATACTTCACCCTAACATCTAAAAGAGAAAGCTAGATAAAAGGAAGCTGCCAGCCACCTGTCACACAAGGGTAGTAGGCTCTAAACCAAAGATTTTGAATGAAGGGATGAACTGGGTATGTTCAACACAATCAYGTAAGAATGGAAATTTATGAGAAAGAACTAGCTGGGAAGTGCTGAATCCTGGTAATCCTGTAT
Source organism: Malurus melanocephalus (assembly GCF_030028575.1). Lineage (NCBI taxonomy): Eukaryota > Metazoa > Chordata > Aves > Passeriformes > Maluridae > Malurus > Malurus melanocephalus. The sequence continues at coordinate 2,446,910 of NW_026623283.1, forward strand.
CCAGACTTATTGTAAGTATGCATAAAATAAATAAATAAATAAAATAATTTATGTAGGCCATTTTTATGCTGTAGAGAACTACACTTGGAATGATAGCAACTATTAGAAATTGTAGAAAATATTTGTTCTGGTAATCAGGGACTTTGATTGCTTCAACAAACACTTGCAGGAGTTTAAGAAAGCTAAGGAGACAACTAGAGGTTATGGCTTCTTCAACAAGGCAAGCTGGGATGCAGGTCCACGCATCCATCACACAGATCAGTGAAAAATCTGGAGTTTTGTCTCAAATTCATCTGTAACTGTGGCTTGCAGATTTTAAACTAGAAGACTCATTGTRCCTGCTGCTACAGACATGTCTCACAAAATCTGAAAAAACAGCCAAAGGGGTGCTCACATTTTAAAAACTCAAAGCAACATTCTGAAGAACTCATTTTCATTCAGGTTCCTTATCAATTTCTTGCAGAATTAATAATTTTAAGGGTTTATGCATGCAAGTATACTTATGCAAACTACTTACAGGTAATGAGKACCATATCCAATATTAACTGCTTGCCAGTTTAAGACAAATTACAAAATGAGTTTTAAAAGGAGTTTAATTTCACATTCATTGTTCTTTTGAAGTCTAATCCTCACTATCGGCCGGASAGAGTCTGGGGTTTCCAGCATTTAGCAGTGCATTACCCAGATGGAACATAATYCCTAACACATTGCCTATGAAGCTATAAAATGTCAGAAATGGATGGCCAATGTTTAACAGCCATTTCCACCTGACCAAGAGATGGCCAATTAACCACATTTTGCTTTCATTGAGAGCAGTCAGTCTGACAGGTTGGGTGACTTACAAGGCTACCAGGTTCCTAAAAAGAAAAGGATGGGAGAAGAGAGGAAGGGCAGCTTTTATTCATCAGGCAGCTGTTCCTACATCTGTTTTACAACTGCTGATGGAGATAAGTAATAAAGGAGATACACAAGGGAATGGCAAACAGAGTCTGCACAAGCTTAATGTAAATGGAAGCAATTAAGAACTAAAAAAAAAGTTGGTCACTGTCTGGCAAACAAGGCCTATGACAGGGCTGAAGAAGWATGGAGAGAAAATCCAAAGGCAACCTGGGGAACAGCTCACAGGTCTTGGCTCAGAACAATTGTTCTACCTTTGTCACAAAATTACACTTAAATGCRGTATTTGTAGAAATAGCAAAATATAAAGCAAAATAGYASCCTAGTATCTTTACAGAAATTTTCYTATCRCAGCTTCTAAGTTATCAAGTTGAATTGGGAAAACAATTTATCTATGGCTGATGATAAACTAGCACATTTCCAGTATTTACAAAATTTTATTTGAAAATTTTTAATTTGAAAATCAGGTACATGTAGTACCCTAAAAACTGTATAAATCAAGGAATTTCATAGCACATCTTTTTAACCTCAGCAATGGCTATTTTTCACAGATGGTACAAACCTTCCTCTGTCTCAATCTGATAAACATTTCACATAACATTATAYGTTTCAGCACTATAGCTTAAGGATATTAATGACCATCCAACTATACCTAACAATAACGTGACATTTATGCACAAGAGTGCAGCTGTTCTGGTTTTGTCAAGGAAATACAAARCCATACGTAAGCTTTTACATAATGCCCAGAACAACTTTATCTGCCTGTAATGGAACACAAATGATGTATTACAGAAAATRAAGGCTCTTGTAAAAACAATTTTTCTGGTGGAATTACAGCAACAGAAAAAAGGAGCCTTTTTTTTCTTTTGTAAAAAACACAATGATCAAACTCCCTTTTGTTAAGTCTATCAGCTGACAGAAGAACTTTATTGAATGTCCCAATAGGTACATATCACTTGTTCTCCTGCCCTTCCCCCACACTGCAAAAAACCACAATCTTTTCTACACGAATTCTGGTGCACTTTGGCAATTTTTACACTAATTCCCAATTCCTGACTATCCTCAAGTGCAAACAAAAATGGTTTATTTTTTACTAGMTGTTTTTTGTTGCCTTTTCATAACAGTATTTTAATTTTAAGCAGAACTTACGTTTTATACATAATACTTACTCAGTCTTTCAAATGTTTTAATGACTGCATTAAAATTTTGGCTTGTCCTGGTCACAGCTTTAACAAGCCATGTGCCTTGCTTGCATGTCAGGTGGAGTAAAATACATTCTTCTGAAATTATTATTGCAAGTCTGGAGAAAATATGTTTTCCTTCATCAGAGTTATACTGATCACATACTACAGCAATATGCCCAATACTTCTGAGCTGCTCCGTATTTTCAAGCAGATACMAATGTAAAAAGAGACAAAATACTTACCTTAGGTGGTTTTCTAGATGATTGGCAAAAAAAACCCAGCAATGGTGATGAGAAGCATGAATACACCGTTCACATAAAGGGAGCAAATAAAAAAAAAAGGAAACAAAGTCAGTGTATGTCATTGCTATAATCTGAACTCTTTTTTTAATCCACAATGTATTTCAGAGTAATCAGATCAGAAGATATTTAAATGACACACCACATATTTTTAACCAGTAATTACTTAATTACTAATACAGTCCCACATTAAAAAGTATCAGATTCCTCATAGATATAAAAATCTAACAGAACTGGTTCCAGAAGGAAGACAAGCATCAGTTTGGTCATGAAAGACAAAACACAGCCTATCTCTGATGGCAAATAAACYCAGTCTGCAAACTGCAGGCCAAGGTGCCAGGGTGAAGCCTCACTTGACTGCAGCAGAGCTACATAAATATGTTCAAGGCAAGAGTCAAGCAAATATTTYTTGTAAAGATCATGGAAGGCTGGAAAAAAAGAAAAACTGTGTAGGCTGGGTTCTCCCCAGCCACAGAAAGCCCACAGAGCRCATAAGAAGCCAATGCAAAAACACAATCACCTTTCACACCCAACCCCAACGAGTGCTATCAGAAATGACACAGGGATGACAAACCCCCACTCTAAAGACACTAGCTCACATTTAAGGACACTAAATTGTCCTTAAATGCTTTTATGCTTTTGCTGCCAGGCATATGGCCACTTTACAAATTGAATCAGCTTGGATTTTTCTGGTATGATTGTTTTCAAGTGAGATTGCTGCCCTGTCTATGCAGCCCTGTGCTCACTGATGCCAATGCAAGAGAAGTGAATGCACAGTGCAGAACGAGACTGACTTAGGCCATTCATGCTCTAATTATATATTGAAATACGAAATTTCCACTTGCTCATCACATCAAGGAAAAAAAAAGCATGGATGAAAGAAGGAAAAAATTGTGGATGAAGAGAAAAAATACAACCACAAAGGTCTACAGACAAGCAACATAGAGAATGCAATAAGATTTATAAGATAAGGATACAGATGAAAGGTATAGCAACAGACACTACACAAAATTCAAAAGTATCAAGAGGCTACACTCTCAGTGCAGAAACACCTGGGACCAAGCCACTCTTTCATCCGCCAGTCAGTACATACCAACCCCACCAAGTCGGGAGGTGGGCAGAGAAGACACAAAACACTTTGAGCAGTTTTCTTAGCAACCCACAATACAAGGGATCAGCAAAATACTCTGAAAGAACGCAAATCCACAAACACATCTTATGCTATCTTTTCTGCCTACTCTGAGCTTGTAGCTCAGATGACACGTCTGCCTGAAACAGAAGTTACAGACAGAGCAGGGTACAGGACTGGTGTAATGCAAACATCGTTTGCCTCCCAGCCAAACCACTTGCTGCAGCTTTACCCTTTCATTAGTGGTGGCTACACAGCTCAGTCCATGGCTACCTCATGTACAGGTGGCTCAGAACTTGTGCAGAAAGCACCCTTATCTAATTGAAAAATACATTTAGCTCTACCCTGAATGTTTCCATTTCAATCCATTTTCAGCTGTGATGCAAGCACAACGTTATCCACTTGTCTAGACAGAGTCCCAGCACCACCTCTAAAATTCCAAGAGAACTTCCTATTGAAAGAAGTMATCCAAGGTTTTTTGGAAAAGTTTTAAATACACTCAGAGCTTGAAAAATAATTCAGGAATACATCAGCTTTACTAGAGAATTCCTGATAGACTGCTGTACAGGTTCAGCAAAAGTCCTAAACAGTTTAGTTGGAAGTAAAATAAAACAGAAAGTTTATCAGCTGCTTTTAATTCCTGAGATCATTCTTATAAGCCCTAATTGGAAAAGGTACAGAACATCACAGAAGTAAACAAATGGTTTTGCACATTTCTTAAGGTATTTACTTMAGCAGTGTAAGCCACTATGTTTTTAGAATTCTCCTCTAACTTTACTTTGATGTGCATTTCAAGGAAAACATAATAGCAACTTTTTAAACCCCTGATGGACAGCAGAGCTTCCCAATAGCATAACTGATCTCTGGGATTTCAAAGCACAGGGAGTTGCAGCTTCCTACCATATGTCATRTAACTCTTCATACCAACTTCAGCACTTCCCCACATCACCAACAGCAACGTGATCAAAGGCCTCTGGAATAAGTCAGCTATTTCAGTTTCACTGGATAGGTTTTTAGGCTGTTTGGGTATTCCATCTAATCAACTCAGTGTAGCCATCATTCTGGCCATGATTCAGGTGGAAATACTCCAAAATACTTCAATCAAAGGACTCAAACTAATAACACAGAATGGTTCACCAGAAATTTGTGGCAGCTTAAAGATGTGCTATAAAATCCTGCATTAGCCCAACCAATTTTTGACATATTGTTTTTTGTTTGCTTTGCTGCCTTTTTTTTTTTTTTAATATATGTGCTTCCTTACTTCTTTCCATTTCCAGAAAACAGCAGGTTTTAGCTTCATAGATAACTGAAGTTGTCTCAATTTTTTCCAAACAGTGACTATACAAGTATGGTGATTCAGCGTCACAGCAGGGGCTGGAGAGGCAGGGACACACACAAAACACACCTATGGACATCAGAAATATAACAAATAAAACGTTTATCTCCAGGAATTTTTAATTCCATATCTAGTCACCCATGGTGTCAAATGACAAGATGCAGCTATGCCTTCTGAAAGACAAAAAAAAAAAAATCTCCTCTGAAGTGGACAGCTAGTATACACTTCAGARAATTACCAGAATTGTAACATAACCTTGCAATGCATCTGCACAACAGCAGATTTTGCTTTAACCTGATGGGCATCCTCAATCTGTACACTCAGACAGAAGACTGACTTTTTTCACATGCCTGGAACTCAAGCAAATACCACCAAGAGTCTGAAAAATATTCTCACAGGTCAGAGGAAAAGTATGAATTTCATGACCACAAAGCCTACTGAACTTCCAGACTTCCTCCTGCCTTTGTCCTTAAGSCATCTGACTTTAGTAAAACATCACTAGAATGATTTTCTAACTTTACTGAGCATTGTGCCGTGGGTATCTACTCAGGGTTTGTTTTGTTTTCTTTTCACACAGTACTAAGCCTCTCCTGCCCTGCTTGGCTAACACACATCAAGATCTCAGAGTGCTTAGCTGCCTCAAACTTCAAGCTCGATTAAGAAAGATCTGTTACAGAAAGGTTTGTGCTAATGCCAACACTTTCTTCTGTTACCTCTTGCTGAAACCAAACCCAATACTTCCCACTTTTGCCAAGAGAAGTGACTCCCAAAATGTCAGTTCTTATGTTCTGTGTCGGCACATGAATGAGAAGTCTTCCTGACTGCACTCACATTTTCTCCCTAGCACTTCAGCCCATTGCCTGTGACAGCTCACCATGAGAGGAGTGCACTTTGCTAGCAGTTTAACAGCAGCAAAGGTTCTYTCTTCATTTTTTAACTATCTACATTCTCTCATAAGAGTCTCCTTTTGTCATACAAAAAGTTGATATAAGATGACATTGTATATTCTAGAAAACTAGTCCCATGCAATAGGAAGCAACAGAAGACACTCGTGGACTATGAGCATCCAGAAGTATGTGATACGGTCATTTTAAAGTCTTAGTAATTTTCAAAATGAGACCTTTTTTATCCCATTTTGTCAGCTTTTCCAACCAAATGTTGCTTCCACCAGAAGGAAAGGCATTTTATACATCAAAAAAACCTTGACAGAATTATTTTTCATCTCCATTTCATACAATGAAGCTTCATCACCCTAATCACCTACAACCCCCAGTCAGGGAAGTCACCCTCAGTAGGGACAAGGCACCTTTTGAAACGAGAAGATAGGCATAAAACCAGGTACTCCACATTAAAGGAGACAGAGGATCAAGGTGTCTCTGAAAAACAGGTCTTAGATTCTTTGGAACATGCACACAGCCCAATTCATCTCCAATTCAACTGTCCTAAGCAGCCATGTAGGCACAATTGCACTATAATTATTTCACATTTTGGGAAGTATTTGGGGTTTTTTTTCTTTACTTTCTCACATTAGTTAATCACAATGAAGTAGCTGTAACCAGCTATTTAAAATAACCACACACAGTATCTATGAATGAACCAGACGACTTTGCAGCTCTTGTAAGCTGACAACACCAAAAGCCAACATCTAAGACACTGAGTTTGAAAAAACTTTTTGTGTTCATCACATGTACAGCCACAGTGAATTCATGCTACTCGCTGATTTCCCAAACATATAATTGCTTACATTTAGTGGTTACATGGTCATTGATGTACTCTTCAAGGTCACTRGTCAAAAAAATTATTACAAGCAACTATCAATATACAAGCAAGTAGAGAAAAGTCCTCAGGTTTTTTCAATTCATCATATAAAACAGCCTTTCCTCTATAAGCATAAAGATGATCAATTTGCACAGATAATCCTGATAAAAATAGTACTTCTTATATTTCACTGCTTCAGCATCTCTGGAGTCTGAACACCAGCTGTTCAAAACAAATACTATAGTATCTTTGAGTGGTTTCAAATTTGGTTTAGATTTTGAATTCAGGCTGCCTTACAACTCAGGCTGAGCAGGTCACCAGCAGTGTGTGTTTGCCTCCCTGGAAGGCAGAGTGCAAGGGAGCAAACCYGTGGAAGTTTGGCCATAAGGAGACGCTGTCCAGGACAGAGTAACTGCGCTGTTTGTTTATCCTGGGTGCGAAGCTTCCAGTGCAGCAGCACACAGTGAGCACTCAGCACTCCTAACTGCAAACAGTGTAAATTATGTAGAAGCAGAGGGATCGTATTTCTCCCATCTTTTACAGCAAGGTCACGCAGCTCTAGGACCTTTCCATGTCTCCTGGYTTATCACTGCAGGCTGTTACCTGAAGGCTTGATACCAAGCACCTTAAAAAGCGTGGCTTTATATTATTGATGAACACTGTCCTAAACCACCTAGATAAAGATCAGTCTGCCACAGCAGCACTTTCAGGTGATTACCTCGTGCAAACTACTGGTAGTACACCACTTTCTTTACAAAGAACACAGAAAGAGGACATTTATTTGCCCATTTATCCCATTAATTTTCTAAGCACAGAGTAAAGTAAACGGCAGGGGCAATGCCCTTAAAGGGAACAGCATCCCACCTTTGTGCTTGTCTGGGGTACCTCCTGTACAGCTGACTAATGCACCTGGCATCACTATTCGATACCAGGACTCCTGAAAGAGTTACTGTGTGAGGACACATACATACACAAATTTAAATAATTAGTTATTTTATATTCTTGCATAAGGTGAGCAGCACATGCCTTGTTTAATCCTCCTACCCAGCAAAAGCCTGTTCTACAGACAAAACAATCCTTTGAAGAAGAAAAACCCCAAACAAGTAAAGCAATTTGAGCAAATGCCTGCATAATAAGGTGGTAGCTGATCGTAATCAGAAACACCATGAGAAACTGATGCATACTCTAATAACAAGTTGTTCTCAYACACTTTATGGAAACCTACCACATACAAAGAGAGAAAAGTCAGACACTGAAATCAGAATGACAAATACCCTAGTGCAAATTAAACAAAGTAGATATTACAGAAGCAGAGTGACTTCCATGACACAAAAGAAACAAAGACACCTGGATATTTCACCATAAAACAGTTCTACTGATGTTCASTCACTACAGCAATGAAACCACAGGTTATGAAACCAACACAAGCTCATTAAAGTAAGTGAAAGGCATTATATTCTGTCATTTACAAGATGAAAGACAAATTGACATCTGTCAGGAACATCATTAGTTGCTAACTTACCTTCACTCCCAAATTCTGAGTATTTCTACTGCCCAAGGCATTATTATTCCAATGCCAACAATTTGTTGATGTGAAGTTCAAGTGTTTCTAATCTTTACACAGAAGCTTTGATGTCATATAAAAACAACTTCTCCTGACAACCTGAAAAAGGACTGATACCTGCCCTACTTGCAACAACACACCACTTTGCAAACAGCAACTGGCTTGGGAGAGCAGTCACCACCCATCAGCAGAAAGATTAATCTATTACTCTGCTAGAAAACTCTCTAAAAAACTAAAATTTGAATACTCTCCCACATATTTTAAAGCCCATTTCAGTTAATTTGCTTAGTTTTACTGAAAAGGCAAAAACTCACTAAAATGGTTACTCTGCTATGAGATTCAAGAGCTTTAATGCAAACCTGCTGAGACCCCATCTAGAACCCACCAAGTTATATGATCTATTTTTCCCACGTCGTTAATCAGACTAATTCAAAACTTACCCAAGGCTCTTGACAGACATTGTAATGAAAACCTGCTACACCAATTACAAATACAACATAGCCACAATCACAAGGATATCAAGCTTGCCTTAGTAACATGCAGCTACAGCCTTATGACAAAAAGGCAAAGGAATTAAAGTCTACCTAGTGCTCCCAGGTACATTACCAAGAAGACCTGTCCTTTTTAAAACCAGTTTTTCCCCTCCTTTTCAATAAAACTGAATGTGCAAAAATCTAAACAAGTAGATTTTTCCCACCTAATCAGGTTTAACTAATCAGGACGAGGAAATGAGGGACGGGAAAAAGAATCTCATCTCAGAACTCAAGATCTATTAGCCCTTGAGGGTAGTCTCCAAGGAATGATTCTTAGCCTGCATGCAATGAAACTGCTGTCAGAGAAAACATGCTGGAGTTCTGGAAAGCATGTGGCAACACATTCTAGGAGTGTTAATAAAATTGCAATGGCATTTATTAGGCACCTTTTATTCTTTTCCTGTTGCAATTATTACCAGTGCTCTCCAAGGAGAAAACAACCCAAGCATTAATTGGCATTTCAACTCCAGACTCTCACAGCCAACCCATTACTGGAGTTAGYTCTCCAGTGATGGGCTATTAACTACATCCTAAGTTTCCCACATCAATGAAAAATGCTCCCTTTCAACACTACTGCTCCTTTAACATTCCCTCAGAAATGCTGCCTGTAAGAACCATCAAAACACCAGTGAAGAGATACCCCTTGTGGAGGTAGTGCTCAATGCTTTTGAAAAATATACTGGTATTTTATCACTAYATACAGTATTTGATCCAAGACAGATCACTTCCAAGGGCATGTGAAGGAAATTTGATAAACAACACAGCATTTCATAAATTAAATTTAACTTTTTTAGGTTGCTGGTTCAAAGTTCAGGCATTACAATTTGCTGAAAGGACATAAACAGAGCCGTTAACAGGCCCATTGACAAGRCTGAAGACAAGAAAATCTCTCATCAGTGGAAACACTGTGGAACAGCAAGAACTAAAGCATAGGTGAAAATAAAGTAACTGCATCTGATCTCTGGTTGTAACACCTTACTTTCCTCAACAAATGGAAAAAAAAAAGAAGAAAAAACACTCTTTTTGCTGCAAAATAAGTGTATTTTTCATAGTCAATCAGGATAAGGATGTTGTTGAGAAGTTACTGCATATGCACCAGTCCTGACAGTGTATTCTGGCTGTCCAACAGACAAGAACCCCCAGGTTTCACTGTCACATTCCTTTATCATAACAGGGAAAACTATCATTCARTTGTCATCTACTTTATTTTACTAATGAGATTTCAAGGGAGACACTAATTGGGTTTGACACTTCATCCTTTCACACAGCTCTGCAAATCTATGTTAGCATTCTTTAAACAACTGCAATATGAAAAAGTTGTCTGGGATTCAGCAAAACTCATAAATTACTGTTTTTGTTTTATCCYAGCATTGTTTTTAGTGACATGAATATTAAATAAACTTATCAAAAGAAAAATACTATTCATTAATTTGCATTTAAAACTACAACTTAGATTTGATGACAATCCACTTTAGCATAGCAAATTCCATCGCTTCACCACAATCATTTTGAAAAAAAAGGTCTATCTCTGCTGGCTGCAATAGCAGCTATTTTGATAACTCTGAGATGACATTATTTGCTTTAACAGACAGCATTAACAACCAACATTTCCCGGAAAGTGGACATTATGCAGAGAAAGATGATGATGGTGATTCATGGGATAAATAAGRTTTATTGTATGGAACAATATACAAAGAATGTAAACTCAAATCAATTCTACGTAAAACAGTGAACAAGATCTTGTGAGCTGTTGGTGACTGACATCTAAAAGTATTAAGGAGACTTTATTCTTACATAGCACTCAGGCAAAAAGACACCTCTAGATATCTCTCCACAGAGCTCTGCAAAGCTTARGTAGAACCCAGCGTATGCCATGAAATGAACCATACAAGTTTTCCAAAGCCTAGAAAAATTCTTCACGGGTGTGTGCTCCAAGTTTATCAGTTAACAAAACAGGCAGGTAATCMCCTTCACAGAGAGATTACATCAAGCACTGAGTCACTGAATCTATCATGGAAAGGTACAACCTGAATGCATTTCTACAATCTGAGAATAGATCATTCCCAGCAGAGATGGGTGCCAACTGCTGTGGCACTCAGAGGTGCTTTTTCATCTGAGGACCTCTGACAGAGGTTAGACACCTTTCTAGTAGACACCAGAAAGGTAAAAGAGAACATTCTACCCCATAAGGGATGTGAGAAAAGAAAAAGTATTTAACAGGCTCCCCTTCTCCAATGAGCTGTGAATGTGACAATTTGTATAAACATCCCYTTGAGCCACAAGCATTTCCTTTTTYATAGTAAAGCTTCCAGGCCAGACCCCTCTAGCAGGCATTATGTGATGCATGTAACATGTACTTGGTGGAAATGACAACCACCTCCATGCCAAGTGCCATATGGCAAATCACAAATTACAGGAGTGACAAACACACCACACTTCTATCCAACCACTAAAATGAGCACTGTGGGGAAAAAAAACAAGATCCCTAAGTCTTCCTGGACTGAAAAATGAAGTACACACCACTTTTGTACAGTAAAATAGGAAATATTTAGACCTGTAGCAACAATACAAGTCTAACACCTTTGCACGGCTAAAAAACAAGGATCAACTTATGACTGAAATACATTAACTTAACAGATAACAAATTAAAAGACCAAAATGGTATTTGAATCCAATATTAAGCAAATTATTTTTCTAGACCTAATTGAATCCTAAATGGCTGGATTCATGTTCTTACCAAAGTCTGGTTTTACATGATGGCGAACAATATAATAACACATATACACAAAAATTAAACTAGGAACTGGAGTATTTTCCCTGTGAGCAGAYGCTGAGAAAGCTGGCACTGTTCAGCCTGGAGAAGGGAAGGCTYGAGGGRAAGCTCATCAAGGTATATAAATACCTGAAGGMAGGGTGCAAAGAGGAGGGAGCCAGGCTCTCCTCAGTGGTGCCCAATGACAGCACCAGAGRCAATGGGTGCACACTGAAACACAGAGGGTTCCATTTCTTCACTGTGAGTGTGACCAAGAGCTGGCACAAGCTGCCCACAGAGGTTGTAGACTCACTCCTTAGAAATACTCAAAAGCTGTCTGRGCACAACCCAGTTCAACTTGCTCTAGATGGCCCTGCTTGAGCAGGGGGGTTGAATGGCTTCCAACATCAATATGCTTGCAAAAAAAGCTAAAATCGCTTTTTAAAGATGTGGTACACAGCAGCAGTATGGACATCATCTATAAGAAACATAAAATATGAATATATAAATGGATAAAATATGACATGCTAGGTTTGAGACTCAGGAACTTTTAACCATTATTACAATCCCAGACTTGTGTCAATTTTAAAAAAGCCAATTAAAAAACCACATCTAAAAATCCTTAGCATATATAACAATTTAATAGAAAAAAAAAGTTCGATGYAATATAAAATTTGTGGTAGCTCAGCAACCTTCAGTGGGGTTTCATACATGGCGTTTACGACCAAATTTTTTTTCACACCTCCAAAAAACACAGACAATCTTCTGKGAAGAATATTATTCACTGTGCCCATCAAGAGAAGTTATCAGGCAAGGCTGGGCATCCAGGTTTCACCTCTTCATTATTCAGTGAACAGGCTGGGACAGCACCACTTTTATTATCACAGTAGCAAATTCTTCATTTCTAAGCAGATGGTCACAGTCATTACTAAGAAGGTGATGGTGCAGCTGCAGTGGAAATGAAATGCCTAAAGGACAAAACTCTGAAAAAAAATACTCTGTAAGACTGAGAAGGAATAAGGTACAAATTAGAATAAATCTTAGAAGATTCACATGTGCGAGTCAGCGATGAAAATGGGTAAAASAGACAAAGCTGATTTACTGCTGACTTTACATAAAGACTCTACTATAAAGGGAAGACAGTTACAGCTTTGAAGTGCCTCAGTGGAGAATGAGTCCAYAGCTAAATGCAAGCATTTGTAGTGCTTAATTCAAAAACAGAAGAGCAGCATAATTTATTTGTTTTGTTACAACAGACTTCATTTTTACAATACCCAAAAGAGTTGGCCTCTGTCCCATAAAAATGTCAATTCATCTGAAAACAAACAGCAATACTAYGCTGTAGGTCAAGAGTAAAATCCCTAATAAAGTATTACAAGCAGTTTTCAATATAAGAAACAGTGATTTCAAAGAGTAAACGGGAACTCACAGGATGACAAGTACAGCAAGAATGCTTTTTACAAGATAGTTGAAAAGAAACAGAAGAAATCTCAGACCTTATAGACATCGATGGCTTCTAAAAAGTCTAGAAAGAGGTCACAGTATAATGGTACACAAGTCAATGTGATCAGACAATTAAGAACTAAAATRGATTTTCAATRTTTCCTGAAAAGACAGAAAYRAAAAATTATTTATGTCTATTCTTACTGCYAAAGAGAGAGTTTACATCTGCCAATACACATTAGCTGGCTGAACAAAGCAGTAAAACAGACAACAAGAATCTCCAGGTCACACAGTCTCTAACAGTCACAGGCAATGATGCCATAAAATCTTTAGAGATTGAGTAGCCTTCCATGAGGCAGAACAGCATTGACTTTGAATTATTCTGACTCATTCTGCTGCTGTCCAGAAAGCTTTCCCAAATTTTTTTAGTGAAGAAGTTTAATCTCATTTATTTTGTTCTTGTACCAAGAACCTGTAATGTAACCCTTCAATCAAACTTGGCTTTCTACATGTGCTCTCATATGTTGCACTTCCCTCCCAGCTCTAAACTCACTCCTACTAGGGAAGTTCTGCAGTTCTCCTCCTCTTCAAACCAGTTTGAATTCATATTTCTTAAGCATTGTGAATCTGAAATATAGAGAATACAACGAAAGTCCAAGATAGTGCCAAGTCCAAGACTACCAAGAGTCTCTTRGAATGGCATAGTTCCTATGTTGCATTCATACCGAGCTGTTTATGAAGAAACWTTTGCACTTAAGAAACCTGGTAAATATGGAAATAAATTATCTTTTTGCACAGAAGGTGTAACTCTTTCCAGCCTTTGCTGTATTCATTCTGTACTCCTGAAGAACTATTGCMTTACTTTTCTGGGAATTGAAAAGGGAAGAATCATGACACATTTCAATTTGCATTAGAGACCAGAAGGGAGGTGAGAACTACAGAAATTGATTTATTTTTGAAACCTGAAGAACTACTTTAGCTAGCAAATTCTTTCTGAGAATATCGCACAGAAAGGAAAACTTTGAAAGCAGAGATTGTATCTTTAATTAGCTTGCAGGTGAAATAGCTTTATCTCTGCAGGAGATGGGAAGGAGGAAAAACAGGTAAGGTTTCAAGTGTGTACGCTGTTTCAGGTCTGAGGCAGAATGAGCAAGCTTCAGCCCAAAAGAGATTGGCAGCAGTTGCTCTAGGAATACCTCACTGTAATTGCCCAAGAGGCAAAGCCAGTTTAAGGAGTTTCTGCTCTTCTCCAACTTCTTGCTCCTAGCTCCATGCCACAGTCTTTCACATTCAGCTCTGCTTCTGCCAGAAAAATGCAAGGCAGTGGGAGGGTTGACAGTTGTAGCAATGCAGGGAATGTACACAGYAAACATCAATGTGTAATCGGGAACATGAACCCAGAGAGAGAGGGGTGAGGCTGTACTGACTGCAGATCACTGCCACACCACAGAAGGGGCAGACCCTGCCTCTGACAGCCATCAGGTCCTTTAATCAAGCCACCTGATGAACACAGCAGGAAACTCAGCAGCAGCCAAGTACAGCTGCAGAACACAGGTATTCTCACCAGACATGGACAGATTGAATTGACAGGTATGTTTAACCTTAATGGCCTTCAATGACTGGGTTTTTACATATTAGTTTACCTAACCTTTTAGAAACCTTTTAGAAAAAAAAGTTGCAGCCCATGGCAAAGTCCACAGTTTAATTATGGACATAACTTTGTACTTGCTCTGAATCCACCTCCTGATAATCTTAGTTAAAGTCTCACAGTTCTTGTAAGGCAATGAGCAGTAAATCCTTCCTCCTGCCATTCACAGATGTACAGGTCTCTAACCATACCCATTTTCCCACCCCAGCTGACTTCTTCTAAAGACTTCTTGCTTTATTATTAGTTCCTTATGTAGAAGTGGTCTATAAGCTCAGCACCCTTACTGCCATTCTCTATCCCTTCCTAGGTCCAGCAGACATTTTTGAGACAGGAGGGCCAGAACAAAACACAACAGAGCCAAGAGCACTTTGCAGCTGCAGACGTGAAACYCTCATTCCCTGCTCTTTCCCAACATGCTTTCCCAGTAGGTCACGACAGTCTCTTGCCATTTTCACCCACTTGCTGAGCACTGAGMTGATGTTTTCCTGGTATAAGCATGACTCCAAAGTGATTCACCTGAGAACTGGGTGTGCAGAAACCATGACTGTGTATAAGGTCAGAAGAGCTTTGTGTTTCACACTGAGTTTCATGTACTCTTTTATCATCTGGCCGCAACCCACCTGAAGGTCCTCCCACAGCTTTCTGTGGCTGCCACACTCCAACAGCAGCCACAGCAACACCATCTCACCAATATATTCCATCACACCCATATTCTCCACTCCTCCTGTTCATTTATGAAAGAAGAAATACCAGACCAAGCAGAGGTCTCTTCAGGACTCCACASAAGATGTTCAGGGTTGAAAGAGAGGATTTTGGCTGGACACCTGGCTCATCCCWACTGAGTCTGTTCTTTTTATTAACTGGGAGAAGCTGAAAGTCACAAGTCTGTGGGTTGTGGCCGGCTTCTTCCAAAACACTTGAAGCACAAATATCAGTGCCTTGATAGCTTAAAATAACTCACTGGAACTGTAAAATTGAGTATTGAATCTTCCAGAAGTCTCTACAAAAACAGGCTAAAGAAACTTGCAGAAAGAGCACATCCCTTGCAAAGGGAACAAAATCACGTGCAAAATCTCAGCTAAACAATATACTCAATACCATTCAATAGGAGTTGCTGAAAAGCAATGTAGAAAATAAGTCTGAGTCTTAAAAATTCAATCAATACTCTTGCTAGACACCAGTTTTATAAACTAAATTGTCAGTAAGTTAACCACAGAACCTCTTGGTCAGCTCCTTTCAATTACCCAAAACGATGATGCCATTACTAGCACACTATTTAATGTTGCTTCAGAAGAAAAAGATGCAAATTAAAATAATGCAGCCATTAGAAATAAAGGTGACACAAAACTCCAAAATCAAAAAGACAGTATGAGTTTCAAAATATTGTTTAAAAGTAAAATATCCTTCTACCTTAGGACCTGTGTGCAYAATCAAATCTAAAGCTTGTGACATGAAGCAATACTCAGTACTTTTTCTTTCTCTTTAAATATATTGCAAACAAATTTTGTGGCATCATCCAATTAAAAAGCTGCATCCAAGAAACTGTACTCCAGGAAAAAAAAAACCAAAAAAACAAAAAACCAAACAAAAACAAGGCTAGAGACAGCATTTTTGCTTCATAATCTAAGGGACTAAAAATATTTGCTTTATTTGCAGTTTACTTCTCAACAGGCTGCAATGGAAAATGATACAAACATCTAAGCTTTTCTGCCCCTCACTTCCCAAATACTGAGGATCAAGGTAAGTAAAATACACAAAAGCTTCCTTCAAATACAGCTTTCCATATCTATCATTTTCATATAAATTGAGTGGCTATATTCTGGGATTGCAATTTTGTTTTTATTTAACGTACATTGTGCTACCTCTGACAAGAATGGATGTTGTTTGCTTGCCTTACTGAACACACGTACACCTTCTCCTCTGCGCAACATCTGTAGCTAAATAATCAACAGAAAAGTAGAAAAGCAATTTTCATATTTGGTGTGTTTTTCCTAATCTAAACAACCTCTTTGTAGACAATGGAACCCACCCCTAACAACCAAAGAACCCTAAGAACCAAACCTCAAAGGCTCAATATACTATTCCTTTAGTTATGCAATAATTGTATAAAAATTATTGTCAAGCTCAGACAAAAATAAGTTAACTGAACAACCATATATAAAATTGGTACCCTTTTAATAGAAACCTAGTTTTCCCAAATGGCACTTTTTTAAAACTAATCTGCATAAGAYATTACTTTAGTTACTATGAGAACCATAACTCTTGACTCTTGAGCAGTTACAAATCGATACATTTTTTTGTACACTGCCGCAGAAACGATCTAATCCTGTCTCACTTAAAAAAAAAAAAAGAGGCCTCAGGAAAATAACATTGTATACATTAAATCAAATGTAACCCCATCTTGTCAAGAAAAGTCAATAGTATCACATTCTACCCTGGAGGGGAGAGGAAAGGTAGGCAAGTGGAAGATTCTTTTTTTCCTTATAGATGAAAATGACAATCACTGATCATCAGGTATAAGGCAGCTAACAATAACAAAATTGTTTTTCTCCTTTTTGCCTTGACATATTTTATTACAACTACACATAAGAGCTATTCTTTTCCTGTCAATCTGATTATTTTCTGCTCCTCCTTTTCTACTCCTCTCAAATGAAATTGTTTGGTTCTTCTTGTTTCTTTTTTAAACACTGTGCTAATGAACTGAAGTGAACCTAACAAAACTGAAGAACACTGAAACAAAACCTGAAATACTGCCAACATTAATTTTGGTCTGCATTATTAACAGGGTCTCAGTAACAGAGCTTGAAATCATTTATGCCTTGGACATTTAGGATTAAACTCCACAGAGCGATAACACAAACTACAGCATTTAAGTTTCAGTTTTCTGTCTATTCTTTGACCATTTTTCCATGGATACTTTTCAAATCCTGTTCTGACATCCACGTGTTTCAATATTTGTTGTAGCAACATGATAATGAAATGTATACAAGTCACTGCAATCACATAACTCTTCCGAAAATACAAAGACAGGATTTATTCCACTTGCAGAGGAGGCACATCCTCAACCTCCAAGCCAGGCTTTATGTTAGGCACTGGGTACACAGCTTGGAAATGGAATTGTATAATGGAAATACTGAGAAGCTCTTTGCCATAGCATCACTGGCAATAAAAATACCCAAGATTACAAACAATATATCATGTGAGCATTCCAGGCCAGCCTATAAATAGAATTCAGAAATAACTGGCCTCTCACAAATACGGTGCCTCAGTACAACGTGTATCTGCTAAAAATACCAAGTATGTTCAGTAATGTAAGTCAGTCTGAATTTTGTGAATTAAATACCTATTTACACATCCTATCTCTTTTATTTAATAGATGATAATTCATGATGGACTACTGTGATGRACTTCTGACAAAACATGTGTACACTTTGCATGTGAGTGTTACCAGGATTTGACTTATCCCGGATAAATTTCTGGACAAATCAATATTTTCCTTGATAATACAGTCCYACCTCAGAGCTTCTTGAGAAATACCATGACTAAGAGGCTGTCTTGATCAACATCAAGATTTGAATTTATGAATCAGTAATTAACTTAGGATTCCAGCAAGAAAAGCAAAAAGACACAATACTATGTAGAAATTCTTAGGAATAAGATGCTCATCTACATCTACCTAGACAGATTATGAAAAAATACATTCAGAAAAAAACGTTTTTTGGTACCAAAAAACATAATATTTTAATATTGTTAATTATTTTTCCAGAAAGAATAACAATGGATTTATATTAATCGTTACACCGTGTACTTATACAATAGAGGGAGTGGACACATTCCTCAGGTAGCAGATCAGTAGYACGCAGCGTTTCAGAAACAATCAGAACTTCCTGAGAGATAATGGAAAAGATAATTCATGTATTACTCAGGATAGGCTTATTCATTTAGATTTGCCAAAAAAGGAAGGTGTTGGACACTCTTAGGGAAGAAAATGACAATTTACTTGTAAGCATTTAGGACTTAAAAGTTTATCAATGGCTGTAAAAGTCAATGTTAGCACTTCAGATGCAGCCGAAGAAAAAATACTAATCTGATGTCTCTGCAGCATGTCTCACACCCCACTTATTTTCTGTACTTCACCAGCTTCTGTAACACTATCTCACACGTCAGTCACTTCATTCACTGTAACAAACCAGTGACAATAAACTCAAATGAATGAAGAAGGGGAAAAAAAAAAAGGATTTAAACACATTCTAAACTATCTTCACTTGTTTTGGCACTTATCAAGCTGTCCATGCCAAGCACTTTAAACTTCCCCAGACCTGTTAGTGATGTCGGCTTGGCACAGGAGCAGGCGTGGTCTGACTGCCAGCCCCCTTTCCCTGAAAGGCCCAGCAAGGCTGCTGTGGCTCAGAAAATACTTCTGCAGAGATTCCCAGAAAAGCACCGGCACCTGAGCAGCACACAGAGCTAGCACAGACTCAGGGGAGTGACCCAGAGCCAGAGCTGAGGAGCAAAGTGACCCAGGGGGACATCCCACCAGCACTGCACATCTACCAGAGTGCCCCAGCAGCGCTGGAACTCCTGCAGAGCCTCCTCCTGTTCTCATCCCTCTCACTTCCAAACAGCAATCACTGATCTGGCTCGTGACAATTCTATGTTTATTTACCCTACACGATTGAAAATCTAAATTTACTAGACAAGCTATTAAGTGTAAAGTGAGAAAAAAAACTCCAAAATAACCACAAAAGACACGGAAATCTCTTTAGATCAGTAACAATGCTGAGATAGTGCCAAAATATTTTGCAGCATCTTGGTACATTTTTATAATCTTCTGTTTAGCTGCAGTTACAGACTTGCTTCCGAAACCCAAATATTTATACAGATACTAAAAATAAATAGAAAATACTCCCTTATAGAATAGGAAACTATGGCATTGTCAGTGTTAAAAAAAACTAATAAAGTCTCTGTGATGGACAAAGAAGTGTAAACACGAAACGGTTCTTATTTTGACAGAACCATGCACAGCTTTTAATAGAGTATAAGCCAGTTATCCTTGTAACTACATCAGTTGWTTACTGATTCTATTTAAAGAAAATAAATAATAGGAATTTCAAAGCACACATTTTATTCATGACTAGCAGGACAAATCTGTGCYGTTACCAAAAAGTGCTCTGAAATACAGAGAATGTATGTGAGACAGTTTCAGTTTCCAAGTTGCATGTTGAAGCAGGAATGTGCTCTTTTGTTCTATTTTTTTCCCCTCATTTAATCATAATGAAGTCACTTGCGACATTACAACAGTTTCCAGAGCAACAGTCCAGTCAGATGTGATGAAMAGAAGATAAGGGTGTGTGGGGAGAGCTCTGTAACCCACCAGTGATCTTGGTGGGAATCCCAGCATCCTGCAAAATTCATTCTGATACTCATATTCTGCAAGAATATCTTCATATAACAGAATCAACGATAAAGAAATGCAAGGTGAGATAATGGGGATTTTTTCCCAAAATACCTGAAAAGAATGTGTAAATCAGCTGGTCTGTTCTATAGGCTTACATCATGTATAAAAGCCATACAGAAAAAAGCTACTGTAACAACCAAGCAGAAAAAAAGCTACTGTAACACAGCACTTACAGTTGCAACAATGCCAGTGATAATCCAATGGCTGCCTAGACTCATCACCCTTCAGTATTTGGCTACAAGATTTCCCAAGAATGTAAAGACACAATGCTTTATGAATCCGGAGCAGAAAGGGCAAGGTAAGCAAGAACCCTAGATCAAGTCAGGTGTATATGCCAAATGGACACTGTCAGAAATATGAGAAACAGAGGATTGTGCCTTGAAAGGCAGGAACTTCAGCATGAGAAATGCAGCCTGAATTCATCCAGAGGTACMCTTAGTCATCTTTCTATAGACAAACCACCTTTAGGAGTTTCACGAGGTGTCTGCAATCTTTCAAAACAGAGTGCTTGAAATGCCACGGATTAAACGACTCATGTGTCTGTGTCCTGGGGCATGTTACGTGTATATACTGCATATTAATGCTCAACCCACAGCACAAACAACACCAAAACTGCACACTCAGCATCATTTCAATATGCAGGGCACAGGAGATGAGCTCTTGTTTCTTATGCCGTACTAATACTTTGCAGATAATTAATATTTTTCTAAAAGATTCTCCTCAGAAAAGCAGAGGTAAAAATACATTGCTATATTGTCCATCAAAGCACGTGCCTTTCTCCTGAAGGAACTGAAGGAAATGCTCCTCAAAGGAGCATTTGAAGGAACAATTACCAACAAAAGCAATTGTTTCCTTATTGGTATTTTCCAACTATTGGCATGAAAACTAACGAGGAATCTTGATTCAAAAGAACCCCAGTCATCGAACCATCCTTCCAGACATTTTGTTCCCATGAGTTTCATACTTCAGATCAAAACATAACACCAAATTACAGTAAAGGGAAGCTCTATGGAAATGCAGCAAATGTGTAAAAAAAAGTCTTAAGACCTATATAAATCAAGTGATACAACTCAAAATATTTACTATGCTAATCAGAAAATAAATCAACCTGAGGAAAAAAAACAACCCCAGAGATCGTTAAATTCTCTGTTTAAAAGTTAGAGAAACAAACAGAGAACTTCAGAAAAAGGTCTAAGTTCTGAGAAGTACAATGAGTATAGGCACCTGGCATAATTTCTGCTTCTAACACAGACAGGAAATACCTATGTACCTACCACCTATCTATAAAAACATAGGACCACCAAATGTGTCTGCATCAGATCCCAAAACAGCAAGAACTTTAAATTAAAGTTGCACTTTATCTATTTCATGCTTTGGGACAAACAACAATGGACAAATTACAGTAYCCCTGTACTTGATATCTCAGCTACTAATTTTCCAAATGATTAAAATGCATCCAATGTTAGTCCTAGAGAGCAGTTTAGTATATCTAAAGTAAACCTATTGTTACTGCAATATGAGTAGCTATCTCCTTGCTAAGTTTTCAGAGGGACACGTAAACAACTCCAAGAGATTTTGGAAATGTATGTAGTAGCAGGAAAATAGAGAGATCTGGGTGAAGTGTTAGTTTACAACAAACTCAGCAGCTTAAAAGTGGAATTTGCAAACCTAAAATCTCACTGAGCTTGTCTTGGCACATTTTAAGAGTTGTCTCAAAAAAGGTTTTCTTAAGAAAAACTCATCAGTCAGTATCAACTGTCTTCCAAAAACACACCTTATACATGAAGAAAAAGTAAAAAAAAAAAAAGAAAAAGAATCACAGAAAAAAAAATCAAATTAAAAAAAAAAGTATACTCTATATACTGACTATACTTCAGCAATCTGTGAATGCTGATCGTATCTTCATGGTCAGACATGAATTGCCTGCCAAAGTAAAATATACCCCAGATTTTCCTGAAAGATTATTGTTCTTACGCATCTTCATTTGGGATCAAAACCTGGTAGTCTAGCACACAAACATAAAGTCCAAGTTAAAATTTTATTCCTGGACAGTAACTCTTCTCCAGAAGGAAGGCACAGCATGGTGACATTGGATAGAGTGTCTCTGGTGCCCAAAGCAGCAGACACAACTACACCCAGCCTACCTTCACTCTTTCTTCATTGTCAACTGCAACACTAGAATAACAGAGGGAGAAGTGCTAAGAATTCCTAAATAACTCAGCCTTGGAAATGTTCTTTCAGTATATCACACCATTAACCAACTTAYGTGAACAACTAATTCAAAGCTGTTCTAAAGACACGCACACGTCATTTTGCCAGTAGGATCGTGTGAGAGGCTGGAGATTCTGCCTGCTCCCTACAGGATGGGGAGCCTTGGTGACCCTGGCAACGAACAATGAAAAAGTCCTCCTCTGCCCTCCAGGTTTGYTCAGTTGTTTGCTTTACCCACATCCTGCAAAGAGCTCCACAGTCAAAGCAATTATTTAATGGTTTGTTCTCCTCCATGCCACAACTTAAAAAATAGTTAAAACTGGGCAAAACTTTAAAAAAACCCCAAACAACACACAAGCAGATGTACTTCTTCAGAGAACAAGTTTCAAATGCTTTTGCATTCACAGAAAGTCAAAACAGACAAATAACTTCCGTGAACTTTTTTTTTCAAACTAATTCCTGAAGAGCTTTTAAGTCATCTATTCTTCATTACTGTAAATTACTTCCATAATCTCAGAAAATTGTGAAAAGGGATTTACAGCAATTTTCCCTTTCCAATAGCGACCAGTGCCTTCTGACCCAATTCCAACTAAATCACCTCATCTAAGCTTCAATTTGTATCACAGGATTTTTCTTCCAATGCTGAGCACTGACCATTCTATTTACAACCCCTTGCAGCCTGTGTGAAACCTTGACTGTGCTCTGTACCTCTACCACAAGCTGAGGAAAAGGAAAACATTTCCCAGCAATTGTGTCTCCACCTTTTCTTCCAGATCCAAGACACTGATTATTCTAATTTACTATAACTGCACATATTCCCTCTGTGATTCATAAACTTTGTCTCTTTACAAATACATCAGTCCCCTTCCTTCTTGAAATGTAATACTTATTAAAAAGGTGCTTTTCTTCACATAGTAATAATGAAGTTCTGAGAAATTTAACATTGTTTCATGACTTGGTCTTACAGATATTCTATATGTTAAAAAATACTAGCAAATACATTAGTTAGGATCTCTATTTAACACTCCATGTTTACAACAGAGCAGCCATTTATCTTTGCAGTGATGGAAATTATTACTGCCATCTGTGCTGATTCCAGCTGGTATAGGACTAATATAAAATTCTGTTGGCTGTTTTGAGCTGCTTATTCAGCTGGCAATAATAAAAGTCAAGCTCATTAGCAGCAGTCTTGCATAGCAAAGTTTCTGCTTACCTCAGAGAGGCGACTAAGCATCTCCATGAACCTTTCCACCATTTAAAAAAAAAAAAAAAGATTATTTACTTGGCACCTGTTTCTAATAACAATCACAAAAAGCCTCACAATTATATGCTGGTTTTTTTTTCAAATGTGTCTATTCACTGAGCCCAAATTACTTACAAAAAAAAAAACACAAAAAAAAAATCAGAAACGTCACTAATGCCATAAGAGGCAGCTGAAGAATGAGCATTTCTGAAGCAAGTGTTCAGGAAAAAAWTTTTTTATCACTCAACCATCACTTAATTGCATACTGATTCAAATTTTACATGTCATTTTATAATTTAAAGAGATGAGACAAACTACTGGATTGCTCAAGCAATCTGTCATCTTAAATACGCACCAGAGAATTTTATATTCCTCTGCTTGCAAATTACAGAATTTTGAGACTACAGTCTGGGAGACAGTAAAAATGAAATTTAACAAATTTAATGGGCTTTCCATCCTCCTTTCTTGCTAAAGTCACAGCAACATTACTGTAAGCTTTAGTAAGCACCAAYGCAAAGGAAACACAACTCTAACAGTTTATCTTATTAAATGTACAAGTGCAGTAGAAATTATCTTGTGAACTGTTACCAGTTTTTGACTCTGTCATGCTCCCCCAAAATGAAACAACTTTTCTTCATTATCTACACATTTTGTAAGACACCCTCTTGATACAGCTCATAATAAACAATGCTCTTTTATCTCTTGTCCTCCTACAGCTTCTGTTCAAAGCTGTGCTTGCCTCAGTGGGCACCTTTCTTCTGCCTGAAGTGGCTCAATTTTTTCATATTTAGAAGTCATCCCTGATTCTTATCTTTCATTAAATTGCTGAGCACAAATACACAGAGCAGACAAATACCAAAGGAAAAACTATTTTTAAAAGAAGGTGGTCCTAACTGGTAAACATGGGCAATGAAAAAAGTTAATTACCATCTTATATTTGATGGTTAGAAAAATTTGTTACTGCATACTTCCTCTCAAACCTATGACTGTGACTCAGATGAAACTGTGCATTTTTAAAGTTTTCTCACTATAATTCTCATGATTGATCAATACCCCTCACCACCAGCATCCTGAGACACAGTATAAAAGAAAGAAAATTTTGCAGGTGTAATTGTTAGTGCARGCCTTGAA
Organism: Malurus melanocephalus; assembly: GCF_030028575.1. Lineage (NCBI taxonomy): Eukaryota > Metazoa > Chordata > Aves > Passeriformes > Maluridae > Malurus > Malurus melanocephalus. The sequence continues at coordinate 2,471,496 of NW_026623283.1, forward strand.
GACAGAAGAATTTTTTTCTGTGACATCAGAAACTCAGAAGATGGTAACCACCATCCCAGCTTTGTCTGAGCAGCAGGAGGACAAAGCCATCTGCATTTCAGAAAGGAGACTGACTTGCCTCACCCACCACACAATCCAGAAACAGGAGAAGCACAAGGTGATCAAAGGCAAAAGGAAAGACCTATCTTGTTTCTTCAAGTCAGCMGATACGTTTCTTCTTTCCTTTAGCAGTTTCTTCCAACAATTAGGTAACTTCACTTCTGGCCTCCCCTCCCCCACCCCACATCCTTCACTGGACTTGAGCTTTTAGCTGTAAGTCTTTAGTACATCAAGAAACCTGTTCCTTGTATGATATATCTCTGAAGTCATCCATCTACCATTAGCTATAGTAAAATGCCTATATTTTAATATTCATATTTAAAACCTAAGTATCAAAGCTGAAAAAAATTTAATGAAATCAACTGAAATACAAAGAACCTCACTGTCAAGAGAACTGTGCAACACTGACATTACCTCTCAGGGCAAAGTGTCAAACATCTGAAGGGTAGTAACTTCTGATGTCACCTCACCTCATGTGCAAGGCACTACCTGGTCACACTCTTGAGTTCAAGGTCAGTTGCTCATCCAGTCCAAGTTAATGGCCTACAGTTTCACTCACTGTCCTGTGGAAAAGCCCTGGAACTTTCAGCTGAGAGTTATTCAGCACTTCATTTCAGAAAGCTAGAAGAGGGTGCACGGGAGACATTTAACCACTAAACCACAGTAATCTGGCCTCTCATCAACTTGTCAAATTCCAGCACTCATTCATATATTGACCTTTAAAACTCTGAAAATTCTATATTAAAAATCAAGTACAATATGGGGGTTTTTTTCCCTATGGAAACAACTTCAGGTTGGATATGCCATTTGCAGAATTATTAGACTACAACAGACATTTTAATCATCTTACCTCTCAAGAAGAAAACCCACAGATCATAATCTGATTTGACCTGTTAATTACTTGTAATTGATGGTATCTTTACTGAATGAAGACAGCTGGAACACTGTGTTCAAGAAAATGGGGAATATGATGAAAAGTATCCTTCTGACAGCAAGAACATGCTCAGAACTGATTAATCCTCACCTGTCTTCAAGGTCCCAGAGAATTATGTACTCAGAAAAGGCAATTCTAGCAAAGGGATGGAAAACAGGAGCTATCTGATGTCTATTTTAAAAGCATTATATCAAATATATTAAAAAAAAACAACAAACCCAAACTAAAACCAGTACCACACTGTTTTTACAATCTTTTAAAATCAAAACTTGTACACAACCTAGAGATCTACAACTTACTACTACACTTGCTTACTAAAATACCTGGATTCTTTTTTTGGTTTTTGACTTGTAAACTTTAAAACTCTGTAAAGAAGTATTTAAGCTTTTGCAGCCTKTGTTACAAAGAAACCMAATCAAAACAAAACRCAGTYCAAATGTACCTTTAATAGAMACATTWAAAACCTATTTTAATTTTGATTTTKAATTCAAGCCTGTGCCATTYCCCAAAACACCAGCTTTTCACACAAGCACGTCCAGCCCAACTACTTCTGTAACTCCTGTCACATGCTTCACCAWGCCTCTGATCATCAATTTATCCCACGTGTTGCTCTGCACATAAACACTGCAAAGTGTTTGAAACAAGTCCTAGCAGGTTTTGCTCTGAAAAATGTCTACCTGGGATAAATAACTTCTCTCCCCACAGCACTTGTCCAGTGAATTTGCAGTGACATACTGACTTTGGTGACAAAATTGGTCTTCTATATTCAAAGCCACTACAGGAAAGATGGATAAATCTATTCCTTTCCAACACAGCAATTGTTGTTAAACTCCAAGAGACATGGTGATGGACAGTACAGACACARTTAACTGATGACAGGAAATATGGAGGTAAAGAATTTAGCCCCCGAAATTCCACAGGTTTATAACCATTTAAAAAAAAAATTTTGCTTCTTTTCAGGTCCTATCATAGTTTAAAGGCCATACTGACAAACTCAACAACTTTGCTACGTAATTCTTGAGACAGTTTACTCAAAGATTGCCAGTCATCATAATCACCTTCCCAAACTGACTTCCTACATGGTACAACTYCCACATTTATTGATAGACATCATCACAGGAGGTCTCACTAGCAGCCTGCACAGGGTGCTGCTGTCAGGAAATAGTTTTTTACTTAAACAGCTTGTTTCTCTCCATTTACACTTTGACATCTAAAAGACGTGTTCAAACAATATTCAATATTGTCAATGGACCTTTACTCAAATAGCCCAAAGCCTACACACAGCTCAAATATTTTGAAGATATTATTATCCTTATTTCTTMAAAACTTGTACATTTTTCTTTAACTCCAGCTGGAGTCTTCTTTCCTTCATTGGCTTTCAGCTAACAATACCCCATGGAAGTATTTTTTGAGCTGTGATCTMAGACTGCAGAGATGGGTTTATCTTTTTATGAAAATTTGTTTACAAAGAGTGTAACACTACTGTATTATCAGTAAATGAAAGGTAGAAGGTTTTTTTAAAATATCTTCCCACCGCCATTACCTGTGAGAATTTTATCCATTTTATCCAGATTTATTGTGCTGGAAAAAAAAACCAAGACACTGAGTCCAGCCGGGTTTTTATTAAGTCAGGGCATAAAACAAAGCAAAAGAGTGGCAAAGASACAAGTTAATGCATAAAAATAGAGAAGGTGCATGGACACTTTCACGCAGTGATGAGGTACCAAAAAAGAGCACAGCCCTGTTTGCTATATGGATATAGCAAACAAAGGAGCACTCCAGGTTAAGAGAGGGAAAGTTTGAGACAATGARTCTGTACCACCCTGCAGAAATTCACTGAGGCCTTTCCTTTGCAACATACTAAGCACAGCTGCATTATGAAAAAGGTTATTCCCTTATAAGATTTGTGTTATTGCAGCAAAAAAAACCCAAACTCTAAATTAGACATCTTAAAATCAAATCAAACTGTCAGCCCTGACATGTTTCAGAACAGGAGAAAGATATCTAGCCATTAACACACAAAAATATAAATACAAACCAGTTAATGATAGGATTAAAAAACCCAATCCCTGTCAGTGAATACTTACTACAAGGGAAGTTACTCAGAGGAGTGAGACACAGAAAGCAGACAAAAGAGCTCAGACATAAGCCACACACACACACACACACACACACACACACAACCCTAACAACTACAGATGATTAAATGCAACCAGAGATTCCAGTTTAAAGTAGCAGAGTGCAGCAGGGAGTTGCTAACAGCATTGAAGCTCTATTCTGAAACACGATCACTTCTGGAGATAACACTTTATGTGGTATCTTTAAAGGGCATGGGAGAATGCAGGTAGAYGGCCAGGAGAATGAAGGGTACAAGAAGCTAGTTAAACCTAAGAAAAACAGAGAAAGGCATAAACTTAATCAATGGATCTGCTTGCACAGAAATTATGAGGTTTAGTACTCAGATTAGCTGTGTGTGTCTAAAGAGCCTGCAGGGTGATAAGTCAGGCATGGGCTCACCCCCTGGATGCTGACCCAGAGGCTGGAGGAGAGTCTGTAGCACAGGGGCCTGTGCTGGCACCCACTCAGAGGCAGCTAAGGAGAGAGTTCTGGGATTCTGCAGTGGGATATGAAGTGTTCACAAGTGATACTTTACTGCAGTTACACAATGGAGTCCCTTCCATAGAAAGAGAGAACAGCGAAAAATGTATTCCTTTCTGATTATTGTTTTTCTCCTGGTACTGCAAATAACTGCTTTAAACATAACATTCAGCTCAATCAGTAARGTCAACAGGTGTATTTAAATCAAGCTGGAAGTGTTACCCCAATTTTTGGCAAAGTATTCCAACTACTTAGTTTCTAGTACTCAACAGAATACCTTAAATAGTACTTAAGACACAGTTTTATAGTTCCATTTAGTACCATCTGTGTTGTGATTGCAGTCAGCTCTGCTRCTCATGATGGGAGTAGGCTAAACCACTCTGGACAACAGAAAATCCCAGCTAACAGAGTGTACACTCAGAAGCATGTTGCAGGTATTCCCAAACACCAAATCAACCCCATGATGTCCATTAGTTTTCTCTATATAGCCAGTCCTCAAACTCTTGAGTGATAGGAGATTCCCATCAGCTTTGCCTTGTTACCCAATGCCATACTCATCCTGCACTGCATCTGAACTAGGACAGCAGTAGTGAAGGTCCACACGCACCTTCCTTTTGTCCTTTCCTGTCCCTGGCATTGCTCTTGACACCTGCCACAAGCACCAGGTACAGCAGGGGCAGCACCATCCAATGAAGCCTTGCTAGACAGCCAGGCTGTGGGAATCCAGCGCTGAGTCTCCTGATCTGACTCTGCACAGAAGGAGGCTGAGGCCCCACAAAGCTTATCAGCTAAACTTCCATGACACCRAGCTGCAATTCTTCTGTTTCACGAGCTGTAACTCAGCTAATTATCTCTGCCATAAATAACCCACGGCCTAAATGATCTACACAGGGATCTGCCTGCATGGTAAATAGAGTTACAAAAACAAGCAAGAAGAAATAAAGCCAAATTACATGTGGTTTCTGAAAAAGTTGACAAAAATCCTTAGAAGAGAATGAGAAGCCTCATATTAAGGAACAAKAAAGACTCTGAGCAAGTAGATTAGTCTGAAACACCCTGAAAAGTCATATGAAAGGGCACACAGGTTCTGAACTCTGATAAGCATTACATTAATTAGGGAGCAGCTTTAATTAGGTCAGCAGTTCTGGGTTAGTAACATTAGGATAAGAATGTGAAGGAGCAAAGTAGATGAGGAGCAACACATTGCAAACAAAATTCAGGTTTGACAAATTAAATTAATTAAGTTCGAAATTATTTTAGAAGTTTATCACACTGATTCTTCAGTGTAGCGTTCCCACTTTGACCATSATCACTAATGTTTTAAAATCAGAACAACATTCAGTTCAAATTTTTCAATGTAATAAGGAGTCAACTGTTTCCTTTTTTTGCTTAAATAGCCATTCTACTCCAAAAAATGGCTGAGACGTTGTTTGATTAGTAATTACACACCAGTTTAATTTATTTTCCTCTACTATGCCTGAGATAAGACATGAAACTAAAAGAGACATGGCACATAAAAGTAAAAGAGCATGCAACAAGAGAAGCTGCAGCTAAGGCAAGTAACCAATTTCAAATACCCTTACATTAACAGTACTTGCAGAGAAAAAGCTACCAAAAGAACCCCAACCAACCATGCCACAGGACACCAACACGTAACAGCCTATGCTCCTTCTGTTAAGAGGAAAAGTTCTGCAGGGAAACTATAACTTTTCTTTTRTTTTGGATGCAAAGTAGAATGATAATTACAAAAGTATTTCAAATACGAAATATTTACACCATTATTTGGAAAAAAACATGCAGGTTTCCTAGTCAAATCAAATACTTTGAGCTCACTGACCTCTGATACTATTCATTACAGCTACTAGTCAACAGATTGTCAGACTTTTATAACTTCCAAAWGTTTTTTGAAAATAATGAAATTAGCTAATTTTAGTTTTTCTTTTCCTACATAACTGCTGGTTGTCAGTATTTCTACTTCTATTTTCTTCTCTTGGTACACACTGGTGATGAAAAATTCCTCAAGAAAATTCAGTTCTGCAATTCCATTTCAGAATATCCTATTTCAAAGTCCACAAAAATCCAGCATTTACTTTCTTTTCTCCATCTGAGCAAAGGCAAGCAGGCAAAACGTCACTATGTGAGTGACTCACTTGCCTCTGTCTTTTTTGAAYCAGGATGAAGATGATGATGATGCCTTGAGAAAAACACTTGAACCACGAGATCCTTCAGAAGTCATTCCACAGCACCCTTCTTGACAAAGGATGACAGATTAAGATCAATTTGGCTTGGAGAGATTTCAATAAAACTAGTTATACACCTTGGTCATGTGAATACAAGAGTGCTTTCAAAGTCTATTTAATCTATCTTGCACATGAGCCATGGATTTCTTCCTCATTCAGGTAAGAAACTGAAATAGCAGCAAAAAGTACAGGTCAGACCACACACCAGAAAAACCATAACTCAGAAGACACAAGCATGTTGCAAAACATGCACATTAAGGGTGTACAGCCTACTCTACACTATAGTCTGCATTTCTGGGTTTAAACTAGCCCAAAGATGCAACAAGACATCCTGAAATTCCAAACAGAGGTACACGGCATTCCTCAGAGCGCACACAAAATCTCTGTGAGTGTAGATGGCATCAAGGACAGAAAGCTTGCACATCATTAGCATTTCTGACAAAAAGTYGACCACTGTCACATTCACGTCTGCTAAGCTGAAACTTCAAAAACTACTTGAGAGGATGCAGCCTGCCCCAAGGAGTAAACAAGGGAGGAGARATTAGACTGATATCTATCCAGCTTCAGTGTTCACCCACCACACCATGCTGAGAACTCGAAAACAGAACTGGCAAGAGCTAACTTCTAACTTTCRCCATGGGGAAGTCAGACATCTCCTTCCTTCAGTACCCAGCAATTCTGACAGTAAAGGGGAATCCTGGAACTGCAATGGAGCAATCATGGAACAATCATGGAACTGCAATGCTAAGAGAGACAGAACATATACTAAATTTATTAAAAATTCAAAGGTTACTGTTCCATTGAAAGAGACCTTAAGAGAACACTTAAATGCTTTATCTTCAAACACAATTTCTCATCCTTTTGATGGACACACAAGTTGTTTCCCATTAGATTATTTCACAGTCAATTCACGAAAATGGTCATTCATGATTTTTAATGWAACAAACAGTAAAAATTCAGTATTAAAATAYGGGTTACAACCATATTGCACTAAAACATGCCATGAACTTAGCTACAATATTATGAACACCTCAAACAATAAACATTCTAAGGAGTTGGAAGCTCTTGACAAGGAAGCTACATAGCAAGCCAGTGTATTCAATGGTYTGTTTACAATAACTGATATTCCTTTTTGTTTCTAACTTGGATGTCAACCAGAACACCCATGAAGACTAGTACCAACCCAGAGAATGCCAGTTTTTCAGTAGGATGAAAAGAAGCTTTTTTTGGGAGGGTGGGGATGCGGCGGGGAGGTGGGAGAGTTTGTTGGTTGGCTTGATTTTCTCCAACATATGCTTTAAGGAGTTTCATCATGTTGTTGAGCAAACATTTCTGCACCTCTCTTTTGCCTTTTGTTGTCCTGGTTCCCAAGTATCCTTTCCCTATATTCCACCACATCAGCAGTAAATCCATTAACAAGCCATYTTTTGGGTTACCTTATGTGTCAGTTTCTCTGCAGATACTGAAGCAGCATTTCTCAAGGGCACTGCTACCAAAATGCAGGTACAAGGATTAGATTTACACCAAAGGAACTAGAACTATTCAAAAGATCCTCCGTCTTAAATGTAACAGGCACTATGGAAAGTACTAGCTTGCATTCCAGAGAGTTTGTTTCAGAATAGCGTATCTGCCTTGGACCGAGGAAGAAGCTCCAAAACAGCAAAACATGATTGTTGGGATGATGTTCCATCACACACTTGGAATAATAACTTCCAGAACCATATTTTTGTCTCAATGTAATAAAACAGCAAGGTGCAGGAGGTCTGCAAATACATTCAGCTTACTCCCTTCCATGACTGCACAGTTCTCTTTAAAGGAAACATACTCAAACTCAACTACTTGTTGCTGGGCATTTGGAGGATATATAAGTAATGGATTAACATTTTCAGCTATACACAGTAAATAAATGAACGTTTCYGTTTTACCAAATGGCCAATTTCTATTTCAGTCTGATTTCGCTACAAAAAACTCTCTGAAAACATATTTGAAGTCTAAAAGAAATTGAGAAGTAGCTCAAAATAGGGAATGACAACACAGTGTGACAGGAAGGAAAAAATACCAAAACTCATCAAAATGTTTAGGACTTGCATCATTCAGGGAGGCGGCACTACTGAGCCAAAACAAGTCTGGAGCACTGCAGACTCGCATCACACTGCGTATCTAAAAAACTCACGTTGATAAATGCTGACAAAGAAACTTTCCAAAGCAGACCACGACATCACTCATTCAGGGCCAGAAAGCAGCTTTGCCAGTAGAAAACTTCCACCAGCTCTGTGCCTCCACTGGAATGCTCTGTTGATTTATCTTTAGCAAAGGCTTATCAACTGTAAAACAAGCCTGGACTTTTGAATCACAAAGTAAAACCAAATTTAAAGTAAATATTCAACAAGTATAAGAACTCTGAAGTTTTAAAAATTACATTGCAGCCAGTGGCAGTAACCATACCAGTCAATTTCTTTGGCAGATAAATAACCYTTCCACATCACATGATCCTTTTTTGCTTTAACTCTGAAACAATCAAATTTATGAAAGGCTACCTCAGCTACATTGGACACGATTTTAACCATGAAGTCAGACAGAAAGTGGAAACCACATGAGAAGAAGTATCAAATCTTCCAGGTTCTTGTCATCATGTAAGAAATATTAAGCAAAACAGACRGCTCCACATACTAGCATTTAACACTAGAGAAATTATTGCAGTAGCTAAAGAGACAGATTCAGAATTTTGAAGCCTTACACTAGAAGAAAATTTAATCCTGCATCGAGGCTTTTGTACACTGTTTACTTGGGATTGACATTTATGTTTAAAAAGAGACTGTGGAACAAACTAAAAAAATGTAAGCTCAATAAATAAAATACTATGTGTAATTTCTTCATTGTATTTGGAAGCCTAAAATATTCTTTAAACAGAAAAATTTTCCAAAAAAAGAATTCAAGTGTTGACATTTTCAGCAGTGTGTTTTTAAAACAAAGGATCAAGTTACTTTATAGAAAGTTTACAGTTCACAATGCACCCTGGCACTTTTYAAAATATATAGAACAATATCTTCCTAAATACATGCAGAGATAAGCATGCGATTCCAGCCACAGCAGCTGCTTTGATTCATGTTTATGAAATGCTTAAAATTCTTGGAATATACATATACACTGCAAAAAGAAGATGCAGTGACACCACAAATCTCCAAGTCAGTCACTACTACCCTGCTGTCTATGCTGTTATTGAACACGAAGAGGCAGCAGCACAGGCTTGGTGAAGACTACTTTTTAAGAAAAAGGTAAGTACAGAACCTGTTGCTAGTGCACAGCGAGCCTTTCTACACCCATCTGCAGCATCGTCATTAACACAAGCACCTAGAAATGTTTCACCCTATGCACTAACACAAGCACCTAGAAATGTTTCACCCTATGCACTAACACAAGCACCTAGAAATGTTTCAGGCACACATTTCTGCTGCTGTGCTGATTGATGCACCTCAAAATACACATTGTAATTAATAAGCACCAAAATACAGCTTGTCGAAACAGTAGTTGTGGTATAAATTTCTGTCCTGAGTTACAACACTTAATTAACAAACTGCTATAGGATGATAAGCTGCTAGGTACTTCACATGGGACTGTGACTACACATATTTCCCTATAGTGACCCAAGTGAAATGAGACAGAACATTCAAATTACCTCTTATTGAAAAAGTTTCACCTTACAAGMCACTAGCTTCACATTATCCAAAGATGATGTAGGAATATTTGGTGAGCATGTATGCACTTGAGGATGACTCTATTTAGGATGTAACAAAATACCAAAAAAAGGGTGTGGCTGGTGACTAAAAAATATACTAGTTCAGGATATGGTTATGAATTTATAGATGTTTTGATGGCTGAGAGTTGGGGTTTTAAAGTATTATTTTTCTATTGAAACGCAACTATCAAAAATAAAGGCCAGAATTATAGATGATAACACTGATCAATCACAACAGCATTAGAAAGCCACTCACTCATTTTTCACCCAAAATGAGAAATTACATAAAGGGACACTCTTCTGACATTGAAAACAGCTTGTGYAACTCCTGCTCTTCATCAATGTGCATGTCTTGAGTTCAAGTCATTGATTTTCAGCTCCTGTCAGCAATGTGTTTTTCTGGTTGACCTTCATATTCTAAGATAACTTACCAAGTTCCTCCATCACCCCCCAGCAAGCAGCCATCTCAAGATTAACACAGAAGGACCACAAAGACACACATGATCACCCCAAGCTCTGTCAAACCTCAGACTCTGATGACCAATTTCMTATCAACCTACAAGGTCAGGTACTGGCCAAACAAGCTTAAGTCCTTTGCACTGTCTCTTGTAAAACAGCAACATTACTTCCATGCAAGGCCACAACTGTTTCAGTTAACTTGGTGCTTTGCATCTCAGGACTCAACTCAGGAGTTGAGTCCTATGGACACACCATTGCACAGCAGGGACCTTTTCTTTGTTGGCAGCACTCACTGTCTCCAGCCARTCCTTCCACACTTCCTTAAAGAGCCCTCTCCACTCTGCCATCAGAAGGACATTCTCCCAAAATACYGAACAACCAGAGAAATTACCCAGTTAAGCAACAGCATCTGCACAGCACAGCTGCAGCAGTTGTCATCTCGCYACAGCAGGCAGTAATTGTTTCCATTAATAGATTCAAACCATGCCCAGGGTGGGCCAAATAAGCGAAGGCACTGCACTACTTTCCCATCATTAAGGACAGTCTGTCTGTGCAGAAGACATGGGCACCACAGCCAAAGGCAGCCACCACTGCTCACTCTGCACCAGCACTTCCTGAAGTATCTTGAGTCTAACCCACACCTGGGTCACAACATGTTTGCAAACATCATTAAAGTCTAAGTTTTTAAGTATTATATTACAGTGGATTAGAATGGAGGAGTTCAAATCTGATAGTCTCAAACACAAAAACAACAAGTGTGTTCGGCAATTTAAAGATTTCGCTCTAATCTTATTACTAGAAGTACCACCATGCTGAATGGCTGCACATGCTGCCCTGCAGGCCGGATCAGACCAAGAAGGGATTTGCTTTGTCCCTGAAACTTTGTGCTAAGATTGACCCCCAACACTGCTCAGCACACAGACCCACATGGAAGGGCAGCGGGTGCGCATGGCTGCTCCCTGAGCTCAGGTTCTGCAGCACTGGRACTGCTTAAGCACTTCCTGAAGTATCTTGAGTCTAACCCACACCTGCGTCACAACATGTTTACTAGCACGATTTAAGTCTAAGTTTTTAACTATTATATTACAGTGAATTAGAAGTCTGGAGTCTTACCATATACACATTAAAAAAACTACTAGATGCACAACAGAGCAGAGAATCTTGTTTTCAAAACAAGACAGGTGTCTCTATTTACACAAAGGACATAAGGAGGTGAAAATAAAACTTCTCCTTTAGTCCTCACATTCTCCCAAAAAACCCCATTTTAAGAGAGTTGCAATCTTTTAAAATCCACAATTCATTTCAATAAACAACATATTCAGGGTGTATCGACTAGTAACCCAGAGATCAAAAATACCCGTGYCTTCAGAAATAAACATGTGCATATACCTTCTAAAGACAGAAGCTAAGCATGTTTACAGGCCTACTGATCTTTTTACACATACTTTCACGTCCCACAACTTAGGTGCTCCCAACATAGCAAAACAGAAAAATTGGACAGGTTTGAGGCTGAACCTCATTCAACTGTGTTCTATTCAAAAATATGTGAACAYAACACTCAGTAATCTAAAAGCAGAGAATGGCTACAAAGCAATGATTGCCTTAACATGGTCATTCTAAGAACAGTTTTCCTTCTCAAACATTGTATCTATTTTTGTTCTGWAATTTTGCCAGCTAAGTACTACAGGCTGCTTACCCAAAGACTGCTTACTCACAATTCCAACAGCCTCCAACAGTAGTTTGCTCTAGCAATCATATTTAAAGACCAAAGCACAAGGTCCCAACAGCAGTCTGGATTTTATAAACATGGTAAAATAATGGATGTTGTATTTATTCACAGTTCAGGTCACCACATGAAGAACAAAGAGACATGTCACACAGTATTTTGGACTACAAGTTTGGGTATCATTGTGCTCCAAATTACATGGACTTTTAGAACAGCAGTCTCAAGGAACTGCATCTAGTGTCCCATCTGAGGCGTGAATGGATTAAAGCAATGCAAAAGTAGCTCCCAAAATGACATTTTCCAACTACGCATTTCATAATTCAAATCCATCTGCCAAGTTTCAAAGCTAGCAGTTCACATCCTGAACACTGATGTCTAACAGGAAAGTTAGACAGGTCAGAGTCAGATTATTTTTACAACTTCCTGCAAAGATAAAAGTTGCTGCCATGTACTATTTTATGATCCACCTCCAACAGGTGATAATTTGAAGTTCACACATCAAAGAACATGATCTTGTTGGAGATTCCTTCAGATTTGGAACTAATTAGCAGCTGTCCTGTTTCAGCTTCCAGAAGTTTCAGTTTGAAACAGTTACCATTATCAGAAAGGCCTCCTACAGCTTTCTTCTCTCATCCCTGATGCTRCTCAAAGCAATGTATCAAAAACGCGGTACTGCAACCACCACAGGAAGGACAGTGTGCAAAAGACCATCCAAAATCAGGTTTTCTCCAGAGCRGAAAGAGCAACAGCTGTTTTCTGAAAACAAGAGTTTTAGGACAAGCTGCCTAGGGATGAAATCTGTGCTTCAGATATTAATCTTTGAAAGTATTATGACCTACAAAAACTAGATAGATACACACACATCTGTTCTCAGCTATTTATTTTATTAAACAGYTTAAACCTATAAAAAAAAAAAGAAAAAAGCCCCCATATATTCTGGAATCTTTAGTCATTTAGCACTATCAGAAGAGGGTTTTTTTTTTTAGTAGAACTGGGCTCTGGTGCTACTTGTCTTATCAAAATGAGGATGGAAAAGGACAGAACCAACAAATCATAACATGCTGGGGTTTTTTTTTAAAGAGTTAAGACAGGCCAAGAAATACTTTCAGAAAAAATGTGAGATTTTAAATTCAGCTCTACAATCTGAGGACTTCTTTCTTATTTTCTGCTCTGAGATTTTTAATAAGGCAAAGTTTGCAACAGGCTACTGTGCACTAATGGAATGAATTGCCCAACAAAAAAAATTGTGTTCCAGTTAAAACTACAGATGAAATAGCATTTCAGTTCTACTGTCTCCATGGTTCCTTGTTTATKTCTGTCAAGACAAATATTTTGCTTACTAAAGGAAAAATCATGTCATGAAGAACTGTTATCAGAGAACTGAAATAAAACTTTCCAGATTCTATGTGTTAAAAAGCATAKCAGGAAGGAAAGAAGGAAAGCACATTTTAACAACCAGAAACAGAGGAGGAACCAACCCAGCAAGACCTCATTTGTCCTACTGGAAAAAAACGTCCGTAATGTAAAGTCAGATCTTTAGCAGACACAGAGATGTGAAATTTCCATTGTAAAAAATTATTCAATCATTTTGCAAGGTTGTCTGTGACTTCATACGCTAATTATCTCTTAGTTTCATTTTAATACTGCACTTGGTTGCCAACAACCCAATACAAACATTTATAGCAGGACAGCAGGATATATTCAACTGGCTTTGAAACTAAAAGACTGTAAGTTAGAATAGGGCGGGTTTTTTGGGGTTTTTTTTTTTTTTTTTTCTGTGAAGAGTGTACTTTGAGAAAAGAAATTCAGGTTCCCAGGTGAAGACAGCAAAAAATTAGAGAGTTCCCAGAAACTTTCTTCTTGGGAAGAAATGGAAATCTATATTGGTTTAGGAAGGAAATGGCTGAGAGACAGGAGAGGTAACTAAAAGAACACACAAGCACACTTCAGCAGATATAAAGGAAACTACTGCTACCAGTAAAAGCAAAACAAGGGTTAAAGGTATGAAGTCCAACAACGAACTTCCAAAAACTTTGCCAGCACCAGAGATTATACCTGATAGCAGCTAATGAAAACCATTCAGTTTTGAACTCTGTCTCTTATTATTTCAGTCGATAAAGATTTTTCCTGTGCCTTTCAGACTCAGACTGTTCAGTTTTACCATGTTCTGGTTTTCCTCCTTCATTAGTTTAGAACACTGGAAGTCATGTGCCTGTGGGCRACAGCAGGCCTGCTGCTTATAAAAAGACGGAACACTTGCATTTAATAACAATTACTATTTTGTAGCTGAGTTTGTTACGGTGCAAGTGCTGTGTGGTCTAGCAGTTAGAAAATGCAGTCAGAATCCTGTTCTAATTTATGGTTATAACTGTATCTCTAATACAATAATGAAAGTTGGACAAATGACAGCACTGTCTGGGATTTTAGGCCTTTGACATCACTTGTAAAACTAGCATTATTTGCCCATCTAAATTCCTTCAGAACTATCCTTAATAATGCCTAGAGACTAATTGAAATAATGCAACAGAATTTAGATTTAATTCAAAAACTCCTTACAGCACAGGCAAAGCTAATAAAATCTGGTTTTCCTAACCTTGGATGTTCTTCCAAGAGCAAATTTTATAACATTATAATTATTAAAGAGTTACCTAATTCTATTTTAGAAAATTCTATCAAAACCTTTTAAATTACAACTAAAAGAACAAAGCAAATAAAGAGCATGGTCCTGAATTCTACTCCCTACACCCTATAGTCTCTTGGCTTCAGTTGAATTAAAAAAGCAGCCCTGGAAACCAAATTTGCTTTAGAAGGCTACTTATTCTTATTCCAAAATGCAGCACAAACTTGTACTTCCATTCAGCTAGAAAAGGGAGATTTCCATATAAAAAGATAAAATGCAAAAAGGGAAGGGTAAGACTAAACAAAATATTAAAATAATGTATAGAATAGAGAAAGACCAATTAATCACCCTAACAAATTAAATTATTTTGGAATGACATGGTTGCTCTGAAAGAAAAATCCAGTTAAGCTATATAAAAACAAGCTACACAAAGAAAACCAAAAATCCGTTTGACATCTCTAACCCTGCCAAGGCATCAATCCAAGTACAAGCAGCAACTACTCAGCAATTCAGAGGCAGTTTATACAGACATTTTATGGTGGGTASAAATAGAAGAACAGAATCCATTTCTCATCATGAGAAATTAAGCTATTTATATTGAGTAAAAAGTATAAACCAGCAGTTTAGCACTGAAGGAAATGTAAGGATGTTCATGAGGCACTAGCAAGCCCATTAGGCATCTTGACAGATTACATGTCAGTCTGCCATTAAGAAGGCACCCAAACTATCTGTTTGCACTAATGAGAGTTACTTCTGATCAGTATTTCTGACTTTTCTTTCCAATAACACATCTGGCAGTTGTTTCAAACACACAAGTTAGCAGCCAGCCAAATTCCAGCCTCCCACTGCGCTGCAAGCAGGACAGCTATCCCTTGCCAACACAGCTGCCGACGGTGAGGTCGCACACAAGCGTCACAGCTCACCCATAAGGCTCCTGACATACAAACAGAAGCCAGATCCAACCAAGTGAATGTATATGTTTTATATAAAATAAAGGAGACTAATGCCTCAGAAACACAAGACATGCAAGCTCCCAAAAGAGAGAATCACTGCATAGCTTCACCGCATACCTGTGGGCCAATGTGCACAACAAGCAGAATTCACACATTAGGGGCTCTTCGTTAAACTAGATGGCCCTTAGTCTCTCAAGTCTATTGAAATAGTGATTTTTAAATCTTAGTTCTGTTTTTGCTTTATAAACTGTATGAGTTTTTTATGTTTCATACCTGTCAGTTTCACTCACTTTGAAGTGTTTGTTATTCTTATTAGAGCAGCGTTGTGATGGAAGCCATAYACACACTTCAATAAACTCCTGCTACTGAAAAATACCCCTAAACATTCCAAAACAATATCGTTTTTAAAAAAACCCAAGATTTTAATTTCACAGATGAGATGCTAAGACACTGAGAGGCAGCCTAACTTACAGAAGATCACAGGAAGATCTTTAAAAGAAGCAGGAAACAAGCACAGATCTTTCAAGACCCAGGCCAGCATTTCAGCCACAACAATGGTTCTGAAGACAATGTTGGATTTAAAATAAACTGGTGTGATTACAGCTATATTCTAGAACATGGGTTAATGTGAGAAGCACCTTCACACCTTGGAGATGTAAAAAYAGAAATTGTCTCAACTTTTTCTGCTGGAAAGCCATAAAAACATGATACTCTGCCTTTGGAAAGAAAGAATATTGTCACACTACCGTTTCTTCATAACTACTATGAACTGAATCAAAAATATCCTTTAAAAAAGGCTTAAATAGTAGGAAAGTGCTAGGTTGAAAATCTTCAYACCCATTCAAATGATTTCCCACTCTTTGGCATTAAATGCATTTAAGGGATCAACTGAACTTGAGCAGTCAACAGGTAACTGATAAGAATACAACGTAACTGAACACACAAGCATATAATGCAACTGCACCTCCCTGTCTTTCCCCACACTCCCTCAAAGGAAAGAAATCTTTTCCTGTTCTGATCTATTTTTACAGTCTAGTGCATTGGTATTTTGGATTATTTCCAAGGGTATTCTTTACTGGGGCATCACAACTAAATGCCAGATTTCAAAATTATTTTAGCATATTCTCATAGACTACTTCACAGAACAACACTGAATTAATAAAGGATCTAGCAATTACAGCCTTTTCAAATGCAAATAGGTTAAAACCTAGTAAACAAAGTTATATAAAWACAATCCATCTCTAACATAAAAATCAGATTCTGCTTCTTGTACCCCATAGGTTACACCAAGTTGTTAACAGCCTACACTCAAGGAAAATTTCTGAAAACAGCACACACAGTCTAAGTCCTTACCTACTCAACAGTGTATTTCCTGAGCAGTCAATCAAGAATAAACTTCTAAACCTGGGAAACTAACAGGGATCTTCTGTCTCCGCACTGGGTACCTCCGACTCCCCCAGGAAGCCAGGTAAAGAACCTATCCTTACTTCCCATGCATGCAAGCCCCAAGGCAGCGGCCCCGGTCAGCGCTCGCCTCTCGCCCTCTCCSTCCCACCGCAGCCCCGAAAAGAACCGAGCGACACCCTGGGGACCCCGCCGCTGCCCTGACAAAGCCAGGCGAGGCGTCTGCGGGGGCGAGGCGGAGAAGCCGGGGCTGGGCTTTCACTTCGGGGCACGGCGACTCGGGCTTTTACCTTTCTCCCTGCTTGGCGTTGGAAGGCGGCGGGTGAAGCACGGTCTG
The DNA here is from genome assembly GCF_030028575.1 of Malurus melanocephalus. Lineage (NCBI taxonomy): Eukaryota > Metazoa > Chordata > Aves > Passeriformes > Maluridae > Malurus > Malurus melanocephalus. The sequence goes on from NW_026623283.1 coordinate 2,488,602, forward strand.
GTTCCCTTCCATCTCCACGATGCACTTGGTATTCAGGTCCAGCTCTGCAAGGCGACACGGCGGGGGGCTGTAGCCAGGGCGAGCGAGCGCACCCCCCTTCTCCCGGCACGCCGGGGCAGCTCGGCCCCCGCCGGCTCCCCCGGGAGCGAGGGGCTGGGGCGGCGGGGGGCGGGCGAGGGGGCTCGTCCTCCCGCCAGCCCGGGCAGAACGCGGGGGAACGCCGCGCCCCGGTGCCGCCCCCGCCCCGCGGTGCCCCCAGACCCCGGTTACCTCTCCTGTTCATGGGCCGGACCCTGACGGCAACTTTCACCTTGGTGTCCGACATCTTYCCCGCTCCCGGGAGCGGCGGGCGGGCGGCCCCGCTCAGCGCCGGCAGCGACACGGCGGAGCGCCAGCGTCCATGCCGGGCCGGGCGCGAGGGCGGAGGGCCGGGATAGGCGGGGAAGGCGACAAGGGGAGGGCGGGAGGGAAGGAGAGGAGGAGGAGGAGGGTCGGGCGTCGGGGAGGGCGGTGGTGGCGCAGCCCCAGCCACCTCCTTGCTCAGCCGCGGTCCGCGCCGCCKCTGGTGCTGGCTGCCGACGGGCTCGATTGCAGAACCGCTGCCACCGCCGCCTCCCTGCCAATCCCCACCGCCATCTTCCACCACCACCTCCTCCTCCTCCTCCCGCCGCGCCGCCGGGAGTGCGGGCGCCCAGGCARGCGGCGAGAAGGCGGGGAAAGGCGGTGGCGCCGGAAAGCGACGGAAACAGCCGAGCGCCTTCGGTCCGGGGGGCGTGGGGAGACTCCCGCTCCCCCCGCCCCATCCTCGGACGGGCGCTGCTTCCCAGTGAGCACGCGCGGWGGGATGCGCCTGGCGCGGGAAGGTGGCGCTGGCGGGAGCGGGGGTGGTGCAACAGGGGACTGCGCCCGCGGGCCCTGCCCSATAGACCCCATCCTGGTTTGTGCAGGTGTGCGCTGTCACCACAAGGACACCGACTTGCCCCACTGGACACTAAGTTKCCTTGTGGCAAGGAGAGGAAAAGCCACAATCTGCCCCGGAAAAAAAGTGTCGTGGGACCAAGGGATTTTTTTTTTGACAAAATATGCAAAATGCTCCATTAGCAAACGACAACCTGTCTGGCGCGGTCCTGGCAGAGTATGGATGAGCTGCAACGTGCGTGTTGCAGGTTAGGGAGGCCTGGAAGCCGTGCAGCCCCTCGAGGTGATAGAGCAAGGAGCCCTGTCCGGGCTCCAACCTGCACGTCACCTCCTTGGCTATAAAGGGCTACCTGCAAAGAGCCGGGGCCACTCACACTGTCCTGCTGCTCCAGGCAGTGACAGGCCTCCACAAGTGGCTGCCCAAATGCCATGCGATGGAGTTGTGTCCATCTAACAATGGCCAGTTCAGCATTGGGGGAAAGCATTACAAACAGTGGTGCTTTACCAAGCAACCAAGAGCTCCAAGGATGGTTGAGCTCCCAGTGGGCAAACCAAGGAAGATTTTTAGTTAAAAATGCAATAGGCCTCTTTTTGAAGTGTCCTGTCAAAACCTTTTCYCCCCAGAAGTGTTTCCTCAGCTTCAGTAAAATATCTTCCAAAGAATCAATCATTATTGATGCAGCTAACTGCATCAGTGCAAAATGCATCATTACAGTGATGTCTGTAATGTTTTCTTTATGGGAAAGAGAGGCTCAAACTCAAATGGGATTATTCTGGGTTTATTGATAAACCACTGTAGGGAGAACGGGCTAAACAACCAATGATGAATAGACAGCTGCACTGAGAAAGAGCAGACCTTTCTAACTGAGGTGGAAACAATGGAGGGAGGCTTAGAAGATCAATCCCTTCCCGGSTGCCAGCACACCAACCAGAAGAGCCCTGCAAAGTGACTGACAGGAATGTCTCTGGAGGAGGCCTGGCTGTCCCGAATGGCCACAACTAGGCAGGAATGCTGAAAGGAAACGAGATGTGCACTTAGCACAGCAAGAGAAAGGTTACAAAGTAGAGCCAGGCATCTGGAGAATGTCAGCAGAAGTAGCTGGTGCACGTGGACTCCTTGCTTGTGGAAATAGGCATAAGGAATGAAGTTCATTATGAAATGCATCATAAGCATGTGGCCCAACGAGTAAAGAAAAGGAGTGATGTTGACATGAGACGTCCTGCTTACTGCTGTAGACTGTAAGAGCCCCGATCAAAGTAAGTGCTGGCTCAGGACAAGGCATGACGTCTGAAATGGCTGTGCAAAAAGGGAGTTGTTCTGTGAAACTTGTACACTACTGGGAAAGAGAAGACAGCCAACAGACAGAAGGGAAAATACTCCCTTCCRTCTCAATTTTCCACCTCTTAGTAGAAAAACGACATCATTGCAAGATTAAATAAAAACAAATACATTAGCTGAAGAGAAACTAAAGGGAGTCTTTATAAGATTGACTATGATTTTGGCTGTGGGAAGAGTCTTGGRAAGAAATCTTTACAAATGTCTGGTATAGGTTTGTGAATTATATTCCACCATGTGCAGGTACAGAAAGCTAGCTRTGCAAAACTGTTTGAAAAATCAGATGCAACCTAGTTTGTTCTAACACAGGCTGTAACTGTTCACTTCTTGTCAATTTCTGATTTATTCTAGTGTTAGGTAGTTGAGAAAAGGATTTTTACTCTTTCATTCACATTGATGTACCCTGAGAAACAGCTGCCAAAAATGTTGTCTTCGCTCCACCAGGTTTTTCTGCCCTCTTGAGAAAGGGCTTTTGCAACATTTGTACCACGACCTGACCACACCTATTGGGCAGCATGCTAACAGTATAATGGATTTCTGGTCTCCCCTAAACCCTTGGCATTGGGGCAGAATAGGAAGAGGGTCATGTTGTAGAGACCCATGAAATCATTAGGTAGATCAAAGAGCAATCTGTGAATTCAGGCAATGAGATGTTTCTCTTCTGGCATTGTATCTCCTCGCTGAACACCATATGGAACCCTTTATATTTCTGCTACCGGTAGCAACTGCGGATGAATGTCTCTCACCTGTCAGAATTTGTTARCTTGATCAGTTTACATGCCCCGTGGGAACTGGCAAGGGATACTGATGGGTCGCTAACCCATTGGAATTGGCTGCCAGCTATCCCAGACGTGCTGATGGATAGATGGGAGATACCGGATGAGAAATGACAGCTTACTGCTTCAGCAATGAGAAAAGATGAGAGCTGGAGAAAGTGGAGACTGATGGTGGGTGAGGGGAACTCACATGGAAACATGGGGATAAAATCATCCGGAGCCATCCTTCCCTGATTTCCCTTTCCCTGTTTTCCTCCACCCAGTATTTTATTCTGATTCTGAATTTTTGAGCTTTACTAGGGCCAGGACTGAATCTTTGTCTATTTCTTGGTTTTYATCTGTTTCATTCTTCCTTCTTGCCTTAGAGCATTTCTGTATATTTGTCCATTGATTCACAGGTCAGCCAAGTGTATAAAGGAAACATTGCTCCTTCCTTTGGACTGTGAGAAGTTTCAAATGCTCATCTTCCCAAGGCACAACACAGGTAATGGGATTTGATGTGAAGACATGCCCATGTCTTCCCATATATCTGAGCAGGAGGATCAATTGCTCTGCTTCATGACGTGGAAATGGAGGAGCGATGCTGTGCATCCAGGTTGATGCCTGAAGCCCTGATGGTGTTCCAGTGACCTCCTTTCTTCAGCAAAGGGTGAGGAGAAATGTCATGGAGCCTGCTAAGAATATCCATCTTGTCAGCAGCATCTCCAGCACATACCTTACTGTGCCTGACTGATGCGTCCTGTCACTGGCACATCTAACTTCATCTTGTGTCACAGAAGCCAGAGAGGAGGAGGAGCTGGCAGTAGTGAGAGYGTGGGAAAGCAATGCTATTCTTTTGGTGCTGAAAGTGATAAAAGAAAGACAAAKTGTATAATTTTATAGAACCTGAAATCCAAGAGATGCTTACAATGAAGGTTTTTACTACTAMATTTAACCCAAGGAGTGCCTAAGATTGACCAAAATAGAAGTTTTATTTGTGTTTCCAAAATTTTGCTGAGTGTTTTTTAGAATTTGAATTAATAKAGAAAACAAACTCTGTTGTGAACCCAATCACATTACAGCATCATCCARTCAGAAAAAGGTAAAACGAACAAACATTGTATAATAAAACCAACAAATATTTAGAAGGATAACAATCTAAATTATTACACTTCAGCTAGGGAAAAAAACAGGAATAATTGATAAATCATAGTGCTAACAGAATAATTGATAAATCACTTTYCATGTTGGGGAAAAAGAAGAATGGATAATAATTCATGCATTTTTAAAAAATAGTATTTAGCACATAGGAAGGAGGCATGGTCATTATGGAAKGGAGAAATATTTTGTATTGGTGGGGTGGGATAAAATCTGACTATATTTGTGACAGGACACAAATGAGTGTCCTGTTATGCAGACAAACTTGATTTTTTCATTGAATAAGGTGCATTTAGAGAGYACCCAGGGAAGTAAATGTCTGCCCATAAACATACACCAGGAACCAAATTTCTGTCACACTTCACTAGGCATTGCAAGTAACCCTGCTGAACAGATGCACTGAATTTACAAAAGAGTGTGAGGGTAGGATTTTAGCCAGTGATCTGTCTGAGGGAACTTTTCAGGCTGCTTTTCCACTTCTTTCTTGCTCCAAATTCAAGCTGGATGTTAGTCAGGCTGGATGGTTGCCACCTCTGTCTTATCAAAGATCTGTTTTGACTGTTTCTAAAGCTGTGCAGGAGGCATGAAAATTGTCCTCTATGTCCAGCATATTTATGGCAACACTCTGGGCCCAGAAAGGGGCTGCAGTGATGAATGCTCTTCTGACACTCAGAAAAAAAAATGAAGCAGTTTGAATTGCCGGCATCAAGAACAAATGCAGAATGTATGCACCTTAACATTATCCTGCCTGAGAGGTGCTGCTCAAAGGTATATAGCTTTGAACAGGCACTCCAGTTTAAACCTACCTCAGCTCTGAACAGAGCTGGCTTTCACTGATGTACAGGCTAAATCTGTTTTTAGGCAGGGGTGATAACCTCTGCTAGATCCTACCTCTTCCTCCATGCTCACCCTGGCTGCTTGAGATCTCACACTGGGATCAAAGGTGAACAATTACAACGAATAAATGTCCCCAAGACAGGTGCAGTTACATCTCCAGCAAGTTGAAACRTTCCTTGCAGTGGGGGGAAAAATATCGAATGGAATTTCACTGATCAGATCCCACGTTTTCTCCCCGCCTCTGATACAATATTGCAATAGCCTTTTAGAAACTTCATCCCAAGATCAGCGTAGTAAATGGAGCTAACCTACCATTGAGATGAGCTGCTCAATTTTCACTCCATGACTGTTACGCAGAGGATAATCTCTTTGCTCCTTTCACTGAAGAAGAGGGGGCAAGGAGCTCTGTTCCCCATCTCCTATCACTTAGAACAGAGAAATAGTTTCAAAATACTCTAATGATCATTACTAACTACAGATGAGAAGTCCTATTAATAGAAATAAATGAGCTTAGAAGCAGAGTAATGCAGCTATAGCAGATAAACTGATGGGAAATAAAAAAGTGRGAGAAGGTAGCAAGGAAACTGATGGGAAGTRAAGAAAATTTCTTTGTATTGCTCGKATACATTTCCYTGCACCCCAAAAGTGTGACTAAAATTTCTCCTGAATCCAAACTAAACCTTACTGTTATCCGGGGAGGGATTGGGTTTATGGCAGGGAATTTAACATCCCAGCAATTGTGACCTCAGATATGAACAACAGTTCTGTCTTCCTCTGACAGCTAGTCGTGTTCTATGTAGCTCACATTCCTTAGTTGTGTAGGAAAGAAATAGTGGATTTATTTACATTTTTGTTGCATTGCTATTGATGTTAATTGTCTGTATGTCATCCCTTTTTCACTTCAGGAAACACTCCACCCCCAACTCAAATRCCTTCCTAAATTTGTTTATACCATGGAGAGCAGGGCTGTGGGTCTTCATCCTGGACTCAACCTGGAACGAAAACCTACATACTTCAGTTATCATTTCAGTTATTTTCTACAGTGAAAGAAGAGGTAGAGATGACATGGTAAAAAGCATGGCAAAGATTCCACCTGGAAAATTCAGTACAGCATGTAAGAAGAGGAGTTCAAAACAGAGCACACCTATTAAAGGGTTACTGAGAGCACTGTAGCATGGTGAACATTATCAAAGAAGAGCAGACTAAAAAAGTTCAGTTTGTTTAGTCTAGCAAAATGAAGACTGAGAAGGGATATGGCTGTTTATGCTTCCTTTCAGGCCAGTCAAAAGCATGGTGCTACTGAAGTTCCAGGAAAAACACTAGGGCAAGAAAAAATAGGTGTCAACTCTTTCATACTGCCCTTTTATTCTGGGCTGCATTAGGAGAAGCATTGCCAGSAAATCAAGGRAGGKGATCCTTTCCCTCTGCTCAGCACTGGTGAGGCCACACCTGGAATGCTGTGTCCAGTTCTGAGCTCCCCAGTAAAAGAGGGACATGGGCATAATGGAGAGAGTCCTGTGAAGGGCCACAAAGATGATTAAGGGTCTGGAACATCTCCTAAGAAGGGCTGAGAAGGCTCAAGGGGAGGAATCTCATCAATGTATAGATACATCTGAAGCGGGTGTACAAAGAAGAAGGAGCCAGACTCTCTTTCAGTGTTGCCCAGGGACAGGCCAGGAGGCAATGGGCACACCCTGAAACACAGGAGGTTCCGTCTGAACATTGGGAAACACTTTTTCACTGTGAAGGTGGCTGACTAGTGGCACAGGTTGCCCATGGAGTTGGAGAAGTTTCATCCTTAGAAAGACTGAAAAGCCATCTGGACATGGTCATGTGTGACCAGGTGGTCCTGCTTGGGAAGGGAAGTCAGACCAGATGGACTCCAAAAGTCCATTCCAATCTCAATCCTTCTGTGTTTTGTCTTGGAACACACTCAGGCTGGAAATGAATTGACTTCCACCCTCAGAGAATGAATGGCTTCTTACACAGAAGACCAGAGGACTAAATTTAACTAATTTTAAGAGTAAGCTTGATTGGGTTAGGTGACATGATAGCAGRGAACTTTCCTGCTGACCCTACCAAGCACATGCCACTATACAGTCTTTAAACATCATGGTGATAATAGTTTATGATAGTGGAAAGGGAAGGGAAAGAAAACAGTTTCATACTGTTAAAAAGTCAGATCACAAGGTCCTGAACTGACATCACCTATCTGTGGTTAATATAACTATTAAGTTATGAAAAGGGATTGATGTTAAACTGAGATTTTCCCCTTTTTTTCCTGTCCATATTTTAGTAGAAATTGGATGCTTTGCTTAAGAAAAAAACCAAACTTCTACAGCTGGTTTGTAACATTATTTACAATTTAAATCAGTAGGCAGGCCCCAGTGAACTGCAGGAAAGGACAACCCTGCCATTATTCCCCCTACCCAGAAAGCTCTCATCCCTCTTCATCTTTATGATTAGGAATGTCTGGTATGCAAGCATCACTCCARCACATCCATGCAGTTCTCTTGCAAGTCCCAAATTGAGATTAAAGGCACTTGTGAGCAGGGAGTTGGCTCATGAACTTTGCCAGAGCATCACTAATTATTATGCATTTGCTAAGTGCGGATGTGTGCCTTTGTACAGGTAGGAAAAGTGAATCTACAGCCTCCGAGTGTCTTCAGTTGGCAAACAGATACTACATGCACCCTGTCTAACACACAACAGTGCTCAGACTCTGTGTTCAGAGGCAAGCTTTATGCTCAGTAGGGGTGAGTGGGAAAGCTGTAAATATAAACAGCCTGATTAGATTTTGTTCCATTTGGAACAAAAGAGCAGCATTCCTGTTGACCATTCTGCAGCCAGTCACAGTCCCCTCATTGGTTTACTTTCTGCTTTGAGAGAGAAGCTGAACTTTGCTGGCTACCATGGGAGAGACTTGGAACTGGGGCCCTGCCCCTGGGAGGAGAAGGAGGGTGGGGAGGGAGGAGTACATYCACCAAGCTTGCTTACTAAGTAAGCTGAGCTATTAACCATGCTGGCCAAGGCAAAATTTCTCCTTACGCAATTACTTTTTAGCGATGCCTGCAAATAAGTGCTCTAGCCAAASGTGTTACCTTTCTAAAGTGTGGGGAAGGAAAGAAGCTCTTTCTTGCAAGAGATTAGAAAGAAGAACAGTACACATCGGCATGTCAGCAAGTAAGAAAGCTGAGTGAAGCAAAGCCTTGAGAGAGGAGGTGGAATTGTGTGTTAAAACACATGGAAGTCAGCTCAGCACAGATCTTGGATCTGTCTGCTGTCTATTGAAGTCATCAGGAAGAAKCACATTAAGCTGACCAGGTTTCATCAGTTCCTGTAGAAGGTAGAAAGGTAGAAGGTGCTAATTAAAGTGATAATAAGGCTCATGATCTTTTATTTAGAAAACAAAACACACCATCACTTCTACTCCTAGTACTCTCCAGAATGAAGAAAACAAAATAATAATCGCATAACTACCACCAACAAAATTATCAGCAACAGATCTACTTTTCTATTGAAAACTGTCGAAGAGTGCCACCATTAGGCATCCTTTGTTGTCATGTCGCTTCAAGTTTTATCCCCTTTAACACATGGCAAAAGCCTTGCTCTTTGCATGTAAAAAAAATAAAATTGAGGAACAGATGGCCTATGGAAGCCTTCAAGCTTCTTGTAGTTTGTATACACCAGCGCTTGATATTAAAACTCAAACCAATTGTAGAAGTCATCCACAAAATCCAATACAGGGTCATGGTCACTGGGACCAGCCTGCTGCTATTGCAGAGGAATAAAAAAAAAACCAACAAACCAGTGATTGCAAGTTAGCAACTTCTGATTTAATTTTTCCCACAGTCACTATTATAAATGGAGCTGCACAGGAAGAGCTGGGGTAGAAGGATTCCTAAAACTGTTAGTCCACACACAGCTTAAATTGTACAATCCTTCACCATCTTCTCTCCTGTCATAAAGTTTGCATTGCTTGTCTCCCAAAGGCATTCCCTGAATGACTTAAGTCCTTTCCCACYATTCATATTGTGATCTGAGGTTTCCTCCCTTTAATCTGACAGCAAAGATGAAAGGCTGTTTTAGAGAAGAAACACAGCAAAACCAAAACATGGACAGAACCTCTGGGGGAATTAACCTTTCTTCTTAAATCAAAGTGGTGAGGACACCACAGTTAGACTGAACAACAGCTAATGAGAAATACAGAGTGGAATGGACTAAGCCAACTGGGAAGAATGGGTAAGGATTGAGCAAAAGTTACAAATAGGAACAAAGTGATTGAAATTCAGAAATCAAAAATTTAGCCTTATCACCAAGAAAATTATATTGAGTTGAGTCAAGCAAAAGGGTGAAAGTCCATTGCTTGATATAGATGATTGATAATAACTGACTTGCACAGCTTTTACTTCTCCAGTGAAAAATATACAAGAAAGACAAAATTTACTTCTGCCTTCAAGGTACACTTTTTTAAGTGGCTGGTTTTGGTTTCTATTTCAGATACACCAACAAAATGGAAATATGTGAAATATARTATCAGCTTTATTTTAATGATAATGCCATCAAAGTACTGAAATGCTTTATGAACATCACAAAATAAATTAAAAAAAGTTCTAATGCAGGGCCTGGGGTAACTTCAATTTCCCTTTGCCATACTAGGGAAGAAATAGTGCTCTTTTCACTTGGTCTGTAAAAGGCAGCATTCTTGTGAAATTAAACACAGTGACTAACTACCCTTCAGCCTTACAAATCCTTTCACAGTGTTCTTGGGACTAGGACCTATGGTCTATAGACCTATGTAAATAACTTTACATCTCTACTACAGTGTAAACACCATAACCTGTTGGCTAAGACTAAAAACCTSCTCTGTAGGATCTGTATGACAAGTTCAGGTATAAGGTCCCCACTGAAGCTGGTTCAGAGTGGGTCTTGCCCCAGCTCACTGGTTGCCAACAACTGCACATGCCAAAAGGGAAGTGTCATACTGAACCACTCAGTCTACAGGACTGTTAGGACCCAAGCAAGGGTTCATTATGTTATGAAAGAATAAATAATAAAAGCAAAATTATTACAATAAACATCTTTCACAAAAGAYTTCTGATGTTGAAAGTCATAATTGCTTATAATATATTCTGAACATGCCCAGGACTTTCAGCACATAAAACCCCAAAGCAGCATTCCCAGAAATTGTCATTGTAAAGTCTGCTGCAGAGACTTCTCCAGGGCAAACCTCTGCACTAGCCTGAATCTCCCTGACTTCAAGCCCAGTCCTGCAGTGGTTATTTATATGGACAATTCCATTTGCAGTACTCATGACTGCACGGATAAACTTCATGACAGAGCAAGCCTCAACTCAAACAAGTCACTTCAAGTAATATTAGCAACAGAGAAAGACTAATACACATATTTTAAATACTTCTGACTCCTTAATATAATGCTGTAAGTTGAGGGGAAGTTGTCAGAAAACTCACTGAAGAGCCCTATTTCCTACCTAATTAAGGACAATGACAGATAAGGGACCCAGACACATCCTTTTCATATTAAAGTGATCATATGTTTTTAATACTTAGTCTGTCGGATTCTTTTTGATAGATTTCTTATAAAGCATATTTTAATGACATGGTATTTCTTCTCATGGTAGTGTCTTAGTCTGTGATAGTAAAAGACACAATTGTTCTTTGTTTCTTACTTTTAATACAAATCAGTAGTAACTAAATACTGGTTAATACTGGCTAATTTCCTTAGCTCATATTATTCATGAAATCATGCTAGGTGAGCATCAAATGGGTTTTACTTTTCATCTATTTATATTTGGAAAAATTCCCAGGAAGAATTACCTCCTGTGATTATGCAGGTACTTTTGAGATCATTTTCTTTGTACTAGAAGTTTTAAGAGCAAGTTTTGATAAAGAACATGTTATCTTTTTTGGGTTTTTTTTTTGGTTGGTTGCTTTACTTAGTATCTCCAGAATTTTCTCAAAGTAAATTCTTTCTTTTCCCAGCTATAATTTTATATCTCTAATCCTGTGTCTTGCTTAAAATTGCCTACCCTTCATTCATTACAAGGCACATAATTATATTTAAAGTATTTAAAATCTTTTACAGAATCTTGTGACAAGCAACAGTTTCCCGGTTTAAAAAACAATATATTCCATGAAAGCAGGATTTGTTCTCTCACCTCAACTCTCTGCCCATGTAGTGCTCACCTGTGAACAAAGAATAAAAATTGCCTACATTAAAAGGGATMTTTAGAAAAAAGCTACATATGTATTTATTCAATTACAGGGAGCATACTTCCCTAGAATGCCTAATTTGCACCAAATCTTTATTTCCCCAATTTCCCAGATTTTTGGTACAAACTAACAGATAATAAAAGCTAAAAGTAWCAGATAGCCCTCCTACGGATTGCCATCTGAAAAGTGTCAAATTGTAGTTGGAAAATCTGTTCAAAAGCAGGTTATTCCTCTGCCAGAGGTAAATGCTAATCAAAAGGCAACTTCCCTTATCATCTTGTCCATTTTCCAGGCTGAAATGYTTCACCTCTTAAGAATGCATTCCCTTTACTGGAATGATGGGTGTGCTCTGTGCTCTGGGGGAGTTCACCCTCTGCTTAAGCCACAGAGATCATTCATTAATCTTTTCTCCTTTTCAGAGTTGATCTCCTCTCCTCCTTTCTATCCTCAGTATGAAATCTGAGTACTTCAAAACAGAAACCACACACTTTTGTGGAGCACACTGGAAGCAATCATCTAGGAATACATTGCGGTTTGGAAAAGTATTAATTTCCATGATATGTAGGAAACACCAAAGGAATTAGTAACAAGAAAATCATCAGTAAAGTGTCAAAACTTCTTCCAAAATCAGGAAGGCACTTCCCAGACAAGAGGGTGATTAAACACAGACTCTCCCTGCTTTATTAAGGTAACCTTGTAATGGGAACTCTGAGATCTAGCCTGAAGTCACTCACCAAAGGCTTCCCTTGATTCTCAGCTCTCTTGTCTGCAGCTGCAGGGCCAAGACCTTCTTATTGTGTTTGCCTCACCAAGAGGCTGGAGCATCAAGTTCAGGAGTATCTGTAAATCTCCTGGAAAGTGAGAAAAAGGTGTAAATGCAATGCATCATTTGCTCCCAGAGAACCTCTCCAGTATTAAAGAGCTTTGAAGCTGTCCAGGAGAGTCAGATGTGTTACACGAAGGAGGCACTTTAGAGAAAGCCTGGATGTTTATGTAACAGTATSAAACAGACACTCACTGTTCTCCGAATGACCTGCCGGCTCTCCTGAGATGCCTGAATGAAGAACGAGGTTTAGAACTTGARAAGTATGTATATTTTTGCTTTTCTCCTGTGGATGCAAGCTGTGACTCACAGGGACTTGTAAACTGTAAGAATAAGCCTCTGAGAAGAGTCAGGGAAAAAAAAATCCCAAACATTGAAGAGAAAGAAAAAATCTTCCTGTGCAGGGTGCAACAGCACTGTGACCCTATGGTCCCAGGGAAGAAAGCTGCTTTTTGACAACCATCAATGCTTTCTCAATTGAAAGGTCTCCTATATTTAAGGCCATCATCCTGAAGGATCTGCTCTGCAAAATTCTTGGTATTTTGGGGGCTGGATGTTACAGGAGATCCTCTCTTCCCCTGAAACAGTCCATGTTAAAAAAATGCTACAGTGATGTTACATCCATGCTTTGGGAAAATATAAACATCAAATTGATGTGCACAGCACTGTGACTGGAGGAAACMGACAAGTGCTCAAATGGACAATGACCAAAATGAAGTATATTTTGCTTTTTTTTTCACCCTTTCTCCCTTATTCATCAATCTGAAGGAAAAAACACCTTCTTTATCCAAAATTATTTTCTTCACAAGCAAAACAACAAATATATATGTGTTGCAGAACATTACCTCAATACACATTTCTGAAACTCCTCTGATTTCTTTAATTATTTAACACTGTAAACATACCCTGATATATTTATATGCAATCTGAGATCTATGCTTAAAAATAAACCAAATAGAAATTGCAGTGTGTGTATGCACAACAGACAGCAATCTCTACTAGGGGCTGAAGACATGACACTAAAGGAATACTGTCCATTAGATTTATTTGGTTTTATTCCAGTGGCTAGAGCATGAGATGCAGAGAATTATGCAAAGGTGGTGGATTTTTTAAAAATAAACTCAATAGTAATTATCACTGAAGCAAATAGACACAGTCCTATGCTTCTTTCTAAATGGAATGGCCACTCTTTTCCAAAGGTAAGCACACATTTAGCTATCTCCATTCCAAGCAAAACCAGTCAGACCTCAAACATCACCTACCTAAGGATATCAGTTCAAGTATGGGCCTTTCAATATTCRTCATCCCTCTCCGAGAACACAAGATTTTCTGTCAAAAGAAAGATTTCAGCTTTACTGCTGCATTTTTCCTTGCACATTGAAGAACTCAGAATTTTTAGTACTTGGTTTTATACAGGTCCTTATGGCTTCTCAATTAAGACATCTGCATGCAATGAATTAAGGCAGAATGTAATGGTATCTTTGATAACAGTGTTGTCCAACACTAAGGACCCAAGCTGTACAGTAAAAGGAAAACAGTTGCATTGTTCACAGAAAAAGCCTACATTTGCTTTCAGTAGGTAGGTRAAGCAAAGGCTGCAGGACATGGCACATGGCCAAAAAAGGAAAAAGAATTAAAATTCTTTTAGGTAGAATAAAATCCCAATAGTTTGTTTTGCTTACAAATCCCAAAATTGAATTATTTCTATTTACCAAAGGAGATAGGAGCAGAATGAGCAACAATGGGAGTTTTTGTAGATTTTAAAACAGTATGAGTCAAATGTTTAAAAAACAGCATTTCAACTGCTGGAAAGTTGCCTACATGGCAGTAGGTCGTAGGAAATTTGCCCATCCATGAGTTCAGCAGCAAAATCAAGCTCCTGGAGCACACAAAGATTTGAGGAGATGAAAGCTCACAGCCCCTGGTTCAGAGGAAAAGCTACTGTGACAAAGTGTTAATTATGTATGAATACAGCATTGATGGCMTTGCATGCATTTTGACACACAGCAGTCCCCCAAAGGAAGTGTTATCTAATTGATTTCATCAAAGACARGCGTTTCCTTGGCATCTAGAAAGGAATATATAATCCAGGGGTCTGCTTCTCTGAGTAAATKTCTTTCCCTACCTTCCAACTGGGCTCCTGCTCAGGGCTGCACAGCTCCTGCTGCACAACAGCCAAGGATGTTTTCTGGTTCTCCCAGAGGCACTTGCTGTTTGACCTGGCAGTAGAGAAGGCTGAAAAATACCAACCATGCAGATCTACATAATTTTCAATAGAAACAAATAGTCACACAACAGGTTCCACAGGATATCACCAAACATAGGAAGAAATCATCTACAGGGCAATACAGAAACGGTGCCGTAACAAAGAAACATGTGATGAAAAAAAAATGAGGAATTATCACTAAATTATTAAAATACAGGAGTGAGCAAATCACACTTTATTGGCAGGTCACTTTGCAATTAATCTTTACAAATAGCTGCAATTAATAGATTTGTTTTGTTTACATACATGTTAACAAAAGACAGATTAACACATTGGCTGAATTAGAAGGCTAAACTGCTAAACTGCTCTAATTTAATGCAGGTATTTGGTAAATCACTGGTGCTGTAATAAATGCAGTTATTGAATGCCCTGAAGTCAGACCAAAAGCCAGATAGTGTTCCTGTGAATTTCAAATTACATTAGTTAATATTAATAATTTCAATTACCCAAAAAAAAAAACCCGAAAGTTTTATGCCATTTTAACCTACTTGTCTCTACCTCAGATAGCATTTACATTTATATTTAACTTCATTTTGATGCTGAATCTTGTAAGTAACCATTTTAGCAGCAGGCAAATGCCTAAAAATGCAGCAGTGACTTCTAKCGGGGGTGTTAAATCCTTCTCAAAATAACTCATATATACCATAATTTCCACTGTGCAATAAGGCAACAGAACTTGTGTCCAGAGTAAAACTGTGAGAATATAATATTACTGTGAGTAAAACAAGAGAATATAAACTGAGTTCAATCTCCTGTGTATTCASAATCAACAAAATCTCATTTGGAAGCGATGAAAAAAATTGAGGCTCACATCCCCCCTTCTCTATTACTGCTTACTAACATTTCAGTTTGAAGTTGAATCCTGGAGTGTGGGGTGCAAAGTGTTAATGACAAAACAGGGACAGGCAGTGCTGAAAACCTCCTACGTGTAGCTGCCTCAGCAGCACAGCCAGCTCAAACTTCCATATGCAGGAGTATTTGTGGTCTAAACGTGAATACTTCAGGGGGCTTTTAGGGAAAGCTGCTCACGCTCTGTCACCACACACTGGATTATCTCTAGGTGAAGGCACAGACATGGGCATTTTAGAGGAAGACAAAGTGCTCCAGTACAACCTTGATAAAGGTGGGACTAAACTAGCAGACAAAACAGTGCCCCCAGAAATGCATTTTCCTGGTATGGAAAAAGTAGTCTTTGAACACAAATTCACTTCTCATAACTCACTCTTCAGTGGTAGCTCCTCCATCACAATGATCTTAGCCAGATTTAGGCAACCTTGAACAGAGGCTTCCAGTTCTCCTGTCATTCTGTCAAGGCARTCTCCTTCCTTGTGCACAATTCCTGGAAACAGTTCTGTCATCCTCAGGAGTGCTATCTGTACTTAATTAAGAACAGTGAAAATCATGTGCTGGGAAATGTAAATAAATGACACATTACTGTCACAGGTGCTGGTCTTTGATTACTCGCCAAAAAAGAACCAAAAACATTTGGTTGTCAAGGCACGGAATAGTTTTAAAATGCCAAATTATTTGTTTGGTTGATTTATTGCTGGCAGGCAATACAGGCAGCTACAGCCAGGTCCTCTCCCACAGGTAGGCAAGAGATTCCATACAAATTCTGCAGGAAGCACGGCAAGTTGGTCGGAGGGTTATTTCACTCATAGCCCAGAAACCACCTCCTCCCTCCACGCCTCCAAACACCAGAACTCCACATGCTTTATGGCCAAAAGCAGCTTGAGCCTGCCGCAGTAAGCATCTAAGCCCATTCAGGTAGAGCTATATATTTTTATTGAATGATCACCGCTGTCTAAAACGACGAGGGAATCATTTGCCATGTAAGCCAGTCCGACAGGATAAGAAAGTCCGTGGCTAATTAGAGGATTAAAGATGGGAAATTCCTCMGGTTTCCCTAGGCATATTACAGACTGGCTGCAGACATCCGTTACTATAACACGACCTTCTTTGTCAAAGGCCACAGCGGTAGCATATATTCTGGAGAGGAAAAGGAGGTTCAGACCGAAGCTGTCCATCTGACCGATGAGCTCCATCTCCGCACTGAATATCTTAAGGCGGGTGCTACCCTTGTTCGCTCCTCGAGCTTTAAGGTGCTCTATTACCACGACAGCACCCGAGGTCTGGCAGACTGCGACCGCTCTGGGGCTGACAAGCCGGGACCGGATCATCTGGCACTTCTTTAATTCSCCCCTTTGGAAGTCGGCCGTCAAGCGGTACAGCGCACCTGCCTCCGCGTCGGTCAGGATTACTTCGCTCTYGGGGGTGGCATCCAAGCCCCAGGGCAAACAGAAGCCTTCCCGGACAGCCAGGACTCCCCTTCCCTCAAAATCGAAGGCCTTCACGGAGCAGTCCCCGCCGTCGGTGACCACCACATGCCCGTCCGACGTGACCGTCACATCGAGCGGATAYTTGATGTCATTGCCCGCGTCCCCCCGCTCCCCGAACCGCCGCAGGCAGAAGCCGCTCGGCCCCAAGATGTGGATCCTCTTCCTGCCGTCGTGTGCCACTGCCAGGCGGCCCGACCCGCGGCAGGCCGCCACCCCGGTGGGGTTCAGCAGCGACCCCCAGCCCCCCACGCACAGCCGCAGCCCGAGCCCCGCGGGGACCGGCGCCACCGCCCCTCCGGCGCTCCTGCCCAGGGCCGAGGCGAGGCCGCCGCCGGCGGGGCCCAGGAGCTCCAGCAGCTGCAGCAGCGGGCGGCACTCGCTGGTCTCGGCGGGGCCGCAGGGCCGCCGGCAGAAGGGACACTCCAGCCTCCGGCGCTCGGCGCCGGCCAGGGCACCCACGCAGCCCCGGCACAGGACGTGCCCGCAGGGCAGGTTGAGCGGCCGCCGCTGCTCTTCGGGGCCGTACGGCTCGAAGCACACCCGGCACTCCAGCAGGCTCAGCTCCGCCTCGTCCTCCGCCGCCATCCCCGTCTGAGGAGAGCGGTCTGATCCCCGGCACCGGCCCCGGATCCCCCGGATCCCCCGGATCCCCCGGATCCCCCGGGCCCAGCGGGGCGGGCGCTGAGCGCGGCTGAGGCGGCTGCGCCCCCTGCGGGCCAGCACGGGCAGAGCAGCGCTGCCGCCGGGACTGCCCTGCCGCCCTTCCCGCTGGGACCGCGGAGTGTCCCTGCACCCACCACCGCACCCATACATCCATCAGGGTGCATATAACCACCGGAACACTCACATATCCAGCATTGTTCAAATAGCCACACTTTCACAGAATCACGGAATCAAGGAAGATTATCTTGTTCAAATCTCCCTCCCATGGGCAGGGGGGAGGATAGACCAGGTTGCTCAAAGCCCCATCCAACCTGGCCTTGAACACTTCCAGGAATGGGGCATCCACAGCTTCTCTGGGCAGCCCGTTCCAGTCTCACCACCCTTCCACTAAGGAATTTCTTCTTAATATTTCACCTAAACCTGACCTCTGTCAGTTTTAAGCCATTTCCCCTTGTCCTGTCACTATATGCCCCTGTAAAAAGTCTCTCTCTAGTTCTCCTGCAGTCCCTTCAGAGAAAGGAAGGCTGCTCTAAGGTTTTCCCAGAGCCTTCTTTTCTCCAGGCTGAATAACCCCTGTCTTCATAGGAGATGTGCTACACCCCTCTGAACATCCTTATTTMATTGGATTTCTCCTGCTGTTTTGGGAAACTTCAGGAAATACAACAAAAATAATTACACTCATCACGAGGAGACACATTTCTCAGACAGGCAAATACACACATCTTGTAAGGTGCATGGGCAGTATGTGCTCATTCTGCAAGGTGTATTTACAGTGTTATTCTCAGAGTAATTGCAGGGTACACACAGAGAGCCAWCTTATACATCCTAAAATGGCTTGTYTGGCACATGGCATTGCTCTTGCCAGGCTGTTGCATGCCTGGGAGTCCTGAGCAGGACACCACAGAGCATGTGGCAGCCTCGTGCCAAGCGCCTGGCCTTTTGTGGCTATCACATATCTGGAAGTCTGAGATAAACTTCAGCAGCTCTCATGTTGCATCAGGAAAAAACTATCTGGATTGAAAAGGAGATGCTTTAACCTGGTAGCTGCAGTACTCACCAGGAGTGAAAACAAAAAAGGCCAGCAGCTCACAGTTTGCACTGGCCCACTGGCTACATCCTCTCTCTCTGTCAACACAGCCTTGAAATATGAGTATCTACAAAGCTATACTGAGTGGTCCAATCGGCTGTAGTTGGGGGGAATGCTGCACTAAAACCATCAGACACACTTGCAGCTCTAGGACTAAAACATTCTAAAAAGCCCCATGGCTTTTACTTGCCTTCTATTCTTGACGAATTATGATATACTACATTGCACTCATACCTTTCCTTTCAAAATAAGCTGCAAAGGGGAGAAGTTCCCATGCTCTGTCACCCTCAAAGCAGAGAAGYTTTTTCTCATATTCAGKCAGAACTTCCTGTGTTTYRGTTTGTGCCTGYTGCYCCTTGTCCYRTCCCTGAGTACCACTGAAAAGTCTGGTCCCATCCTCTTGTCAACTGCCCTTAAAAATATTTGTAAGGATTGACGAGTCCCTTCTCAGTTGCCTCCTCTCGAGGATTAAAAAATCCCAGCTCTGTCAGCCTTTTCTCATAAACAAGATGCTCCAGTCACCCAGCCATCTTTATAGTCCTCTGCTGGACCCACTCCAGGATGTCAAAGGCTCTCTTGYCCTGAGCAGCCCAGAACTGTACACAGCACTCCCCRTGTGTCCACACCAGGGCTGAGTWRAGGGGCAGGATCACCTCCCATGACYTATTTACCACACTCTTCCTAATGCACCCCGGKATAACATTGGCTTTTTTGCCCASAAGGCCACASTGCTGGCTAACTCAYTGACCACCAGGACTCCCAGRTCCTTCTCCACATAGCTGCTTTCCAACAGGCCAMCCCCCAGCCTGTGCTGRTGCYCTGGGTTTTTCTYCCCCAGCTGCAGGACTCTGCACYTGCCTTCAYTGAACTTCACYAGGYTCCTCTCTGCCTGGCTCCTGTGCCTGTCCAGGCCTTGCTGCATGGCACAATAGCAGTTTGGTGTGTCAGTCAACTCTAGTTTTGTATCATCAMCAAACTTACTGCAGGTATGCTTCATCTCTTCATCCAGGTCATTGATTAATAAACTGAACGAGACTGGACCCTGTACTGACTGCTGGGAACACTGCTCATTACAGCCCTCCAACTAGACTGATCACAACACTGAGCWCTGCCACTCAGCCACTCCTCAATCTGCCTTGCTGTCCACTAACCCAGCCTATTTCATTTGGTGAATCCATGTCAAMTACTCCTCATAACCTTCTTCTCCTTCACTTCTTCTAAGAYTAMATCCAGGGTTGTTCCAAGGATGAAGGTGAGGTTGATGGCCTAAGGTTTCCTGGGTTCTCCTTCTCATCCTTCTTGAAGACTGGAGAGACACTGGTTTTCCTCCAGTYCTCAGGCACCCCTCCTGTTCTCCGTGACCTTTCAGAGATGATGAAGGGTGACTTAGCAGTAACATCTGTAGCTATCTCAGCACTCTTTGAATTCTCTCACCATACAAGTCCTGCTGTTTTGCCTGCCCACTTCTGTGCTCTCAAATGAGGAAAAAGCACACTTGTGAGCAACTGCCAGGACATTTTCTACCCRTACTCTCCCCTTTACTGTTGTCCCGTCTACTTCCCTCCAGCCTTTCTTGCTTGATGGTAATCCCCTCYTGGCAGCTGCTGCCTTGCCTTGCCCACTCATTGCCAGCTCTTCACTTGATGTAATTCACAGAGATGGAGAGAATCAACTTGCAGCAGCTTCCCACCTCTCTCTGCCCAGCCTRKTGCAAGGCCAGCACCMCCWAAAACARTGYTTGAACYRCAGCTGCCACTGCTTCCAGGGCTGCCACTGCTTCCAGGGCTGCCAGCTGACGAGGCCAACCTGCAGAGTGCCAGGCAGACAGCATCAACCAACATTAGCTGAAAAGCAACATTAACATTGCTTTCATTCTTTGCCTCTCTGAGCTCTCATGATTTGAATTTATATGGAAGAAAAATATATACTTTAGTAATGGTTGTTTGTACATGGAGTTTAAGGAAAGCTGTTCACATCTCAAGGCAGTAAAGGCAGCTGTGTAAGAGAGCTGACTCAGTAAAAAAAGTGGACAAAAAGCCTAATTTAAGAATGTCCCATTTTAAAACATGAGATATAAGTAAAACCAAGATTGGAGGCAAGTTATTTTAATTAATTTTAATCAAGCTATAAACTTGAGTATATATAGCACCTCCAGRAAATAATCTAGTCCCCATTGTCTATGCCTCTCTGAGAAGTCATCAACTTTCTCAAGACAATTAATTTCACAGCAGTTGCCTGAAAAGGAGGTAAGAAAAAMAAATTAGAGAATGATTAGCCAAAGAAAAATACAAACTATCCAGTAAAAAAACTAAAAATCTTATCCACAGATTTCTTCACAGTCCCTAACACAATGACACAAATGCACTGGGGGAAACTTACTGTCTCTTTTGCACTGGGATTCAACTGACCACACCAATGACTCACTGCACACAAACATTGCTAGAGTCTCAGAAAGTTGTAGATTTAAAAGTGAGATATTACAACACATCAGGATTAAATTCCTGGCATAGCTCCAAATTTCATTATTTTGATGGAGTTGTACATTTTTAGCATTTTCTTTGAGTGCCATGTTACTTTTCTGCTCTATCAAAAAAGTACAGCAGAAACTACAGCACTGGTAGGACTCGTATTAAAACCAGGGCAGCTGGCTGATGAGGTGCAGACAAAGACAAAATGGTCAAATGGGAGTCAGACTGCAGCTACAGGATTACTGAGTGCAGTATGAATCCTGGGAGAATAAAAAAATATCAAAGGCATACAAGAAACTGTTTGTCTCTTGGGTTTTCTTCATATCTTTGAAGAACTTTTTCAGAATTTTCCTCAACAGCAAAATCCCTGTGTCTAAATGGTATTTATTTTTCTCCCTATTTTTCAATGACTCCAGCCCTTAGATAAGAAGCAAATGACTGCACCACTCATCACAGGGCAATGTAGAGGCATATAAACATCTTTATGCATTTTGGGAAAAGAAGCCTAAGTGTTAGCTGAAAATTTACTCACCAAACAAACTTTTAATTTCACTTTCAGGAACATAAAATGGTGGGCCTGAAAGAAAAGGAATTAAACCAATTAGAAAGGAGACATGGGAAGAAGACAAAATTTACACTACAGTAGGAGAGCCAGCCCCTTCGCTCACAGCACCTGGCCTGTAATTGGGCCCCAGGGCATAGCACCATCAGCAGGAACTAGAMAACATATCCAGGAACTCATGGCACCTTGGTGGGCCAGACAGCTGCAGGTATTAYTGCTGCTTCATCTCTTCTTGCAGCAGGGAATCATGAATGTGACATGGAYACACTCTCAGTGTGCTGTGTGAATCCAGTCTACAGTCTCTTTACACTGCAATGGCATGATTAAAGCTAAAAGCGGAACAATGTGAGAGGGAAWGCAAAGAATTAAACCACTGTTGTCTGTGATAGCAAGACCTATTTTTGGGGGGAATAACTATGCTGAAGGGCCCAAAAGAAGCAAAAAAATCTCTTTCTTGTGTGAGTTATTATTAACAAAAAATCTGCACACTTCAGTACGTAATAGAAAAAACATGAAAGGMAAAAATACCTTATGACTTTACAGAATTTCACCTCTTTCAAGGACATTCAGAGCATGGTAGTGGCTGACAGAGAGGCACAAGATGGGCAACAAGTTGGGTTGCAAATACTGGACTAACAGCATGAAGCTGATGTTCTTGGGAGTGTTTCAAGCTCCCAAAGCCAGACAGGATGTTTTTGAGTGCTCACACTTCCAGCTTCATTGTAGCAGCCGCACTTACAGTTTCATTTCATTTTTAATGTACCATGACCATCCTCAACCTACCCKTAGCATATCTGAATGCTAGAGAAAAAACAAATTTAGTCTCAAGCCTGGTCAACATCTACACTTTTTAACACACATTTATACGGGTGTGATCAGCTAACAAAGCTGTGCAGATAAAAAACTTGAGGAAGATACTAATACATCTACTATATCTATACAATTTGTATTAAAGCAAAATCACAACATGAAYGTAAAAAGTTCTCACCTTTGTGTTTGTTTGGATCATATGAAACTGTAACAAGGAGATAAGTAGAATTTTTCTCTACTAGGCTGATCATCAAACTGGCATAGCTAAAAGGAAAAAAAATATATTTTATTATTTTTGTAAAGCATTTAAGCATAGCATTCAAATATTCAACAAAATGCATTTCTATGCAGGCAGAATTTGAACTGAACTGCACAGATGACTAAGCAAAACTTAGTATGAATTTCAGGAGCATGAAATTCATGCTACACATGAAAAAYATCAAATAAATGTTATATTTATTCCTCATAAACAAGTGTTTATCCTTTTTTTGCACAGTCAACACAAGATTAACAGATAAACTGAATATTCATCTGTCACAGTCTAGAATGCAGTACACATTACAGTACTGATCTTTTAAAATTATTGTGAGTTGAAGATTATGTATCTAATTAAAAAATCTCGGGAGTAGGTTCAAACTAAATTGACTATAGGCAAGAGCAAAAATTTGGAATCAAGGAGAATGAGGAGAAAAAGAACAAAAAGAGAAGAAGATGCCCAGGTGAAAAGGAAATGACAGAATTCAGATGACACTTGCAGCTCTGCTTCTGCTGGGYTGGAACAAACCACATATTTTCCCACCAAGAGGCATAGCAGTTTCCTGAAAGAACTTCACAAATCTTAAGTACAGCACTCTGCAATTGCAGGAGATGCTTGTGGCAGAGAAGAAGTTGTGTAGGTTGATCCTGTGACTCATCAACAAGTCACAGGATCAAAAACTTGTCATTGATACATYAGAGAAAGACAATAACAATGCAATTTACTAACCGTTGTCTGTCACATGGATTCACGGCTACAAGAGCTCCTCTGTCCCAAACCCCATCAAACTTGCCAACTATTGAGCTATAAAGGAGATAAGGAAAAGTTTTAAAGTAGTAAAAAGGCCCCTTTATCCTTATTCAGATACTTTCTTGTAGTCACAAGGACTCTGCAGCTAATGAGGCAGATTCCCCACCACCTTTTTGTTATGATGCAGCCTTTTCATAATCCAAACAAATCTGGAACTCAAGAAACCCTCCTGGTTCTTGGTCCTGCTACGATAGCAAAGAGGTGCTGGAATTGGTCCCTATTTCCCCATCACTAGGAGGTGCTGAGATGTAGCAGGAAGGAAGGAATGTAGTTTTTAACACATTTGAGCTACAAGTCTGTAGTGCTCAGTAATCACATCCTGCTGTCTAACAAGCATGCAGGATATCAAYAGTTCTTGACCACCTTCTAAAACCCACACGTGATTTCAGATGCAGGCTAAGGAGGATGCTTTGTTGCTTTACTGTCATTGAACTCAGCACATCCAGTAACTTTAAACACCTGAATTCCCAGCTACAAGCCCAGGACAGTTAGCTTCAGCTTGCAATTAATTTAATGCTAGAAAAGCTAAGTTACACTGCTGCTTGCCTCAGTGAAACATTGCTGCAGCACTGGTTTTGTTTCTGGATATGCTGGCAGATGGCTTCAGTGACCACCCAAAACCTGTGAGTGGGCAAGACTGTCAAGAAATGCCTTTACTGATGAGTGGGCAGTCAGGGAGACACAAAAGATAAGAATATTCAGGGGACAAGGAAACGCCTTGGTTTTGGTAATTATTGAAATAGAAGGCCAGACAGTAAGGTAGTAATAACATATATCGTGCATTTTTAATGAAAGTTTGAATGAGTTAGAAAAATGTGACATGGAATTGTGCAATACCCTACTGCCTACTGGGCAGGTGTCAGAGTCCAAYTGCATCACCTCTGTCTTCATTTCTTGTGCTGGTTTTGGCWRGAGTATTATTACCTTTCTTCACAGTAGCTTGCATGGGGTTGTGTTGGATTTGGGCTTGAAATCACATTGATAACACATTGACAATTTAGTTACTGCTGAGCAGCACTTACACAGCACCRRCACCTTTTCTGCTCCCCACACYGTRACACCAGTGAGTAGGCTGGAGTGCACAAGAACCTACAAGAAACTGGGTGGGAACTCAACCGGCACAGCTGACTCCAAATGAGCAAAGGGATGTTCCAGACCATCTGGCTCCATTCTCAGCAATAAAACTGGGTGGGAGGTTGGTGGATGGAGGCACTGCTTGGGGACCTGCTGGGCATCAGTTAGTGGGCAACTGCTTTAATTTGCACCACTTGTCCTGCTTTTATTTTCCTCTCTCTTTGGTTGTTCTTCCGTGTTGTGGGGTTCTTTTTTTTTTCCCCCTTACAGCTTAAAACAAATTCTTTTTAATTACTAAACTGTTCTCATCGCCATGCATATGTTTCTTTGTCACTTCCGCCCTTTTGATTTTCCCCCATCATCTCATGATGGGGGGAATGAGCAAGCAGCTGTGTGGTACTTAGTTCCCAGCCAGAATTAAACTATGAGAACTTCTCTCTGTCCACTGCTATTTTCATTGCAATGGCATTGCTAAGTCTCTGGCATCTAACCTACWAGCTGATCCTGTATTTCTCACTCTACTGTGATGAAACACGGTAACACTTCCAAGTGCTGACTTCTTTCAAAGTTTGCCAAGTCTAAGCATCTAATTTAAATAACCAGATTTGTAACTGAAAGGAGATKTTTAAAGAGACAGTTAAGCAAAGGACATGCAGGGCACAAAGGAAAGTTTAGTGAGGCAGGTGACAAACTTGATCTTCTGAGGGTTGGAGGCAGTTCTCTGCGTAGCTGAGTCTGCTGTATGACCTTAGGCAAGCCACTGAGGTTTTCTGCACTTGGTTTTTCTTTCCAACTTCAATCTGGTCTAACTGGAATGGTGGCAGTGGTTCCTTACAAGCATTTCATGTACTTTACTCCCCAGCAATTTCATCAGGGCCTACAGGCATCCTGAGCTGCAGGCAGGCTCATGCTCTGGCCTCGCCCCAGTCCTGGTCTCCTGGCTGCCCAGATCTCAGGACCTGCTAAGTGTCTGGGTGCTCCTTGCCTCTCTGCACATCCAATTTCCTTCAGAACACAATGAAGCCATGAGGAAAAGTTCAAAAAAGGCACACAGCTGTCTTTCACCCTGATGTGGAGTCAGGATGAAGCTAAGGTATTAGGAAACGCATCCCTTGGGTGTACCTTTCACTGTATCACACTGCTATATCTTTATATGGCATTCAGCATGGKTAAGGTATTACTACAACTAACAAAATTCACATGAACCAGAAATTCATGTATCTACAGAAAGCCCACTGGATTGAAGAGAAAACTTGTGTATTTCTATATCCGCGTATGTTAAATAGTTTCAGTTAATGCAATTCTTGATTTTTTTGGAAGTCTTGCAGCCA
Organism: Malurus melanocephalus; assembly: GCF_030028575.1. Taxonomy (NCBI): domain Eukaryota; kingdom Metazoa; phylum Chordata; class Aves; order Passeriformes; family Maluridae; genus Malurus; species Malurus melanocephalus. Next base: position 2,514,328 of record NW_026623283.1, read on the forward strand.
TAATTGTATCAGGAGGTACAATGATTGTGTAATAGAACTGTTTTACATATGTCCCAGAATTCCCAGAAAGAGCAGTAATTCCTGTTACTCTTTAACTAGTAAGAGTCTTTGAAATGTCTCATTCTGACAAAGGTCAGGAGCACATCTGAGTTTTCTTCTAATGAATGCTAGGCTAATGTAGATCAAAGGAACCTGTTAGTAGGCCAGCCTCGGCAAGAGAGAARTAAGTTTAATTTCCATAATTACTGGGTAATTAATCAAATTGCCTGCACACAGAAACTAGAAGTGTGTGTGCATTTTTCTAGTCACAGGTATCTGCTGAGTGCTGTTGGGAATACAGTTCATTCTGTGTCCAGAAYGTCTATCTGCCAATTTATTTTGTGGACAACGAAGTATGTACTGGATCCAGTGATATGCACTGAAATTGTCACTAATTACCCAGTTTTGTTTATTTCAAAGTATCATTCTGCCATATTGTGATGGAACTTACACGTTCCACWACACTACTTGCTACAAAACTTGTGATTGAATTTTTCAAAAATTTCTGAGAAATTTAAGCAAYCCCTGGGCAACTCATCAACTCACAGCAAGAAGGATTTACAGGGGTCTACACTGTAGGAACTAGCTACACTGGAGAGCCAAGGTGAGGAAGAAACCAGGCAGTATYTACAAAGTCACATTCATATACAGCCCATCTGGTCAACACTTTGCAGGATTAGTTACATACACACTATTCAAACCAAATGGAGTCACCTGCTACAGCAGAAGTCTTAGTCATGGTCTATTGTCTGAAAGACTTTGGACTTTAGTAATGAATAGTTCTTTTTCCAGTGTTTTGGCAGATTGAAAAAAGATCATATAGTAAACACTGTGTTCTGTGTCCTGAACTACCCATTGCACATGTATATGTACTAGTTCTGGAAAGCCAATTGAAGTAAATGTTAATTCTTTACCTCCTTCTTACTGATGAGCCATGGAACAAATCCTTATGCCTGACAGTTGTTTGTATGAGGAGCAAACAAACACAAAAAACTTCACCAAAATCTTATCATCTAGGGAAAAACACATCTGAGTAGGAACTGAAAGAGGAGAGAACTATGATGCTAAGACATCTCTGGATATATTCCCTTTACTTTTTACTAAGCTACTCTGAGTAAGGGATTGTGCTAGAGTTTTGCTTCATAGAATTAATCAATAATGTTAAAGATAATTCRGTTTTACTGGACAAGCAAACATGTTCTTTCACTGTCATGGCTTGGAATAAGAAGCCCATTTAAAGATAATTAGTTGTCATCCTTAATGACCAACAATGGAATTACACTTTTGTTGGAGATCAGCTATTCACATTTCTCATACAAGTTAATACAAGCTTTTTTGACAAGACCTGACAAATATTTATCTAATTCAAATAAAATAATAGTATTGGACAGTATTAATACATATTCCATTCTGGAGAATTGTAAAACACAATGAGTATTCCTACCTGGACAAATCATAAATACTGCAGCAATAGAGTGAAATGTTGCCAGACGTACTCTACAATAAAAAGCAAAGGAAACAATCCTTATCAGCAAACTATCTTTAAATATGCACTCASAAGTATCTATTTTTACTACCTATCTTAAAATACACCTATACACTATTTAAAAAAGAAATTTAAAAGATACCTTCACATGTAATGGAGAAAACCWGTGAAAAACATTTTTAGCTTTAATTTACTGAGCTAACTCTTCTGATCCTCTCCAGAKAGGTTCTAATCTATCAAGGCATGCAACTGTCCAGCTTTAAGATACATTCCTTCAACATTCAGATCCTTCACTGTCATAAGAAGGCCAAAGGAGAAAGTTTAGAAGAATAATTTCTCAGTCCAAAAGTACAACTCAGAGCTTCCTTTCAAAAGTCTTCAGAAGAGATGAATGATTACCAGTAAAACAGAGGTGTAAAAGCAGAATTACTTGTTTGCTTAGTTATGTCTTCATTGCACGATCAACCACACCAGATCATTCCACAATGTAGGAGACATACCTGGAACATTTTTGCTCCCAAAATCTCAGGGACTGGCTCCTCGCAATAAGGCAGACTGTGCTCTGAAAAAAATTCCTTCACTGCTTGTTCRCTGACTTCCACACCAATAACATTGTGTCCCATGTCTGCCAGCCTGCAYCAAAAGAGAGAGGTCCCAAGTTTACGTGAGGCCCACAAATGTAGGCAAAATGTGTATCTCCCATGCATCATCTATTCATTAGGCAAACCCTAGTTTTAGGATGACCTAATATGTCTGATCCTGACTTTCTGAAGTGTTCACATTGTACTGAACACGTCCCTCCCRTGATCTGAGTTTAAATTAGCATCAATCAGCATACAATTGACAATGCTTTATTTAGATCCAATGAATTATTAATTTATTCCTACTAAATAGATTAAATCAGAGGTAATGACACTGAGAAACAGTCCATTTCAGAAAAGAACTGTGCTCTGAACTGAGGTGACTGAGGCTCAGTGTCCACTCAGCTGCCTCTGTGGCTTGGCAGGAACTGGCATTGAGGGAGGTGCAGTAAACTCTGCACTGCTGCAGCTCAGCACAACTGCAACTCTATGTGTCAGAGCCCACAGTGAGCCTAGAAAGTAGTTACTGTGATAAAGCCTGGTAGCTGAAGCTAGCTGGATTACTTGAGGATGCAGTTCAGTTTTTGGTTTGTGCTCCCTCCCTCCCTTTAAGAAAAAACACTGGCTTATATAGGCCCTAATTATAAGTACAATCCCCCCAAAAAAGGTAAAAGTAAAATGTGAAGTATAAAAAAGAGGAAGTTACATTTAGCCCAAATCATTTAAATTTCCAGAGTGACATGCCACGTGGTCTCTTGAAAATGTCGGGCACAAGTGACCTCACTGCAAGCAATTTAAACCAGCATTGCTACCAAAAGCAGCAGTGGCAAGGGCACAGCTTCAGCTACTCTGTCCATCTAAATACAGCATTTCCCAAGCTGAACTTGGGACAAAYAGAAGGACTTTCAGGTTAATCCTTACTGATTCCATTTATGCTACTACACAAAACACCAGCTTCCTCCTCCCTTCAGCTTCCAGTGAAGCTGTTTTCCTACCAGCGGAGAGGAGAGGCAGCACATTTCCATTGGCCAATATACAGTTGGGAATTCCCCTTCTTCYTCCCTCCTCCCCACATCAAATAAGACTTTTTCTTTTATTTTYTATGTTTTACCATTTCATCTCTACTGCTTTACCACAAAGCGGGAAGAATATCCTCAATCCACTCCTGCCATTTAGAAGAACATCCAGATACTTCCGGAGGAGCCTGCAGAAGAACAGAAGTGTTTCACTTAGCTCTGTGAGTATTTGTGCTGACACATGAAAAGCCAAGTGCTACACACCATGCCAGGTAGCACAAAAACTCTATGATGGCACATAGGTTATTAGCTCAACCTGCTTCATGCCATTAGAAATAAAGACATGAAATAAAAACATTCACCTTCCATTTACATAGCAAGAAAATAAATTTCACGTAATTCAGAAATTAACACATCTCTGTTTGTTCTATTTTCTGTTTGTCTTTGCAAGTAAACAACCTAACCMACCCACCTCTAAGAGGGCCATAACAAATTTTAAACAGAATGATTATTAAACTTCTGTATCAATCAAATCACTTCTACAGGTMTTGAAAGACTATACAATCAGGTTTGCTCTCTTAGGTCCTTGCCTTTAGCACATGGTTGTTGCCCTGATACCCTCTGCATTGTTTCAAGCCCCAGTTTAATAACATGTACTATAGTGCAAAGCTTCTCCATCAGAAAATTTAAGATTTTCTAGCTAAACTATCCAAGCTTTAAGGTTTAAAACCCAATTCAAGAATAAAAGCTCTAAATTAATTTCAATACTTTCTTTTCTCTGTCCTTTGACAAATGTAGGTCACAAAAATACCTGTCACCTACCTGTGACCTATTATTTAAAAAAAAAAAAAATATTTTACTTTAAAGCTGTGCCCATGAAAGATAATTTGCTTTTTGCAAATATTACATTTTCAATTAAAAGTTTTTCGAAAGAGCCAACTCACTTATGGCATTTCTTAAAACAGCTTAGGCAAAAAAGTGAAGTCACGTACGGATGCCCTTGTTCCTTGTGAAACCCGATGTTACCCATTTCCCATTTTTGTAGCCATTCCTCCTCTGTMACGACTCTCTCTTTCTGTGATCCAACATCAAAGTCTTCGAGGAGCCCGGATGCATCCGCTGAACGGTCCATGTCTTCAGGGAGTGCCTGGAACTGGGAAAAAAAAAGGGAGAAAAATTACGCCTACCCAATGCATAGTTTGGTACTGGCTCTTACTTCCTTGAATCGGACAAAAAATTTAGTAGATCTCAAAAGGCCACAATTTGATGCCAGCTGCAATGTAGCAGTACCGAACGCGACAGAGCACTCAGTGCACTCTTGCGACTGATGGCTTCGGCGAGACCCCGTTTCCCGGGACGAAGGCGGCCGAACGCGCCCTGTCCAAGCACTGCGGGACCGCCGGTGACCTCCCTTTTCGCACCCATCGGGAAGCCCCCCTACCCCTGTAATCAAAGAGGGAGATGTCGACACTTCTCTGGTGAAACCCGCAGGCAGAAAGCGGCTGCTCAGGGCTGGGGTACCCGGGGGTGACCCGTGGCGCTCAGCACCGCCCCCTCCCCGCCCCGGCACCCCCGCCCGGGCAGCGGCACCGCGGTACCTGCGCGACCGCGGCTCCCCGAGCGCGGCGGGGCCGGGGCGGCGCCTCCCCGCCCTCCCCCTCGCTACGCACCGCGGAGAGCGGAAGCGGCGGCAGGAGGAGGCGGGCTGAGGGTGCACGGCACCGGGAGGAGGAGGAGGATGGCGGCGGGGATGGCGGCGGCGGTGAGTGACTCTCTCCCTCAGCTGCAGCGCCCACCGCAGGGTCGCCTGGCCCCTCCCCGGGGCGTCGGGGCAGGTGCCAGCGCTGCCCCGTCCTCACCTACCCGCTTCTCTCTTCTTTCCCCCTTCTCTCTCTCTCCTTCCCTTCCTTCCTTCCCCCTTCTCCACCCTTTTTCTCCCGCAGCAGCTCTAGCAGGAGGCGGCGCGGACACGCGTGAATGTGGTCTCCGGCCCCCGAGTGCCCCGTCTCCGAGGTGAGTGCCAGGCGCCGGCCACAGCGCCTGTCCCGCCGCTTCCCGGCATCGCCGGGACCGCCCCCGCCGGGCTGCGGGGCAGCTCRGTCCCGGGGACACCTCTGCCCCAGGGGCTGCCCCTCGGGACCCCGCCCGTCGCCAGCTGTCACAGCCGCGGCCGGCGGGGCTGGGCGCCGCCGCTTTACTCAGGCTGAGTTTTAGAGGTTTGTGCACTCCCCGTGTTAATCAGGCTGCTCTCCCTTCCACTCCGACTCTGACAGTGTGTGTCAGTGTGGTTTCTTTCCTTTTTATATTTTTTTTTTCCTTTCCCAAAGACAAACTTGCTGCCAACTGTGCAGGTAAACCCCACAAAGCTTTCCAAWATAGGCCACGCTTTACAGATGGATGAAACATTATCGAATGTGACAGCGCATTATGCATCTCTCTCTTTTTAAAGGGCTTATTTTCTCAGCCAGTAAGATATCTACAGGATAGCATGCGAAGTCATGTAAAGCTTAGTAGAGTAAGCCATGTTTGCTTGTTCTCTAAAAATTTGTGGGTTGTTGGRGGCTGTTTTTGGTTTGGAGGGAAAGTGGGGACAAAGCGACATACAGCTGATCTCTTTTTCTCTCTTTCTCCCCACCTCCCTCTTACACCTCCCATAGTGCTTACAGCAAAACTATGTCTGTGATTCTGTACAACTGACCTCTGCCTTTCAAAATGGGAGGCCTCTCTGAATCTGRAATATTTTTTACCAAATTTTTTGAGGATTAATAACTGACATTTCTTCTATCCCCGTATATGGAACAACAAGGCTACATGTTCTTTTACCTTCTTGGATAAAAGGGCCCCATGGCAGCAGCAGACTGTGATCACCTGATGGTTCACCAAAATGAGTCACCTGGTGCCTTGCTCAGCACTCAGCACCTCTTGCTTAGTTGGCCACCGACTGTAAGGACCATGATATGTCGGAATGATTATTTACTGTCAAAAGCTAAGGTGATACAGAGAGCTACTGTTGTGCCACTGATCCATAAGGAAAGCTTTAGGCAGAAAAGYCACCATTTTCTGGGGCATTATGCAGCAGTTTAGGGAAATCTCATGTAAATGAAACTGGTTGGTTTTCTTTTCTCTACTCTTCAATTTCATTCACCCCTATACAGTAGTAAGTTAGAGTGAAGTGATGCTAACTTTTTTTTTAAATTTTTTTAGGTAGTAGAGATTGACTTAATTTTTTCCTACATCTAGCTAGTTGTAATTGGAGGGGATACGTGCAAGAAACAAAGTTTAATTTTGTATTGGGATGCTTGAACAAATTTTTCACTTACGAGTATATCTTCACGTGGCTTCCTCTCTCAAATAATTTCCTCTGTCTTGAGAGAAGAAGCACCAGTTTGCTTGACTTGAATCAGCTTAATATGAAATTTTGTAAGAACTCCCCCCTCTCCTCCGGTTACCTTTACCTTTAGCAAAATTTCTGAACGAAGATACTGTTGCCATGTCCATCACTGGCAGCTCGAATAAGGAATTTGCAGCCTGAAATGGGGAGATTTGAGAAGTCTCATATAAATATATATATACATATAAAACCTCCCAAAAACATAATTACAAACTGATCCCTATTGGAACAAGATAACATTCATGATGCAGTGCTATAGTACAAGGGGTTTATTTCCATTTGTTTTCTGCATGTGGTAGAGCACTCTTAGATTTACTTCTTCTAGGCTCTCTTTATTTGTGCTTTTCCCCCTGTGAAAAGAATGCCTTTGATAATACCATTTTAAATATGCTTTCATATTTCTGCATCATACTTTCTCACACTCAATGTTTTCCAATTTACACGTTTAACCGTGGTTCATTCTGTGCTCCTACCAATGCAAAGACAGCTACAGAGCGCTCTTATGTGTAAATCTTATGTCTTATAGAATACTTAACAAGAAACTTTAAAATATTCCAATCACTTATAGCTGCATTATAACAGCAGGCTAGACTTCGAATTTGGATGTATTTTCATAGGAGGGTGGGCAGGTCTTGGAGCTGCCTGTTATCTGGTGTTAAGCATCTCTTCAGTACACTGTTTGGAAAAGTGCTTTACAGTGCAAATCTCTTGCTGCCAATAAATCAGTAGTTRGAAGGATGAGTGTTACTCCAAGTGGTATTTGAATGCTTGTGTCAGCATTTAGCTGATGTCTGTTCACTTTGCCAACCCAAATTCCAGTCCAGGTCTTCAYGTAATGCAAATCAGATTATTGAAATCCAGGATATGCTGATCTGGAACAGCCTGCCGAGATGTACTCAGGGATCTAATCTTAACTATGAATTTAGTTTAAAATAGTAGTATTGTTCCTTTCCCAWAAGGTCTCATTCCCATTTTCCTTCAAAATTAACAGTCAAGCTGAACAGATTCTTACCTAGGTAACTCTGTCAAAAGTAGTATTGTGAGTGGCTGTGATTAGCTCTACAAAGTCGAGCAATTTAAATTAATTAACTATTGTCTACTTTTTTTTCAGATCTAACAATACAATGTCAAYGGGAAGGTTACGAGCAAAAAAAAAGGCATGTTCTTCAGATCAGTCTCCAGACAACCTTCCTGTGAGGAGTTCTGGAAGACAGGTATTTATAATAATGTAAAAACACGTGGGTTTGTATGTTTTATATTCTGTTGACATTTGTAAAGAAAGTGGGCTTCATTGTGGGTATGTTAGGTCTTAGAGTACTTATCCACAGAGAGGGAGAATGAGTTAATTCTGTGAATAAGGAGGTCAAGTGTCTCATTTTGCRAACAATATTCAGAAAAGATAAAAACCTATAATTATTTAATGTGTTAAAAATGCAATCACACATTTCTATACAGTCAGACAAAGTGGTCTGTCTATCTAGACAGMGGCATAGAACAACATAATACAAAATACCTTTGAAGCCTAGAAGAAACATTTGGTATACASTTTTGTATCCAAAAATATGCCCTAAGCCTACCCTAATATTTTATTTGAGGCACAGATTGCCACTAATTAATATCTGTAAGTATACAAAGAGGAGATTTTCTGAAGGAGAAACAGAATGAATGTATGAGGCCTGACTTTTTAACACATGGTGGACTGTAAGCTTTGCTTATAATTTCTTCAGTGGCATCAATTAGACTAAGGCAAGACATTTTTAGATTTAAATGATATTTCCAATCTTACTGTGGGTTTGGTGCTTTTGGTGGATTTTTTTTTTTTGTTGGTGGTTTGTTTTTTGTGGGGTGGCATTTTTGGGGTTTTTTTTTTGTTTGTTTGTTTTTGTTTTTCTTTGTGTGTGTGTGGGCTTTTGTGGTTTTTTTTTAGTAGAAAAAACTGACCTAATTTGACAGCTGTTTCATGCCGCAGCTATTTCACAATGGCTACAAAGATTTTCATTAGGATCATTTTAACTATGGGATGCCAGTCACAAGCTGGAAAACTGTCTGAATGCCACTTTATAGAAAATGCATTTGTGTTATGTATGGTCAGATCCCAGCTATTCTTTATTAGGTGAAGAAGAAAGCRGCTGAAGCAGCAGATGATGATGATGAAGCGTCAGAGAAGAAATATAGAAAGTGTGAAAAAGCTGGATGTACTGCAACATGTCCCGTTTGCTTTGCCAGTGCAGCTGAAAGGTTTGTTACTTTTTATTTGCTTTTTCATGCATTTTCTAAATCTGCAGCTGAAGTTTAGGATTTTAACTATATTCTGAAAAATTCCTTAATTTCTATATGTAGAGGGAGAAATGAAAGATACTACAAATAGGAGTCTTAAGATGCTGGGAAAATGTCACAAGTTTTTCCTGTAGTGGAAAACTTTCTCCTGTGGAAGTTGCTAATTCAGATGCAGAATATCGTTGTGATGTGCTTTATGTCATTAATGGTGTCCTCTGGAACATGCTTTGCTTCTSTGAAAGTGAGAGCATATTAGCATAATCTGAAAAAGCTAAACTTGCTTTCAAGATGGAAAGCAAAATCGTTATTTATTGTAGAAAGGCTTTAYTATACTTTCATTGGAATGCTTTGCAGTCTGAGGTGAGATTATAGGTGAATTAATCACCTATAGATTATAGGAGAAATTTATATATAAATTTCAATTACATATTGAAATTTTAGGTCTTAGGAGACAGTCATAGTCATCTGAACTCCTTGTTCTTGTACACTTTCTGTACACTTTGACAAGTGCTTTTGCACTCTGACCCTGGTGGTTTCCAATGCATGATACTGGCAAGGTATATCTGTAACAGGCAACATGTTAGACCTCRTTATGAAGCAGGCATACTGCAGTTATTTCGCACTCCTCCCTCCCTGATAATTGAGAAAAACTTCCCTTCTTTATAGCATTGAAAAGTAAATAAAAGTAATTAGGTGCTTCATTTAGTTATATCCACGGATTGTTCTTTGGTGGCAGGAAGTCAGTGTATTCTGGATGTTGTCATARGGAAACCAAGTGTTTTGGCAGTTGCCTGAGAGACTTGTCCAGGAAGTGAGCACCTGTGAGATCAGTATTGGTAATATTACAGTTTTTATTCAGGAAACGATGCATACTGCTTACTCATATTTTTGAATTGTTATTTTAATATTTTGATTTTCACCTTTCCCAGCCCCCAAGTACACATTTTTGTCTTTATTTTTTGAGTCGAGCTTATTTCATGGCTATTACATCACTGCTTTTTACCTTGTGCATTCATCTTGAACAATTTCAACAAGTTTGAGAATTTTCTAAGTGAAGAATGATTACTTTTTGTGATGAATATAATCTGTGTAATGAATATTTATTTTTGAGAGTAATAAAGAACAACTGCCCAGAGTGTGTAGCTGCTTCCTTAGAGTTTTGTCTCACTGGGTTAAAATCATAAGTTTTTCTTGAGAAAAAAATCGGCAACATCTGTTTTGTGTTCAGATTTGCCTTTATAGTTTTGTCAGTTGTTCTGGGGACAGAACATTGTAATGACTTACAAATCAAGTGATCACACGTACAGGAAAAATGCTAATTTATATTATCCCTCCCAACCCTGCATTAACATTAGAACAAAATGGAACAAAARAAAGGAACTGTAAGATCTTGTGGAGAGAGGCTTTCTTATCTTACAGGTTTGCAAAACAACTTAATGTGTCACAGCACATATTCACTGTTTAATGTTCAGGAAATGCCTGCTTAAAGGGTGCTAAAGACAGGCTCAGTTGACCATTGTTAGAGGGAGGCTGCTGGAAGCCAATCCAACTGTAAAACTTCACATTGTGTACACTTTGGCTCCTTTGCATCTGGTGTTGCTTAGTTTGGAAACTGAAAATATTTGAGACAATTGAAATGACCTTATTGTTATTTGTATGGCTGTAGTGCCTTGTGTAAGTCATCCTTTGTGAATGTGACATAAAGCCCTGGCTTGTTCTGAATATTTTATTCACATTCTAGAATGTGCTGCTGTCAATAGAAAGATTTTTTTTTCCCCTAAATGTATTGTAAAGCTATTTCTATGTCTCTTGCATTACAGATGTGCTAAAAACGGGTATACATCTAGATGGTATCATCTGTCCTGTGGGGAACACTTCTGCAATGAATGTTTTGACCACTACTACCGAAGGTAGATTTACCAATTAAGGCTGTGTCCTTTCAGAGCTTGCTAAAATTYGGCGGCTGTTACAACTGTTGAACCATCGTGTACATACATGTATAACAAAGACTTGCCCTCTGTGCTKGCTTTGGTCAGATGGAGGCTTAGACGTTGATGCTAAAACTGCAGTGTTGTATGGTCTAGTCAACTAAAACAGAGCAGCAYGAACTGCTGGTTGGTTTAGGCAGGCTTGTTTGTGTGTGCAATTGTTCTGAGGCTTTTGTCTTTTTTGAGAACAATGTCAAAGAATCTTAAATTATAAGAACAATTATGAGTGAATGTGTTTTCCTTATAAAATAAATTCACTTGACACTGTGTGACTGGGAGACCTTGCCTCTCTAAAGTGGTACTGTAAAAAGCAGTTAAAAATCAGTAAGGAGATTTAACTCTTGCGGTTCAGTGACCATGAAGACTCTTGTCAGGCTGACAGAGTGCTTTCAGCTCCAAGCTCCTTCTCATTTCAGCGGGAATTACATCCAGCTCTACCAAGACATTTGTGTGCTTATATGCTCAGCAGTACCCATCACTCAGTCCAGTGTGCTCCATAAGCAAAAGTACATAATGGTCAGGATGCAATTTATTGCTATCATATGAACCATGACTCTTTCCTTTTAACACCAAAAATATGGTACCCTCTACAGACTTACTTCTCTGTCCTTATAGAAGATGTTTCATTTTAGAATAACTGCTATTGCTTGAAAAGAACTAGATATTCAATTTTCTGACTGCTTGTTGTTTCCTCTTTCTTCTTAGCCATAAAGATGGTTATGAGAAATACACTGCCTGGAAAAGGATTTGGACAAGTAATGGTAAAAGCGAGCCCAGTCCAAAAGCCTTTATGGCTGATCAACAGCTTCCTTACTGGGTAAGGTGAAAGGTGATTTATGTAATAGGAATGTGATGTTCTGATGTGCTTCTGATATTCTTCTGTTCAAGCAGCAGGTCAGCTGAGTTTTTGTGGGTTTTTTTCCTAGTATTAGAGGACTGTGGAAAGCTCAAGATAAAAATTCAGATCAGCTCCTCCACTATTGGAGACTTTCTCCACACCTACAGAGACCAACCTTCTGTTACTTTTCTGTGAAGTAACAGCTGTGTGATGTTCAGGTAGAATGAGACCTGAAGGGAAAGTAAGAGCATGGAAGACTTTGAAATCAGATTTTGTAGTTCCCTGGTAAAGAGAGCAGAAGAAAAATGGGAGTGGAAGGAAGTTTGGTGGTAGGGGTGTTTTGTTCGAGTATTTTTTTTTTTCTTTAAGTGGTGAAGGATGTGTTTTTGATGTAATGCTTGCAAAGTCCACTGAAGACCATAGTAATGGGGCAAGTAATGGGGCATTGAGTTAATTTTGGCCTTAGATTCTGTGCAGAAATTAAGTTTTGCAGGAGATGGGTACAAGATTTCTGTAGATCAAACACTCCTTATGACCTGATGATTACACAAGAACATATCTAACAATTATATTTTACAGCCTTCTTGTGTCTCACTTCTTTCTAATTGGTTATTTAAGTTGCATTAATCTTATCTGTAATCAGACAGCAACAACTAAAAACATGTTTGTTTTTCGACTTCTAGGTGCAGTGCACAAAACCAGAGTGTGGTAAATGGCGACAGCTGACTAAGGAAATCCAGCTGACACCACAAATAGCAAAAACCTACAGATGTGGTATGAAACTGAACAATTCCACCAAGGTACCAYACAACAGTTTTGCTCATATTGAAGCTTAACAAGTTGGTATTTCTTGTTTGCAGAAATTAATTTCTTCTTGTTTGCTGCTCAGTGTCTCTAATGGCAAAATGGTAGTCTGATGGCCTGGAGAGCTGTGCAGTGACATGTCTACGTGCTGCTTGGACTTTTTGTTTTTTGACAGGAAATGTCAAGAAAGAAGTATCTGAAATATCTTTGCACAGGCAGTTGTAAAACCCTTTAGCTGTGGGAAGGCTATCAGCATGTACAAAATACACATATACCAAAATGCTCATTTCAGTTTTGTTTGGCCTTTCTTTGTTGTTGAGGAAAGCATTTGAAAAGCTCAATGAACTTTTCTTAATTGCTATCAAGTCTGTCATGGAGCTTTACATGAAAAGTTTCAGCTTTGGCATGCAGATAGCATCTTAATTTGAAAGAGTCCTTAAACTGCCATTGAATCTATAAATCTATCATATCTAATAATATGARAAAACATATCATATCTAATAATATGAAAAAACATAACATGAAAATGGTGATCATGTGAAAACCTGAAGGGTCAGCATTTAATTTTGAAACTGTGATAAAGATAATCTTAAAGAAACGCTCTTTTATAGTCTAGACTGGGAGAGTCACTCTGGAAAAATGTGGGGTATTTCCAAAGTTTTTCTGTAAAATTCTGTATTTTTTTCTTAATTTGTTTGTTTCAGTGTTCCACCCCATTTTATGGAACAGAATGTATATTTTAATGTCTGATCAGTAGAAACTAACTTAACAAATCAGAATAATTTTCTAGAGTGTTTTTGCTGGTGTGTTGTGTTTTTAACCTACACATTTCTCTACTTTTTTTTTTTAAACAATCATTCTACTACAGAAGGCTAACAATAAGCACTTTTTTTTAAATTTAGAGAATTATGCCATAGAAAATATTTGCTTTATATTTAATTTTTTCCATACAGCTTAAGAATAGCTCTCATACCATTCCCTTTTCTTGCAGACTGAGGGCTCAGACCAGTGTTCCATGCCTGAGGACTTGGTGAGTAGTGCTGTTCCTCCCCATTTGTCCTAGAATATGAAATTCTATTCTATTTCTATATGAAATGTCCTAGAATATTAAAGCATTGCATATTTGTTTTCTTTTTTACTTTGGTTCTTTGGCCACTTATGTCAGTATTTATGCATTTTGCTCAGGAATCTGTCAAACACCATTTACAACAGAGCCTGGGCCTTTTACTTTCTCATCTTTTTTCCACTTTTCCCATACCATACCAAATAGCTTTCAAGTGGTTCATGGTGTCCTTGATTCATAGCCTGTGACTCAAAGTTTACTCCTCGTTCTCATTTTTGATCAGGCAAAATAGTATTCAGTTGCCAGTTTTCAAGCAAAATTCCCCGTCTTAAGATTTCCTTGTCTTTCAAATGGTTTCTATCTGTAATCAAGCTAGTCTCCTTTTTTGAAGACTGCAAAAGAACACTTAAGCATGTCTTCTCCCTCCCTTCCCTCATAATGCAAAACATGCACACAATATATATGTTGGTGTTTCAAGAGGTTTGTGATCATGTCACCCTGCATTTCATATTTCATATAACCTTATGTTCAGTAAGCTGACATTCACAAGTGCGCCTGAGGTGCTTCTATCACAGGGAACATGTTCAAGCTTCTTGCTGACTCTTGTAGAAGTTTTGTGGCTTTGTTTCGCTTATGCATGTTTGACTTRTAAATTAAGGCTAATTCATTAGTACTTCTTAGAGTTCTAGAAGGTCTTTGACGGGGATAGCAGAATCTATATTAAATTGATCTGTTAGTGTAGACTTTTCTAAGTTCAGATTTCTGGATGAATAAGTGACTGAATGTTTTACAAAGGGTCTGATAAGGCACAGATGTGTTGTTAYGGCATGTCTCATTTGTTTACTTTCCATGCGGTGTGGAGTTTGTGAAGTTTTAGCACCATGTCTGAGGAAGAGATCAATACTACAGATTTTCTGTGTCAGGCTGAGGAAATGGAAAGAGGGAGAGAAAATGTCTTTATGACTTGCAATTCTGAGATTGGTACTTTTAGTTCTTTTTGGTCTCAGTTTTGGAGGGAGGGGGGAAATTGGTTCATTTTCCAAGGTTTTTAAAGTACTGACGTGTTCTCTTCTCCCCACTTTCCTTCACTTCTCCGCTTGGCCAGAGAGTGGCTGAAGTTTCAGACCATTGGTGGTACTCCATGCTCATACTCCCTCCTTTGCTGAAAGACAGTGTGGCAGCTCCCTTTCTAGCTGCATATTATCCAGACTGCGTGGGCATGAGTCCATCCTGTACCAGCACTAATCGGTTACCTGGTGAATCCAACCTTGTGAAGTTAGAGCACTTAAAGAGCGTGCCTAATGTGACTGGTAAGGGCCATCTGCAGGGCTCTGTTGCTTAAATAGGTGTGATAAATTTTGTCTTATAATTGAGTTTATAAGGCACATAATTCTCCTGATACAGAACACTGGTTTTGTTCTCAGCACTAATTCACACTCTCTGTGTGACTGCCTCTGTAGTTTGATGCCATTTGCTTCTTTGAAGGATAAAGCGAATACATTTCTTATGGCTTTTCTTTAGGGAGTAAGCACAGACTKCAGAGGCTTTCTGTGTACCACTGTCATTTGTGTATAGAAACCAGAAATTACCACGTGGGTACCTAAAGACTGTTTGCATTCTTAAGGARAGAAGATTTATAAAAAAAGCCCAGGATTCTGCTAGTTGTGATATCGTGTATCTTTGGGGTTTTGAAGGAAAGAATTTGATTTCTTAAGGCACTCAGATTCTGGTTAGGGGTTAGGGTTGGGTTAGGGTTGTTTTTGTTTTTTTTTGCTAGTGACAGCCTGGGAGAGCAGATCTGCAGAATAGGTCAGGTATAGAGAAGGGTAATTCCGGATTGTCATGTTCATGTCAGAGAGTGCTTTGAGGAAATTTCAGCTTCGGTGTTGTCTTAGCAGGCTTTGTTCTCCTTACGTGCTGAAAACAGATCTGTTCACGTGTTCAACAGATGTTTATCTGCTTAACAGAAAACTCCATTACATAGAGCTACCAGTACTGAACATGGAAGATGAGTTATGACCCACTCTGGGCAGTATGGGGAGTTGGAAAAGAAAGGAGTTAAGAGTACTATCTGAGTCTGTACAGTGATGCAAGTCCTCAGACTTGAATTTAGATCCTACTCCTTGTTGGACTCCTCATGGCATTGGAGTGCCATGAAACATTACTGTTTCTTTGATAAAACTTCAGCTCTGACAGGTGCAAGGTGTACCCATCAGGCAGCAGGACAATAATTAATGCACAGCCTAGAGAACAGGAGAGAGGTGAGCAGAATAAATGGAATCATTCTGGAGGTGCCTACAGGCTGGAAAGCTTCCTTACTTGTTATCTGAATGAGGTCAATGGATTGTTTTGGAGGGAAAAGGATGTGATGAAGATATGGTGGGGTATGACTAATTCCTGGTGTGTCTTTATTCAGTTGCAGGYATGAACAAGTATTTCCAGCCTTTTTACCAGCCCAATGAATGTGGGAAAGCACTTTGTGTAAGGCCAGATGTCATGGAACTGGATGAGCTCTATGAGTTCCCAGAATATTCACGAGACCCTACCATGTACCTGGCAYTGAGAAACTTGATTTTGGCTTTGTGGTACACAAACTGCAAGGTAAGAGATGCTGATAGTTAATTTGTTTATTTAAAAATAATAGCAGCTTTTCTGGGATGTGGGCTCACTTGTTAGATGTCTCCTTATGCACCAGAAAAATTGCTCCCATGTTTTTTAAAATCCATTCTAAGATTGACTGGGTTTTTGGGGGGTTTGTTGGGGTTGAAAGTTTTTTTTTTTTTTGGTTTGTGTATAGGAGCTTCTTCTGCAGTAAAAATCAAAAGTTTTTAAATTCTTAAAACTTTACAGTGCCTGCCCCACTATTAACTTTTTAAAGGGATGCTTGAACACGTCTAAACAGTGTTTTGTGGGCACTTTATGATTTTTTATTTTTTTAACCTCATTGTTCGAAAGGGAAGTGATTGYCTTTTTACTTAGGCTAACCCTATGGCACTGCCTTTGATACTGCTGAAGTTTCACATACYGAAGCTTTCTGATGAGTGGATGTCTGCATTTATGTGAAGGTTTTGGATATKAATCTATTTTCCCCTTGGAATGCCATTGTGAGCATTATCACCATGTAGATTCATTTTGTAAATTGGAATCCATGTCAATACCATTCCTGTACTAATGGAGCACACCATGAAGTTTGTGAAACTCTCTTGCAGATTCATTTGGTTTTATGCCATGCTAATCTTGCTTAATAAATTTTTACTTTCCTGTGTAAAGCTGGCTAACAAGAAATTTCCACAAAAATTCTTTCAAAATGCTCTCAGAAGGCTGAGTGATAATTTTTCACCATTTGGTTTAGAGTTCAAATATGATAAACATATGAAAAAATGGAATATTAGAAAATCAACAATTTCTATTTCTTTCCTCTTTGCAGGAGGCTCTTACCCCTCAAAAATGTATCCATCATATCATTGTTCGGGGGCTTGTGCGGATTCGCTGTGTACAGGAAATGGAGAGGATCCTGTATTTTATGACAAGGAAAGGGCTAATTAATACAGGGATTTTGTCAGTCAGTCCTGACCAGTACCTTCTTCCTAAGGAATACCACAATGTAAGTTGTAATAACCCTACATTATTAGTGCTATAAAACTGCATGGTGCAAACAGTAATTTTTTTGTTTCTGTTTTGCTCATTTACATAAATTGATGGAATGATAGGTAAAATTACATCTGAAAGCTAACCTGTGGCAAGTTTTTCACATTGTTCTCATATGCCTTCAATGGGTATGGAAACTACATACATTGGATTCCTTCCAAAAAAGTTCTTTTTCCCCTAAAGTCTATGGAATTAATTCCCATGGATTTGTGCTTCCCATGAGCTGTTCAGATGGATGGGAACTGTGTGAAAAATATACAGATTCTGTGGCTCACTTCTGTAATACACCTCTGCTTCATAGGTGAGGAAACTGCTATTCCATGTTGGTTTGCAAGAACTATGATTAAAAGGGAACATGTTTATGACTAGCAAKTTGTTAGATAGCACCCAAAACTTATTAAATAAATATATTCTGTAACAGAATAATTCCTAGAAATCATAATTCATGTTTGGAAAGTGTATTTGTAAATGTTTTTCATCTAAGAAATAGTTTTTACTGGTCAACCCAGTCTATGATTGAAATCATTACAAAGTTAAGCATGTTTCTTGTCTGATAATTTCAGTTAGTTTCCTAYTTTTGTTACTGATAACTTCAGCTCTTTCTGTTAAAAGAAATGGAGGCATCTTCTTTTGAAGTCCTTAAAAACTTTAACTATTTTTAAGGCTACCACTGATCTTTTTTCTATATTAAATGCACTGTCATCTTGAAAAGTTATCACAGATTACTTTAGAGGACAAGAGGGCCTAGTCTTCTGAAACCTACAGACATGTTTTCCTTTACCTAAAGACAAATGAGTGAAATGACAATTTCTGTTTTATTTCTAACTATTTTTATTTAAATATTTTAATATTTTTTAGAAATCAGTCATTATTGTTGGTGCTGGTGCAGCAGGATTAGCAGCAGCCCGACAATTGCACAACTTTGGAATTAAGGTAAGAAGCTTTAAAGTACATTACTTTAAAAAATCAGACTTTCTCTGCTTTGAAAAGTGTTGTTCATCAAAAAGAAAAAGCCTACATTTTTGTTACAAACATGTAATAGGGCATCCTATTAATTTGTAAAATTTKGGGTTTTACTGAGTAAACCTGCTCCTTAAAACCAGCATTTATTTGTATCTAAAATTAAACAAAGCTTGCTGCATGTATTTTGTACAGACACTGCATGCAAATCATTGTGTTTAATAGCCTGTAGCATGCCTTAAACTCCGATTTTGAGATTTCTTGAATAAGTCTTCAGCTTTTTTGAAAAGAAGGCTTATTTTTGTTAGGGTTGTTTCTAAAGTAACAGTTATATTTGTACATGTATATCCCAAAGTGTAACCTTTCTAAGATGATTTAAAAGCATAAATTAACTACAAATGATCCAGAAAGGAAGTTAAAGTGTTAAGATTGTTATTGCTGGATTGCTCAGGGATTTTTTTATGTTTTGTTTTCTCCTTTGCTCTGTAGTTGAACAGATATGTTTATTAGAATTAAATCTTACCATTTACTAAGCTGCATTTTGCCACAGATCATTGTCTTAGAAGCGAAAGACAGAATTGGTGGCCGAGTGTGGGACGATAAGACATTCTCAGGGGTCACTGTTGGAAGAGGTGCACAGATCGTCAACGGATGTGTCAACAACCCAATGGCACTAATGTGTGAGCAAGTGGGTTCCTGCAGTGGTCATGATTATCACTAGTGAAAAGCTGTTGTTAAAGCCAGGCTCAGGTGGCTGGGTAAGGGTGGGAGTCCTTTTCTTGTGACATGATTAAAATCCTGTTCTGCATTGTAAGTAAACTCCATGTTGCTATTATACCTTTGATAACAGYTGGGAACAGAGAAGGGCTGTAGAATAGTTTCAGGCACGTTATGTAAAGGAAAACAAGGTGACTGGGGCTTCAGAACCAGAAGAAACTCCTTTTTTCCTCTTTTCTAGAGATAGTAACATAAAGGTCTCCAGCAGACTTCCTCAGGGCTGAGAAAGGGCTTTACTGTGGGAGGCTGTTTCTGTGATGGATTTGCCTTTGCTGCCTCTTGATATTTCTWGTTAAATTCCGCACAAGTAAAGATTAACATGTCTAACAACTAAATTGGTATCGATGCAAACATGCTGCGGTTCAATATCTTTAAAAAATGTTATTACTTGCTGGTTTGATTTAGGTTTTTTTGAGGCAGGAGTCTGAATTTCTCCAAGTGGAACCTGACTATGGATTTTGCTCAGAGACACATGCAAATCCAGCYCCTGTCATTTTAATTGTTTAGTGCCCTATAGTACCATGAAGAAATTCTAGGTTTTTGAAAAAGTAATGTTTTATTTATGAGATGGAGAACAATGGCTTCTGGATATACTTCAGATAGTCATCCTTTGTGGCCATTTAATGTTATTTTTCATTGAAAGTACAACTGAATCTTAAAATCTGCAGTGGTGACCAATAGCCTAGAGAGATGTGAGGATATGTGAAAAACATTGGAGCATGCCCTAAGTAAAAAGGCCCTAGGAAGAAATTCGCTCTATATTTRTGCTATTTTCTCTGAATTGACTCTGTAGAACACAAAGCCATTTTTATTTGAATTTAGTGCTGTTGCATTTTCAATGCAGGTTGGACAAGGAAAGCAAGGGACTAGGTTTATTTCAAAATAATTTCTTTCTTTGCTTGATTGTTAATAACATTGGTGGTAACTGGCAAGCAATATCTTGTCAATTACTGAATTCAGGGAACTGTTTGGGCCTCAGACACCAGAAAGGTGTAGAAAATAACTGATTTTAATTGTGACTTAGAAAATAAACTRAGGTAGAAATAAAGGAGACTGGTTCATCCTGTTTCATTATCTGACTACATTTCTGTACTAGCCCTTGCCTGATAGAAAAGTTGCAGAGGAGGTTTCTGTGACTCCCCAATAAAGGAAAGRRTGGAGAAGTGGRRRAAAMCCCTATCTGTGGGCAGAAGGACAGACAGAAGGACTGTTGGTATTCCAGTTTGAAGAGACCAAAAGTTAATCTGAGTGAAGTTGTCAATGTTTTTGAAATGTATCACTTAATCTGAGGCATTCACTCTACATTAAGTAACTTTGAGCAGGCTGGGTGCTGCAGTTTTTCTATACTTAAAAAAGTAATAAAATTTCTTTTTCTTAAGCTTGGCATTAAAATGCACAAACTAGGGGAGAAATGTGACTTGCTCCAGGAAGGTGGAAGGATAACAGATCCCACTATAGATAAACGTATGGACTTTCATTTCAATGCCATCCTAGACGTCGTCTCTGAGTGGAGAAAAGATAAAACCCAACATCAAGATGTCCCTCTTGGAGGTAAGTGAGAGATGTATTGCAAAGTGAAGATGTTGGCTGTGTTCACAAAKTTCTATATTAAATCGGCTCTTACATCAGATATTTTTAAAATGTATGGCTGTCCATCTGACCTTAAATCCAGTGAGATTATCCAATAGGATTATAAGATATATTTCTGATATTGTATCTTGTTTTCAGAAGGTAGCTTTTTCAGTATAACTAGTGTCACTAGCAGTCCAAAAGAGTTGCTTTTGGCTGAAGCAGGCCAAGCTAGCCCTAGCTCTTATACTTTCTGACTAATCTGCCTAAAAAAGAGCCTGATCAATGCCTTCTGCTGGCAAGAATAGTCTTATCTCCATTGGCAACGCCTCCCACCACACTTACAGCTTGTAAACTCAACAGCAAAAAATAAACTTGCACAGGAATGTCTGCCTCCCAAATCCCTTCAGCAAGGATTCTGTAAGACAGAATTAGCAACTCCTGTGTTCTTCAATGAATTCTAGATCAAATTTCTCAATCCCTTTGATTCTGTAAAAGTTAATCAGGATTTATTTGCAAGGTTTCTCCATTATCTTAAAATGTATTTTACCTCAAATATCTYCAGCTGTATATTGATGATAGCTAAACAGTTAATTTCTCTCCTGTCTCRCTCAGAAACTTCTGAGTAAACAACAAAGTTGTCCTCTATCACTAGAAAGATCTTGTGGTTTTGAGGTTTTTCTTCTCTGAGAAGAAAAACATCCTGGTACAAATTAGCAAATAAGCTTGAAAATCTTGTGATCCAGTGAATAGCATGTTGAAATGCACTAGGACTTCCAACAAATTGTGATATATTTTTATTTAAAACATGTTCTTTTACAGAAAAAATACAAGAGATCTATAAAGCCTTTATTCAGGAGTCTGGTATCCAGTTCAGTGAACTGGAAGAAAAAGTACTACAGTTCCATCTCAGTAATTTGGAATATGCCTGTGGCAGCAATCTCTCTCAGGTGAGTTTTGACAGTGTGTTCTGAAGTGAGGATGGAAGATAGGGTTGGAAGTAACGTTGAGAAATCACCTGATCCATTCTATGGCCCTAGAGGAAGAATCAGCTGTCCTGACTATTCCTACACCCCTTGACCTGTTCTTTGAAAGCACTGAGACTCCAGCACTGCCTTTTTTTAATCTGATGGGAGTTCCTGATGTGCTTCCAGTGAGGTGCTCTTTAAGTAGTTGAGAGTAGATGGTTAGTAGACAGTAGGGCATTTTGCTGAGGTGCTGGGTGATATGATTCACATGAGAGTTACTCCTCCTCAGATGATGAGTGTGACTTCTGCTTCTCAGTTCTGTATTTAAAAGCAGAGGTATTTCTCTACCCTGCTATGTATCTCGAGAATAAATGCATTTAAGCATCTGAAGTGTTCCAGTTGCCTGATGGTGAGCCCCAGTTCCCACTCCCAGTTACTCTCTTGGCTACACAATACTTGGCTGCCTTCAYGACCTCAGTTTTAACCAAGCAGCTTCAGGAAATATCAAAGTATCATTATTGTTTGTGGTGCATGATTTACTCAGTCCTATTGCTACATTTAAARACATTTAGTGTCACTGTTACTATGGCAGTGGGACAGCTGACTGATATATGCAGATGCACAAATCTGAACTGAGAAGTGCGCAAGAACATTACAGAAATCTGCAAGACAGTGCTGTACCAGTCACTGGAAAACACTGTGATAGGTCAAGTTTTCATATTCCATGAGCACTCGGGGGAAATAGAAAAGATCAGAATTCTATCTTCATTTTAGAAATTAAAATATATGGAGCATAATGCAACTGCAGTGATAGGAATTGACTTCTAAATACCAGTTTGAGAATTTTCTCTGAAAAATGGTAATTGCTTAGTGAAAATGCCACTGTTTTACTAATGATAAGGTTGCAGGGGCTGGAGGAGAAGGTCAATAAAAGTTAACATGGAAGAACCTCCAAAGTGACAGAAAAATTCCATTGAGGGTTGGTTGCTTTTCTTTTAAAAATTTTATTTTCCCCTTGGGAAATAAAGTATTTCCTTTTTCATATGAAGTCCTAAGTCTTTGCTAGATATGGACAACTGAAATAAATACACTGCAATTCACCTGGATTTTTGTACTACTTTCCTTGTTTACTCTATCCGGCAAAAATATAAATTCCCTGCTAGTGACCAACCTATGTTATGACTTTCCTTAAGCCAGAAATTATTATTATCTTTTATTATTATGTCTTTTTCTTTCTATTATTATTATTTACCTATTAGCAATAGGTAAATAAGCATTTTGATTTTGTCAGCATTGCTATAAATTCTGGTGATACACTTTTTTTTTTCCAGTTGCAAAGGGTAC
Source organism: Malurus melanocephalus (assembly GCF_030028575.1). Lineage (NCBI taxonomy): Eukaryota > Metazoa > Chordata > Aves > Passeriformes > Maluridae > Malurus > Malurus melanocephalus. Next base: position 2,537,077 of record NW_026623283.1, read on the forward strand.
TAGGGTGGCTTCTTCTAAACTGTGGAACTTTTCATAGTGCCCATGACCCTCACCAACAGAAATAGCCAGTTATGTTCTGTCCACAGGTATCTGCACGTTCATGGGACCACAATGAATTTTTTGCCCAGTTTGCTGGAGATCACACTCTTCTAACTGTGGGATATTCAACTGTGATTGATAAGTTGGCAGAAGGGCTGGACATCCGGCTGAATTTCCCAGTGAGTCTGGAAAACATTGATTCTAAGTGCCTGTCTTGGATTGCTTTGAAACACCCAGTCATATATTTGTATTCTTTGGGACAGGCAGATCTGTGCCTGTGATTGTTTCAATTTGTCTTTACAAAAACCCAAGAGGACAATTTCAGCATTGGTGAAATTCTCTTTAAGGACTATCAGTACTTACATATTATTATATGATGATCTTATATGTTGGAATAATGAGGACTTTTTSAGCCTATTTTCTGTCTTTCAGGATTTCTCTGGAAATTTGTGTTCTGCATTTTCTAGTTTGCAGACTGGTGTTATATTAGCTATTCTTGGTGGACTTTGCATTGCATATGTACATTTTGTTGTATAATCTTTCAATTTGTCTTTCAATAGGTACAGAGTATTGACTATTCTGGTGAAGAAGTGCAGGTCACTACTGCAGATGGAACAGTGTGGACAACCAAGAAGGTATCAAGTATGCTTCAAGACTTTAGAGAACATATAGTACATGTCCTTTTGGTCTTTATTTTCCTCTCAGAAGACTATTTAGTCCAATTTCTCCCCATTCAAAGGAGAATACTCATACATTTTAGTGGCTTGTATTTGGGTGTCTTAGAGCCTAATTTTTGGTGAGCATGCTTGAGGTTTGATTATGAGTTGATTTGAAGAACTAAGGACTATAAGGGGTAGTATGAAAAATGTGAAGCAAATCGATTTATATCTGGTCTTTGAAGTGACATTTGTCTGCTTCCAGTCCTAGATCAGCTTTATGCCATTTAGCAAGTGTATCTGCCTTGTTAAAATTTCCAGGATTTGGCAACCCTATTTCTCAGTCTCCCTTGTTCCCTGTATCCCCACCTTCTTTGTGCTGAATAATTGAGCTTTCAGTAATTTTAAAAATGGTACATAAACTTGATAAAGATTGGATTGATATCMACAATGTTACTGAACATATTTAAAAAAAAAAGGGATCTCTGAAGGCATTAAAACCAAACCACTGACCATGTCTCTCTCCTTTCAAAAAGACAGTTTTGTTAATCTGGGAGCCATTGACTGTCATTTACAGGAAGTATTAGTAGCATGGTTAGCCACTGTGATACAAGCAATTCAACAGACTATGACTTAAAACCAGTGAACTGTGTAAGGCATGTATTTGCCATTAATGGAAACTAAAACCAGACACTAATATAGAAATGTCTGATGTGTTATTATGCTGTTTCCTGCAAGAATAATCCAAAATAGCCAGGAGGATTCTCTGAGGCTTAAGTGCAATATTCAGGTTTTGCGAYTGTTGTGATTGTAGCTATTTCTTTCAGGTATTAGTGACTGTACCACTGGCCCTTCTTCAGAAAAATGCAATTCAGTTTAATCCTCCACTGTCAGAAAAAAAAATTAAAGCCATTAACAGTTTGGGAGCAGGAGTCATTGAGAAAGTAAGTGATTTCATAGTCTTGGATTTTGTTTTCATAGAAATATTGGCTGTTTTGTCCCTGTTGCTTTTGCAGTATATTTCTCAGGATTTATGATGCATTTTGTTTTACTTGTAGACAGTAGCCCAGGAGAGCAAAATATTATCAGGGACGACATGTACTTGTTTCTTAGATTTCCCAACTTAATAGTGTTTTTAAAGAATCTGTTTGCAGATTAATTTCATGGCTTAAACATTTTGTGCTTAATTTTGAGCAAGCCTTCATTATGGTCTTGGATCTTTCAGAATTCCAATAATGTGTTTATTTCAGGTAATTTTAACCTAGTAAATTCATAAGCTATTTGTGAAGAATACTGAAAGTTGTGTATTTGAGCAGTGTAAAATGTCCTACCCTTTCCCAATACAAAAACCTCTCCTGAAAAGCTCCTGAGTAAGATGTGTGTCTTATAACGGAACAGTAACGAAGTAATGCCAGAAACAGGATTTTAACAATGTTGAAATTTAAAAACAAAATTATGAAACTATAATACAGGATGGAGACCGCTTAAATTCTACACTAGGTTTGCAAAACAATCTGCTGAATTTCTTGAGTATTTTACACAATGACTTCCATTGTGGATTTGATATTTTGTGCATTTGCAATTTATGAGATTAGCGTTTTTTTTTCTTTGCCTGTCCTCCTTGGAGGACAAGCCCATATATTCTCTGTTGAACTCATAGAAAGAACTGTGTGCCAGCAGGAGAAAGTACTAGAAGAATGTATCCTGTTATGAGTTTTGTGGTATGAAATGCTTAAATTAATTTTCTCTATCTCTCTCTAGATTGCCTTGCAGTTTCCGTATAGATTTTGGGACAGTAAAATTCAAGGAGCAGATTTTTTTGGTCACGTTCCACCCAATTCCAGCCAACGTGGGCTCTTTAGTGTCTTCTATGACATGGATCCAGAGGTATGATATGCCAGYTGTATTTTCCCCCCCATTCAGTTTGGAATCTAGGTGCAGTAATTACTGAACAACAAAATTTTTCTTCCCCCCACATCTGCAGCTATTAAAAGCAGTGGAAGTTGTGTTGTTTATCAAGAAAAAACTGATCAATATTTTGTTGTAATAAATGGGAATGTTTTCCATTGTTTGGATACTGAATAATACACAAGCAAGTATGTACTCTAACTCTACTAAAAACAAAGCTGTAATAATACCTTACTATAGACCTAACTAATGTGGGAAGAAGGCTACTAGTCACTTCCAGTTTAGGACTTCTGTTCCCTTATTAAATCAGCTAAAAATTTTGTTAAAAAGATCATGCTGACTTATTAATACTGGCTTGCAGTAGTCTGAAAAGTAATGTGAAATAGCAGAAGACTAACACCAAGTTCTGAGACCTGTAAGGTCAGTCTCAAACTCATGAATTTCAAAGCAAATTCAAACTGTGGACTGACATCATGTTTCTCTTCCCTGCCAGTTCCAAGCAGACACATTACACATTTATATTATGCCTTTTCATACTTTTACAACAACTGCTCCTTACTACTTGACCGCAATTAAAAGGCATTTTGTAACCTGATGTCCTACTCCAACAGGAAACCATCCTGTGAAGTTTGTGCTCTATTACTACCTGATTTGTACCTATATACAACTTTGTTTAAATGAGTTCTCTCCAGTACTCTTAAGCTCATGCTACAAGAGGTTGAGTGTGCTGGTGCTGTCCAGAGATCCTACGTTCTTAGTTTGCTTGATAGTTATTCTCTGCTAGTTATCGAATTTACTAACAGAAAAATTATGGCCTTGTATAAGCAAGAGAGGCAGAGTTCTTTCAAAGCACTGAGGACCTGTGTGCTCTTCCCTACTCACCACCTCCAAAACTTCTGCATGGTAGCAGATGTCTTGAAGTGGAAGGAAATACCAGTAGATGTGACCTTTCATTTCTTGGCCCAAAATCTGCTGGTAAGAAGCTAGTATTGGTCTAATCAAAACCATATCTAACTAATATTTAAATAGAATCTCTTTGTCACCACCTTTTGAAAATGGAGTACAGCTGAGGTGAAAGTTTGGCACAGAACTGAAGCTTAAGAGGGTGCACAAAGAATAGCACTTTTGATTTTTTTTGTATAGCCTTTAAGTAGGTAGATAGGAAGTTTTCAGTAAATTCAGCAAGTTTTAAAAGGGACTGACTGTAACAGATCTGTGAACAAGACATCAGCAGATGTAGTAATTTGGGCATAAATACTGTAGAATATGCACCCTTCATTTTAAGGAATCAAACCCACTTTTCTCTAGAACTATAGTTGCTTTGCTGCTGAAAATGTCTTTGCRATACCAATTAAAAGAGACTTAACAAAATACTTAATAAGGTCTTGGTTTTAGGGCAAAGAAAGCATTTTAATGTCAGTGGTCACTGGAGATGCTGTGACAACCATTAAGAATTTAGATGATCAACAAGTACTGCAACAGTGTATGACTGTACTCCGAGAGCTGTTTAAGGAGCAGGTAAGAGAAACCTTTTTATTAAGAGATGAATRTAATTGACACCAGAATAAAGCTTTCAAATGTATACTTCATCATGTATAGGCATTGAAAACTATTTTTCTTTTCTTGTCAGTTTCAGGGAATAGGTTTTCTTTAAGACATACTAACATCACACCTTTTAGTCTCTTGTGTGAAAAATCCATATGATATATAGAAATATCTTAGATCTCTTTGAATGACAGTAGTAATTAACTGAAAAACAGAAATGAACTATCATCCTTTAAAGTGCTTTTAAAAAGCAAAATTAAAATCAGTACTTCAGGCAGGTAACAAAACATACTTATTACTTAGTTGTCACATTTTTTTCTGCTCATCACCAATTCTAATACATAATAAGATCCTTRATCTAGATGAATTTGATTGATTTCTGCCTCACTCCCTCCCAAGGCAACTGAAATTGCAATACATCCAATCCAATCCAATCCATTTCTCTTCTACAAACAACCCTTTCAGCTGTCTTGGTATGGAAGTACAGGCAAAATGATCTCGCAAGGGCCCTATATCCTGATTGTAAAAAAGGACACTAGATAAAAATTTCTACCTTTTTTTCTTTTCCCCAGATCATCATTGGGATAAAAACTAATACAAAAATCAGAGGAATCTGGGGCAAGTAGAACACTATCGCTTAGCAATGTTATTTACATTCTACCCCAGAGACACTAATGCCTCATTTAATTTACTTAGACCAGTTAGATCCCCAGGAATGATTGTGTTAATAATGTTCAGAGATGATCTCTTAAGTTTTACTGATGGTTCATGGGATTAATGATTTTGGAAGAACTTAAGTATCTGAAAACTCAATTATTCTTAGAAATATACTTTTGATAGTGGCTTTATTGTTACTAGGACCACATGCAGTGGAAGTTTACATACCTGTATTTTGATCTCATGAAAATGTAGCAGATGGGTCTTTGGTTTCAGTGCCACTCTGGTCCACAAGAGTGATTTTCATGGCTGTCTCCATGCTTTACAGCAGTTGTGAATTTCAGTCACCGGAGAACAATGCAGCGGGATTTTTTAAAAAAGATAGGTTCTGGGGTGTACCAGAGCTACTTCTGGGGCCTTCATGCCACTTTTGTCATACTTGGCTGGTCATGATCACTTGAGCTTTAGTCCCTCATGTACTGCCTGAATGGAAGCAGTCTATTTGTTGACACCAGACATTGTGTAAGAGCAACCACAGCTGCTTCTGTTTACTTGCCATGAGCTCCTCCAGAGTAAGACACAGCTGTAGTTGACTAAGCCTTCATACAAGTGTTACTGAGGCTCTTTTTGGTAGAATTCTCTGGAATTTGCACACTGCAATGTGACAAAGAATACAGAGTATTATTGTCATGGCTCAGCCAGACTTTGACTTCCTGGTTTTTGTTTTCTCCCTGAACCTAGTTTTCAAGATAGCTCATTTTCTGATCTTAGATAAGTAATCCTATTTTTCCTTTGGAATAAAATTATCTCCAAAATGAAAACTGAATTTTGAGATTTAGCAAGCATTATGCCTAACCAAGACAAAAATTGCTTACATTATACATACAAACATTTTGAACAATATCAGTACTTTATTTGTTTACAAGGGTAGGTATGTATGTGTTTTACGGGAAATTTTTCTTTCTCATGTGTTACTTCTAGGTGTATTACAATATGCATATTTGTTACATTCAGAATAGTGCAGCTGTGATGTTTCAGGCATCAGGCAAGTCTACCAAACAAAATTATCTTTGTGGTTATTACTATAATAAAAAAATAGGAATTTAATTYCAGAATGCAATCTAGTCTGTATTTTGATAATTCTATATACTCTTAAGGATTACAAGAACTGTTTGAGAAAATCTGTGCAATTCTGAACTTCTCTTTGCAGTGTTTAACTTCTATTTTGATTATGCAGGAGGTTCCTGACCCAGTGAAGTTTTTTGTTACTCGATGGAGCAATGACCCTTGGCTGCAGATGGCATATAGTTTTGTGAAAACAGGGGGTAGTGGTGAAGCTTACGATATTATAGCTGAAGACATACAAGGAAAAGTTTTTTTTGCTGGTGAGGTAAGTGTCTTTGTTGAATAAAGTAACTGGGAGCAGTTCCTTTGGAAGATTGTCTTCTGTTAACCAACACCATTAACCTAGAGGGAGTATATAAATATTCTGTTACATAAATATGCAAATGATTCTTGACACAGAACCCTCTCTCTTCATATTATTACTGGTCATGGGAAGTCTCCCAACCATTTCAGGTCAGGAGTAAAATGCATTTTTAGTCAAATTGTCTTTCTCTTACTCCACTTGTGGGTAACATAATGAACATAACTCCATGGTGGTGTTATATGCATTCTGTCCTGGAGCAGAACTTAACCTGCCCCACTAAAGTGCAGGTAGCAGAACACACTGCTACTTTTGTAGCTGACCTTGCTTGCAAATTTTTTGAAGTTGCTAAAAATCTTGGGTGTTTCCTTTGATGTCTAAGGAATTTTCAATGACTTTTAAAAATGTAGGTATATGCTTAAGGAAAACAAAACTGATTTTATAAACTATAACTCTGTAGTTTAAAATTTGTGTAGTTTAAAAGTAAAAATTAGTTACAGTTTTAGAAACAACTGACTTTTTTCCTTTTTTTTTTTAAATACAGGCCACAAATAGGCACTTTCCTCAGACGGTTACAGGAGCTTACTTGAGTGGGGTTCGAGAAGCAAGCAAAATAGCAGCATTTTAAGTACCGAAATTTTGTGTTTATAGATATATTTTTAATTGATTTCTGTGGGTAAAACTATCTTCAAGTTTCCTATTGCTGCCTTTTTCCTACATGGTACTTGAATAGTATATGGTACCTGAAGATAAAATCTTCATCTTCCTTTTCCTTTTTCTCTCCCACCCCATTTTTAAGCCCTGATGATCCATACTGTTGGGGGCTTTTTTCCAGCTATTACTAGCAGGAGTGACATTGGAACCACTGGCCACAGCTTAACTAAGAGAACTTTTGACAAAAGTCCTCTTCTGTATGGCTCGTCACGCTATTTTGAACCTTCATTTCAGAAGGTCAGATTAAAACAAAACTAAGTTAACATACAGCATTAAAAATGCTGGCAGTTAATAATGACATGGGAATCTTCCACTAATTGTGCTTCTCAGGTTGATTATGCTCATAGGAGTTCAAACTGACTTCCAAGAGCCCAAATAGCCTAGAAAAATTCTAGGATTAATATAGGAAGGAACTCAACTATCACTTTTCCCACTTGGAATCAATAACCTTTTCTATAATATTTTTTCATATTCTTAGCTTCCATTAAGTGAGCTTTGGGATATGAAGTTTGTTCCTTTAAATAWGAGAGCTGGAACAGTTTACAGTGCAATCATGGAAAGGTTATTGTAGCTAATCAAAACTTGAAAAATTAACTTTTACATTACTTTAAAAAACATTGAAATATTATGTCTCCTACTTACTCAGAGAAATTCTTGTTACAATATTAGGCTAAAAGTTTAGATTTGCTCATTGCTTCTGAGAAAGATCCTGTAGAAACAGGACATCTTGAAAATACTATATTGCTATGATTGTTCTGAAAACAAGATTCAGATTTATTTGGGTTGAGTAGAGGAAGTATCTACTGATATGATTGTACCATGGGAGTTGCAGGACTCTAAGTTCCTAATTGCTCATTCAACATTTATATTAAAAAACAAGTGAAGATGAATGAGGAAAAATATTAACACTCTTATGAAGGGCTGAAACAAGGTGGTTTGCACTTTGACTTGAAGGGTTTTTTTTCTTTTATTATAAAGTATTATTAAAATCAACTTGAGAGAGTAATTCAGTAAGGGCTAGACATCTATCTTATAGCTTTTCCATGGGACAGGGACAAAAGTATTTTTCAACAGAAATAAAAGAGAGATGCAACTGGGATATCTGCTGTAATACTGTTCAACTATATTGGTATTAATAAAAAAAAAAAAAAATAAAATCCACTTTTAGATATCTCCCCCACACCTTCTCTTTAACTTGGCTGTATAGATGTCATGAACGTAAGCACTTATTCTATCCTACTCCATTCTCAGGCTTTTCTCTTTTATKAATCCCTTTAAGAATGACACAAACAAATATTTTTGACTAACAGTGCTTATTTCCTCAAAGCTGCATCCTTAAGAAAAATCATAGAACGTTAAGGGGTTGAAATGGACCTTAACAATCACCTAGTCCCAATCCTCACTGTCATGGGCAGGGACACCACACACTAGACCAGGTTGCTCCAGGCCTTATCCAACCTGGCTTTGAACACTGCCAGGGTCCTACTGAATAAATGCAATTCTTCTTTTCAAATATGTAATATTTTGTTTTTAGAGTAGGTATGATATTGTTAAAAATCCCTTATTTAATCTCTAATTTACAAGGAGAAGATGCTTATATAACTACATGTTTTTCAGATAGATATACTGTTCTGCTTTTTAAAGCTGAACTATCTGGACTAATAGGACGAGTATAATTGTTCATAATTTTTTCCTCTACATAAATGCTGGTATATACAGTTTTAAAGTATTTCCAATTATTCAATTGCAATTTAAAGCTATAAGAAGCAAGGCAAAGCCTTTTGATGATAAAAGATAATCAGGACATCAAATTTTGGTTTTGGCAGTCATTTGCACTTTGACAGTTTCGTATATTACAGGCTAACTTACGGCATAACTAAGAGTGAGAGCTATGCATGTTTGACTTCCAAGTTTCTTTCCCACTTTACATACATGACAAATTATTAGGAGAGGAACTTCTGGGGTGGTGGGAAAAACACTTATTACTGCAAGCCCAAAATACTATGTTCAGTGGCTGCTTCAGCTGGCCTTGCTTTAAAACTTTAGTCAGCATAGTAACATATACAAACGTGTCACGTTTCAGGTAGGATTGGTCTGGAAAGTTTAATTCAGCATCCATTTCTCCAGTCCAAAGTTTGTATGAACATGCTGGATGTCATCCTATTAATTTGTACCTGGGGTTTTCAAGCTACCTACAACTTTGCAGGTAGATAAATACTGTATTCTGGATGGGAGAGATGGACATGAAGAAATACTATCACATTTGGCTTTAGATGATACACTTACAGCATTAGAAACCGGTAACAAATGATAAATTTACCAATGGCCCAGTCTTTTAATTATTTGTATATTGTTTTAGTGCCAGGGCACTTAAACTGTGTTGTGCTGCACTGAAGTTTGAGGAATAAATGAGATAACATTCATTTGAAATATATAAGAACATCAGGCTGGTTCTGAGACTTCATTCTTTAMTGTTGCTCAAATTTTTTAATATCTATGTTAAAATTTATTTCAAGCATGTATGTGTTTTTTTCTTTTGTGTTTAATTTATTCCCTCAAATAAAGAACTGGGGAATGTTTTCTTTGAGCAGGTTTGTTTAAATGTTATTAAAAAGATTTGAATGCAGAGCATGATCTGTTACACTTCAATTCTTCTCTGTGACTATGTTATGGCAGCAGAATAAAACTGGAAAGTATCCACGGGATGCTTTTTCTGGTTTTCTTTATATTTAAYTAGTGGCTAAGTCTACTTTTTTGTTACATTTTATATTAAGAATTCATTTTAGTCTATTCCTACAGCTAGTCAGTTCCTGAGAAATGCTGCTTCCCAGCCTTTTCTGAGCTCTGTGCTGTTCTTTGGACAGTATTGTAATCAGTGCCTTTTCCCTCCAAGTTTTACAAAGCAATTCATAAGTTTGTGTTTGTTAGATTATTTTCCTTAGGCAAAGGGAAATTTCAKCTAGTGATAACTGGTGAGAGGGCCCATAATTTTAAAATATCAACAATAACCATTTAACACTTTTCACGGAGTAAGCACTTTGTAGGATCATGGTCCTCAAAAGTTCCTACTAGCACAGATCACTATAAGCACATTCAAATCTGACTAAATACTCAAAACATTTAAAATACAAACAATGCCAAATTCTAGTACACTTGTCTACATTATTCTTTGTGAAAGGGAGGTCGRGTGTTCATTTAGTCTAAGTCTGCCAGCAGTTGCCTAAAGAGAAAAATACTCTTGCTGCTTTGAAAGTTTATTTTACCTGCATGTAAGTCTGAACCAGTGAAAGCATTACTGTGGGCACAATTCACTACTTTCCCCYAAACCTGTGATACTTGGTGAGCAAACCTGGTGATACAAAGTAYGTATCCTGAAGATGTGCTTTGGTCTTCAAATTCAAACTCATTACACCTGATACTGGTTTTGAAAAATGCTAGCTTCATTCTAAGGAAAACAAACTTAAAAACAGATATGAAATACTGATGATACTTTGAAACAAAATGGACAAATGAGCAGATTTCATAGCTCCCCATAAAAATTACAATCCCTTAAGAAWTTTTTTTTTAATTTTAGCCCATATCTAATACTTAGATCAGAARTAAGTGAAATAGTACAGTGCAGTGAACAAGACAGGTGAAAAGGCAAGGCAAGTTATGTCATACTGCCATCCTCATGCCCAGAAACTCTGGAGATCATCTGGTACAAAAGTTGCTGCTTGGAACAGGGCCAACACAGAGCTGGTTGCTCAGC
>NW_026623283.1:2548267-2569430 GCF_030028575.1 Malurus melanocephalus
GAGTGCTCCTTATCAGAGTGTTCCTTATCAGAAATTGCCATTGCTGAACTGCCTCAACTCACTGTCTGCAAGAGCCATCCGCCCCTGCCCAGGTCCTTTTTTGTGAAGCTGCTTGGGAAGRCACYACTGTCCCCACCCGCACTGTTCTGTGGAGTTACTCCATCCCTGAAGTAGGATGSTGCACTTGTTTTTGTTAACCTTTATGAGATTCCTGTCAGCCTGTTTATTCTGCAGTTTAAGAATAAACCTTTAGAGTTGTAATTTCCAGCATCTTGCGTTAATAATTTCTTCTGAATTCAAAGGCAGGAGAGACTTTTCTTTGCAGAAGGAAAACAACATACTTGTCACCATTCAAAATGTTCCTTTTTTCAGCAAGTGGAATATTGATTTTACTAAATTTCTTATTATAAGTTTTCAGACAGTATTCTGGTGGCTTACAGATTTTTCCACTCTTTTCCCTAATAACAACCACCAGAAGTAATTTCAGTAAYGTTTTCCTCTACTGGATTATAGTCAATTTTCTGATTTGGGAACAACATTAGATCTGCSCAAGTAGTCATGAGCCACCCTCTCTCTGAAACAGCAACAGAGCTAATAATAAACCATACGGAAATCACCATGCTCCCAGCCAGGGGCATTATTGGTCCAGATTAAGCATGGCCTCCAAAAGGGTTATTTTGAAGTACAGCTTAGCAGTGGCTAATATAAACTCAATTCGTAGGTCTTGCTTTATCATGTGCCTAGTACCAGGATAACAGAAAGACTGCAAATCCTGTAAGCAGGTCCATGCTCAGGTCCGAGCAGGATGTTAGTCTAGAGCTTCTGGAAAAAAGTGGGATGGAACTTAAAGCTGTGTCTTTGTAATTTCATCTGGGTTAGACACACCCAAGCAGAATACCATAGGTTACCACAACTCTAAAGGCATGTAACCTCTTTTCACTCCAAATTTCTGATCTCCTTCCCTACTTAGCCCTGTCCATCTTCCTTCTCCTACATGCCTTTGCACTCTTGCCAGAAGTGCTAAGCTCATGAATAAGAACAGCTGTTTATAACTGCAGGTCATTCAGATTAGTTTTACAACCAAAATACTGAACACCAAAAATCTAACTAAARAGAGGAACCAATACACTGGATTGTAGGAATTATGCTGGAARCAAKCAAATCAGAACGTTAGGACTATTTTTCTCTAAAATACAATTACCTTAAGCATCACAAAAGTATATGCCTGAACARTTTATTCAGTTACTTTTTATCCAGTTAAACCATTTCTATTTTTATGAGCCTCTTTGTACAGAATTTAAATGCTTGATCAGCTGTGTTTCTAATCCAACAGTATCAGGATAAGCAGGACATTTTATTTACCTTTTAGTATTGTCTTGCAGTCTTTCTCACAGCTGCAGAAAGAACAGGAATCCTGTATCAGCTGCAGCCAGACTGGTATGGATTAGCAAAGAAACAGCTCAGACATTTCTTCTCCATTGAGGACTAACACTGAGTAGTTAAGAGATTTAAACAAAGCATTTGAAGGGTATCAAGTTCATTTCCATTCCAACTGTGCAATTCCAAATTGGCAAGTAATGCATATATACAGTAAACAGAAGAATGCTATCCTTTCCTAAGTTTTCATTAGAATTTAAACTATTTAAAAATATTTATACTTTGGAGTTGTGAATCTTAAAAACACTTCCTGATTCACATAAGTAAAACTGGCTAGTACATTTACATAAAAAATCAAAAGCCAGGTCAAGTATTTGTGAAACATCAAAACTTACTATAAGTAACTTTCTGCTCTAAAGCCTGAATTGGACATTTTTGATGTTTTTAATTACAAATTTAAAAGTGTTCTTTTTGCTAAGACAGTTCAGAGACAAAAAACAAAACAAAACCAAATCAATCTCACAGAAGATATAAAATCTTATCCTGGTGCAAGGACATACATAGCAGCAATAGTGTCTTTTAAGATAGAGAAGCCAGTATTTTTTAGCAGATTAGATAAAGACAAACAACCTTGTTCCTGTATAGTTTTCTTTTTTACTATACATGTAAGCAAATGTTAGATTAAAACTGATTTACATTTTTGTGAGAGACATTTATTGAATACAAAAAATCCCCATTACATTCAGCCTTATTATAAATGATTACACGCAAAGAAATTCCAAGCAGTCTAACTGGCTGAACATTTTCGGAATTTAGATAATTTATGAACCCTTACTTCTCAACTGTACAATAATAAAATTCAAAAAAATACACTTTGTCTTTCAGCAATACTAGTCAGAGGGATTCTGTGCTCATGGTGTTAATGGCAGCCCACACTTCGGCAGCTGTTGGTTTCATGATTTTAAGTGTAGGCTTCCCATGTTAGCAACAAGGTGCACGGAAAAGAGAAAACCTACACAATAAAAACTTACACAAAGAGTTCGCTTTGATCCTAAAAGCTGCCAGCCAAAGTTCAAGACTGCAGGCTTACAAGTACCATTGTCCATGTTGAGGCAATGAAGCTCAGGTTCAGAAAAGCCTTTCCACACAGAAGAGAGGTTTAAAACGCATGTACACTTCAGTGCTGCCTGATTTGGAAGCCCCACTGTGGATTTCCAAAACTACCAAGCTTTTCAGCTGTACATCTTGGATACCCACTTCTGAGACGCTAAGCCATCACATCAAGACACTAACATAAAAGATCTTTAGAACTTTGTAAGTTTTCCTATTGCCTTTGGAAAGATTTTATTTACTACATCCAAGACATTGAAACAACATCTGCAGTCTTTGTATAAAGTTAAACTACAGGTTTAAACCTACAGTTTAGTTTCTGTACAAGGTCAGACGAGACAAAAATGATGAAACCTCAGCATGTTTTCATGAAACTTTTGCACGCCACTTTCTATCACTGCCTCATGCTGACATTTCATGTCATAAATTCAAAGATGCCAAGATTAAAAAACTGTTTTGCACAAAAGAAATTTGAAATAACTTTATATACACACAAAAAGCCTTTCAGAAGTACAAAAATAACATCTATATGCCAATTAGTTACCATGCTGTGATAGCTCTTTCAGTGCCTACACATGCAAATCTGTAATCTAGATTCAGAATAATTCTGCATCTGTAGAATGTATCAGAATATAAAAAGAGATTAACRTGTGACTAACTTTAATTATTTTCAGAATGAATATGTATTCAAAATATCTTTGTAACCAATACTGCAATATTCCAGTCCCTGCATGTATATGTGTAGATAAGCAGCTTTCATCTTAGTCCATTTTAAAATCTCCTGCACTCTGGTAATCCACACTAAAAAGCAATGATGGCTCTAATGAATCTAGTTATACAATGCAATTCAAAATGTACAAAACTATAAAAAGGGAACATTTATTGCCATGCATGAAATTTAAGTATGTTCAACTAAATATTGCATCAAATGCAGTTCTGTTAAAAAAAATACAAAGCAATTTACATCAACACACTTAACATTAGATCAGCAGAATTAGCTCTGACTAAATACCACAAGGGTAAGACACATTCCTTCCTTTTGCTGGTGCCTATCAGATCTTCAAATCCATGGAAACTTAAAACCAGGCATCTTCATTTCCCACAGTCAAATCAGATCATGAAATCAACTGAAAAGAGAAGTGTATTAGCTTTTTCCTCTTTCTCAATCCAACTTCATATAACTTCTCCTTTTGTATCAAATTATCCTGAAAGTACGCTCTCCTTTTGCTATSATGAAAAAACCAAAAACATCCCTAGAGCAGACAAACTGCTCTCTTGTGCCTTTGCTGATAGTGACACATGTATGCACAGCACACAGACACAACTATTCTAGATTGCAATATATCAACATCTCTGAGTGAAGCCACAAGAAAAAGAGAAGTTACTTTATTAACTCCACTAAGTGAACCTATTTGTTATGGTTCCATTTTTAGTTTCAGGGCAGGCAAAAGTAATCAAACCCGATTTTTTTTTTTACAAATTACAAACCTCAGATTGGACAATAAACCTTCTGTCATATTTACAGTAGATAAGGCCTGATCTTCAGCATAACAAACTCAAAGGCAACAACATCGTAACTACTGCCAGGAGCACACAGAGAAAAGCTACATGTCTGTATTCCCTTTTGCCTTAACTGACAGGTCTGCAGAGCTTGTACAACTTCATACACTGTTATGTATGAATATATGTGGCCAGTGCCTGAATTAAGAGTGCATCCTGCAGCCAAGGTTGTAATTGAAAGCAAATTCATAGCTTTCAGAGTCCTTAAAAATATGATAACTGTAATACTAGCTATGCTTACCAAAGAAATTTGTAAGAGTAGTAGTGGCATGCTAAGAAAAAAAACTGAAGCTTTTTTTTTTTTTTTTGAAGAGGGAAACACAAGCAAAAAAAAACCCCAAACCAAACATCTTAAGTTTAGGTGAGCACTAAACTTTCAATATTATACAGGAGACTATTAAAACTGATATAAGAGAATGCCATGCCAGACTGAAGGAAAAGAACCCCCACTGCGGCCGAGAACATTTTGTAAATGATAAAGTCTTTACCTCTTTGACTGTTTTTTTAATGAAGTCTTTTCTGTCAGATAAATCATAACTTGGGTATTTTTCATACACCTAGGAAACAATAAAAACAAACAAACCTCAAWTTACTTTTACTCAATGGATTGTATGAATAGACGAAGCTTAACCGAAATTAGGGTGAAAACTGATGTATGTACTTCCAGTACTATAACTGCCAAAATGCCCTCTGTAATCAGGGAAAGAGACAAGCTTATTTTCCTGTCTTTATTTTTACCACATAAATATATATATATATATGCATGTACTGTTTTATGTTTGGTCACTGACTAAACAGGTATGATAATTTTTCACATCAACAAACTGAAATGCCTAGTTTGCCATGTCACACAAGTAAGAATTTTCCAATTTTTGTTTTACAYGATCTCTAAAGTAGTCAGAATCTATCTGACCTAACACTGCATTAGTGTTAGGAAGCTAAACAATTAACAAAAAATAAATAAGCCTCAGGATTAAATAATAAGTAAAACTGAGTTTCTTTCAAGAGACTAACAGGAGAGTCAACATATTTGAGTGCYATTCTACAACTGTTCTTTGGTTAACAAGGTGAGAGAGGACCAAACAAAAAACAGATGCCAACAGTGACAACCAATTCAGAATATTTTATTTCAGCATATAAAATTTCAGACTTCTAGAATGAMTATAAATATGACAAAAAGTTACATACAGTTTTCTCATAAGATTAACTTCAGGTTTAATTTTCTCAAGACAACTGCTTGAAAGTACCAGGAAAACCAAACACATGAGTCAACCAGAAAATATCAAGGTAACTGTATTGTTTGTATTTTCATTACTTTCCCCCTGCATTTACGTTTCTTGCCACCTGGTTCCCATCTGTGCTGACAATGGATTTCTTGCTGAACTGATTCAACTCACTATCAGCTGGGAACTATTCTGACAGATGCTCATAGGTGACAGCTGAATGGGCTCATTAGGAGAACATATAAAGAGCGAGAGTGCAAGGTGAGCAGCAGAAAYGTGCAGAGCACAGGACACAACCCTCCCCTAAGAACAGCAGCAAAGCTGCTGCACTGTCTAAACATTTGAGGTATTTTCACTGTCATACATGGCACTTGGTTTGGAGGTAATATTGCTACTTCCCATGCAGCTAATTTTTCTTTCAGTATTTCCCTTTTAATATTGATATCCATGTTGTATACGTAAAGATTAAAGCTCTCATTGTTACAGCTGTTAGCAAGTAAATAAACTAATGCAAAGCTTCACAGTGCAGAGTACAAGCCTCCACACCTGAAACGATGATAAAAGYCAGTTCACAAACCAATACCTATAGGAGACGGCAGAACTGTTATTTGCTTACCTCCTTGCAAATTTGTTTCATTGTAACCTCCTCCAAGTTTGCATTKGCCAACAAATTCTTGACAGTTTCCTTCAGCTCTTCATCTGTGGGTGGTTTCTTTAGTTTTTTAATTAACGGCTCATCATCTGAACTATCCTCAGACTCACTTTCTAAATACGAAGAACAATTTGAATTGTAATAGTTTTTCAGTTTGTCTGCTTTCTTTCTTAAAAACAGAAGCCATCAGAACTTTCCAAAAACATCCAAACCACGTTTTCCTTTAGAACAGACATCTTGCTAGATCATCCATTAAAAAACAAAGCTAATGCTATCACAGTACTACATTTAYTTATGAATTTATGTTATTATTGATGAACTTTCAGTTTACTTTTTAGAGTTCTTGTTGATTTGTATGTGATTAATCTATCAAACTAATGTAAAACACWTATTACAACAATTCTAATTCAGGTATTGCAGCCCTAAAAGAGAAAAAAGTAATTATTTGCTTTAAAAAGGAGTTTGGATTTATTTTTTGCCCTAGCAGTGCTGCATACTAGGATCTTGTAATTTTGCAATCGTACTATCAGAAACATGATGAGAACAAATCAAGAGAGYTTCATTTATGAAGTGAAAGAGCACAGGACACTTCTACAATCTTTTCTATCAGAAAAGGTATTAAACTGAATAACTCCAACATCCACTCAGTTCCTCTACTGCCAACATGACAAAATGCCAAAGAGCAAATGACAAACTGGATAACGACCTTACAGAAAGACCTACTTATCATTTTGATATTTGTTCTGCAAACATACACTGGAAACAGAAATGCAGGAAGCATTAAAAAAATTACAAATATATTACTTAAAAATTGTATGAAAAACACATATATAATATTTGTGTATATATATGTGATGTTGATGTCAAAAAAGGTGTACACAATGTGTGCCACATTCAGCAAACTAAAAATACACTGAGTTCAGCACAGKCCAGTATACTCTGCTGAGAAATAAGGCTATGAAAGAGGTTTAGCATAATTGTAWGCCTAAGAGTTTACCCACGCCTTTTCTCAAAGAATTGACAAGAAGGTTAACTAATGCTTGTGGTATAGCATACACCTCGATGCTGGCATTAAATGAAGTATGTTTGAARTATGGATATACATTACATTAATAACTTGGACTACAATTGTGACAGACTTGGCTGCTGTCTCAGAGTGTCAGAGAATTTAAGGTGGGAAAGGACCTCWGGAGGTCATCTGGTTTAAATGTTTACTCAGAACAGGGCCAACACAGAGCTGGTTGCTTGGTGCCCTGCCAGGYTGATGTCCAAACAYCTCCACCAATGGGGATTCCACAGCWCCTCCAGGCCCCATTTTGGTGAGCGTCCTCATGGTGAGGTGTTTCCTCCCCTAACAAATAACTGCAGTTTCCCTGGTGGCAGCTTGTGCCTGTTGTCACTCCCCATCCTCTCACTGTGCACTCCAAGCAGASACTGRCCCTGCCTTCCCCATACTCTCCCATTTGGAAGGTGCAGACTGCAGGATGATCYTCCCTCATCCATCTCTTCTGAAGGCTGAATGAGCCTGGCTCTCTCTGCCTTCCCTCCTCCATGCTGTGCTCCAGCCCCCTCASCMTCTTGGTGCCCCTCCACTGGACTCTCTCCATGATGTCCATGCCTGCCTTACCCCAGGGAGCCCAAAGCTGGACACTGCTGSTGAGGYCAGCTCACAGGTGCTGCACAGGGGTGACAGTCACTTCCCTGAGCCACTGYCTCCACACTTGTTGGAGGAGCCCTGAGTGCTGTCAGTGTTCCTTATCAGAAATCCCCACTGGTGAACTGCCTCACTGTCTGCAAGAGCCAYCCGCCCCTGCCCAGGCCCTTTTTTGTGAAGCTGCTTGGGAAGACACCACTGTCCCACCCTCACTACTGCCATCTTTGCTAAGCTATTAAGAAACTCCCTGTCTATGCACCCTTCATGCAAATCATGAGATATGAGAAAAACAACTGCAAAAAGATGCATGGAGAAACCRTATCTGTGTTAACAAAGAGCCTGTATCAAGCTGCTGAACCGAAGATATACAGGGTGGGATATACGCCACTGGATCAATTGCAAGGATTGCATAAGGCTGCTATAGAGTCCCAAACAGAACTTTATCAATGTTCTTCCAGCAAAATGGAGAACTTGGCTGATACTTTTAGTTTATATGCAAATAAAAATTTTGTATGTGCACACAGCAGAAATAACATGAAATCTACCCCAACCRCTTTTTTAACTGAATACTGTTTCAAGGAAAGAAATATTAAGTAGCAACTCAACAATTTATCAAATTCCATTTTCTTTCACAATTAGGTGCAAAAGCTTGCTTTCTAATTAGCATTCCTGTTGAGCTACAAGACAGCATACAATTAAAGATTTCATGCATTTACCTTTTCTAGAACTGTTCTGATTTTTCTTAGTAGTGCTGCTGTCTGCCTTCTTGACATTTGCACCYTTCACAGCTTTCTTGGTTTTAGCAGTCATCTTTTTAGATTTTTCTCTTTTAGATGCTTTTCTAGGGGGCTACAAAGAAAAAAAAAACCAGAAAATTAAAATSATGGATTTTACCTGAACAATGAACAACCTTCCTCTTTTCCATAAAGGAAAACTGTACACTTGGGGGACAATTTACTCCAGCCACTCCATGCCTAAGATTCCAACAGAGCTGGTGCAGCAAAACAGATATACTGCCTATATCCTTCTACCTGTAGTGCATTAAAAGCTATCATAAACCTAACTCTCTTAAAAAATGCGGCAGTTTTTGAAGCTGTACAAACAGACATTTTCCATTTCACCATGCTRTTTTCAAATTTGACAAACCAGTGCTTTTGTAATAATTAAGCTTTTATTCCACGCACATAAACCTTAGTTTCTGAAGACTGCAGTTCACTCAGCCATTGCCTGGTGTACATATCTAACTCCCACCTTCTGAAAGAAGGCAAAGACAACACACTTAGATCAATGGAATTTACTGTAACGTCTTTTTGTTCATTAGAATTTTGTTTTTTTGGAAGGTTTTAGATTTTTGAGTTTTTTTTCTTTTTTAAATAACTGATTTATTGAAAAATCTTCTAAAAGACAACTCGAGCCTTTGAAACAGATATTTCTCTCCTGATCGTAGAAACCCCGTTTCCCTCAAAAAGTTAACAAATATGTCAACTTTTAGTATTTCAGCCCTCTTTCACTTTGCCATTTATGAGGAAAGAAAAAGGCACACTAGGAATTAAGTTTGTTTCATGAAGGCACAGGAAATTGCCTTGAGCCATCTTTCAACATTAAACCCAACACTTGTCAAAATGACCCAACAAAACAAAAACTCTTAAGTTGCATATATTKCCTTTCAACAAATGATTGCTACAATTTTCCATAGCTCAGACTTCCATTGCAATAGACAGAATGTAAACCAAGTAAACAGCTGCCTTACATCACAGGCAGGAGTTCCACAGCTTACATACAGAACTTCCTTGGATGCCAGCAGTCTGACTAACTGCACTTTGTTGCAGGGATCTGATGAGTGGTAATAGTTTTAAAACAAAGGATGGTTGATTTAGATTGTAAAAGAAATTCTTCCTTATTTCTAATGAGGGTAGTGAAACACTGAAATAGGTTGCCTGGAAAGGTGATGAACACCCATCCCTAGAAATGTTCAGGCCAGCCCGAATGAGGCGGTGAGCAATCTGATCCAGCTGAAGATGTCCCTGCTCACTGCAGGAGAATTGGACTAGGTGACTTTTAAAAGGTCCCTTCAAATCCAAACTATTCCATGATTTGATGTTTCTCGCCTAATATGCAAAAAGATTCAAAGAAAATAGTACAGTGACGTTAGGACACTTCAGAGCTTGCAGGGATCTTTCTAAGGATGCCTACTATGCTACTTACTTTAAGACACAAAACCTGAAGAGAGCRATTAAGATATAAAATCCAGGGGGAAAGTGGAAACAAGACCTCAAAACAATGCAGTCAGGGAGGTCAGGGACTCCTACTGAATTCAAAGTTAAGTCCAAAGTATCAAATCAAATACTACATTATGAAATTACAATAAAGTCATCACAAGATGATACAAGAAATGCAATCAATTATATTAAAAATCCTGTCTGCCCCAAAATGACATAATGTTTTTATAAGGTACATACATAACACCCAAGAACCAGAACCTTTGCCTTTTACCTAAAGGATTCCCTAAATTCAACACATGAATTTGTGAAAACCTTATAAATTACAGATGTGTTCCATTTTCTTTCAGTTAAACATCACTTACTCCCAAGCTCTGTGTTCCAAGAGTTACCAATTGATAACAATGACATAATATTGAAAAACAAACAAAACCCTTTATTACCTCATCTTCGCTTTCTTTTTCTTCTGAAGACTCATCCTTTTCCTTTTTTTCATCTTCTTCACTACTGGATTCATCTGACAAGATCTCAGGGCACTTGGTGCGTTTTGCTTTTCTTGTTGTTCCAGAGCTACTGCGCTCTTTTTTGCCACCTTTGCTTTGTGGTTTTTTGGACTTTGGCAATGGCTGAGAGACAAGAGATGCGTGTAATCCAAGTAAGAATATAAAAGTGAATTAAAAAAAGATAAACTCTTTCAAATCACATGAAAGAAGGGTAAAAAAATATAGAGATGTTTTAGCAAAATCCAGGACTATTTTATGTACTACACTTAAGCCACAGTATTTTGCAGAAAGAAATTATTCACTATTGAGATAGAGCTGAGCAAAATGAAATTTTAGTTCAAAGCTAAGTGCACCTCTTCCCTAAGGAAACAAATTTTCAAAGGCTGGGCACTAGAAAAYGGAAGCAAGAAAGGTTCCTTCTAGGTTATTCTTTTACCTACCAATCAACAAAAGCAAGACTTTTCTTTTGATAACAAATCAGCTGACAACTCAGAAGACTTAAAGGCAGGAACTCTGTGACATCTTATGCAAACCTGCATTTTCCTGTAACTCAGTACCTGTATCCCTAAAGCAGCATGCAGATACATTKCTCACATCACTAACCAGTATTTACTAGGAATAGATTCAATTTCCTGAGCAACAGCGCAACTATTTTAGTATTACTTTTAGAATAAAAACTGAAAGTTCAAGAAAATTAACAACTTGAATTGTTGTTAGTAGTTTAGTAGTCTTGGCAGTGGCACTCTGAACCTAGTTTACTATCATATACTAGCTAAATCTAAGCTTTTTTACCCTGGAATAATTCTTTGTGATATCCAAAAGTGTTAACATACATTTGCCAAATACAGCAAACACAAGTAACATCTGACACTTGATTTTCCTGTCTTTTCATATATCTATTCTCCTCCACCCACAAAGCAGAAGCTAATTGGTATTTGGGGATAGATATCCTAATTAGCTCCATGTGTTGACTATTCTGTGCACAAACAGTGCATAATGGGTACACCCACATATAAACRTAATTTCTATTTAAGTCCTCAGCCCATTATGGATACCTGTAGTAGCAGAACTATTCTCTTTCAAGAAGTTATTCCCACTCATTAAGTTAAAATAGTAATTGTATCATCACTGGAAACAAGCAAACAATGAGCAACAGAGAACAGATGCATCTTCCATCAGAACAGAGCTACAAAAGCAAGCTTAACAACCTGCATCTCACCTTGCCCGAAGATTTTGGGTGCATTAAGAAGTTTAATATTCTAGTTACGAGCTCACTATTAACTCCTGATCTTTCCAAGTCAAGAACTTCACAGATACTTTTCAGCATTGCATTTCTAAATCTGTAGAGGAAAAAAAAGGAACAAAAAAAGATTCAGTATACATTTGACTGCTAGAAGCTGCTGTCTGGTTTGCCTCTGTCACCTGACAATATATATGCACAATCAACTACACTTCCAGTCTTATCTATGGTTAAGCAAAGAATCACCACTGTATTACAAAAAGCAAAATAAAACAGAATTCCCAAATCTGCATGTCTATATAGTAGGATATTAAAAAAAGTTAAAGAACCATAGTATTGGAGGTTAAGATTTTTTCTTTTGTTTTGTGAAATTTTGTCCCATCTGTTGCTAAGAGACAATGACTGGTACTTAAAAAAAAAAATAACTAGCCCAGCTCCAGGGAAGGGTGCATCCCCTCATCTGGAAGGTTTCTCTTAGAGGGGCAGAGATACCAAGAGATTTGGGCTACGAAWGAGGGTCTGGGTGCAGCTCCTGTAGCTCTTATTCTCTGAGCATTCAGAGGGGAGACAGGCTGCAGTTGCGGTGGGAAGAATCCAACACTACTGCGGAGTTCTGTATCCTACTTTTCTTCTCCTACCATGAGCAAAGCTCTGCTCGAAAGAACTGAACTGAAACCTTACTAACACGCGACCTCATTGGAAAGGACTCTCACCATCTACTTGGAYGCTGCAAAGGAAAACCCAGGACCCTGAACCCCTGTCCCTCTGAGGGAGCCTCTCCCGGTTCGYAAGTCGGGCAGCTGCTGCTCAGCCCCCCACTGGTTTTTCCACTGCTCCGAGTTTCTGCTACACTGTAACCCTGCAGCCCAGCCTGCAGGGGCACCCTCGGCTCCGGCCACAGCTGTAATTTCAGCCACCTCTTGCTCACTATTTCGGGACAGCCAGCCCCAGCCGCTGGTCCGAGGTTCCYGCTGCAGCSCGTTCCGCCATCACCGTGTGAGGGAGAAGCGGCTGAGCCCGCGCCACAACGCCCCCTCCCAGCGCAGGGGAGCCACCAGCGCCCCTGCGGCTCTGACCAAAGGGGAGGGCGAGTGACRGCGCAGAGAAGGCTGTCACTGTGTTTCTGGTTTTGTTTKTTGTTGCTGTTTGTTTGCTGTTGCTGTTTGTTTGCCTTGTTATAAATACTAGTAAAGAACTGTTATCCTTTTTCCATAGCTTTGCCTGAAAGTCCCTTAATTTCAAAGTTATAATAATTTGGAGAGAAGAGAGCTTATAGTGTCCAYTCCAAAAGAGGTTCCTGTCTTCCTYTGCAGACACCTGTCTTTCAAAYCTAAACACATAACAAAAAAAGTATCTACATTCTTTATCATCTAAAGCCTGAATAGTAAGGTTCTGCAAAATATATGTTGACCTTTGTTCATCTTGCTCAATGTTGTCAAAATATGACTTGCAAAAYGTACAGTCTGGGCAGAAATCAACCATAGAGGCAGAACAGATTAACAAACTGATCAACAGTTTGGGTTTCACACACAGCTACGAACAGCAGCAGAAGCTACCACAGTAATGCAAGCACACAGGGCTCTGCACTTCCATGTAAGAGTGACAATGCAACCAGGTTCCAGAATATTTGCTGAAGACTGTAAACTAGCAGTTGTTTCATATGGAAAATCAGAAAAAAAGAGTAAAATTAATTTTTATGACCTTTTTTAGATAACGGGAATTATCCAGTTAAGTCCACRGGAAATGGTAAAAACTACTATCAGGAGACAGAGTTTGTCTTGTAGGTTCCCATGTATTTGACAAACTGTATTCCTGGAAAACAGCATAACTGAGGAAGGAAAATTTGCCATTTCCAAATTCTGGAAGCCTTCCCACTATCAACAAACAGGCACGAAAAACCCCAGGTTTAGAATATATTGTGTAGATGTTATTAGTTCTTTCACTTGTTACAACTTTTTAAAACCCTTTCAGTCCAACCAAATCTAAGTTGCAGCARCTTTTCATGTTTGTGGAAAAGCAGCTTATGAAGTGAGACAGTAAAAAAAACCAAAAAAGTTTGAGACTACTTGCTACAGCAATTCTACTATGATTAATATATAACAAGCAGAAATGGCTTTGACWCTAGAGGAGGAAGGCTTTGAGGCATGGAAGGATACAGGTTTGCACCATGAACAAAGTACCATGCATTYACAACACTATGCTTTGCCTGGGGAAGTAATGCTTTCCTCTCACTTGGCAGAAGATTCTGCTAATTAGCATGCAATAGTTAAAGCCAGGAATGCAGAAATTGTGAGTAAAATGTTCACAATTTAACTCAATACATTTCACAAGCTGTCTTAAGAGACCAGTTTATGTGATTAAAATGAACTCAGAAAAAAATTGTAGAGCTCTAGTAAACAGCCACCTGCCTTACAATTTAATCTCAAGTAAAACTTTGGAAGAAAAAAAGAACAAATAGAGTGCACAGCATGAGCCAAACTATGTTAGGTATTAAGAGATCATTACTTTTTTAACATTTCTTCCTTCTTTTTGTATTGGTCACTTCCTTTTTCAAATGGAAACCCACTGAACTGACCCACATTCTTCTTTAGGGATGCAACCTAGAACAGAGCACACAGATTACTTTTCATTGCAAGCAGTTTAAAARATTTCATCCAATTACATTTGTTAATTTTTCATACAAGAAAAATCTGTGCTAGCATTTAGCTTTCTGTTGACAAACTCACCTTTTAAATTACAACCTACATGGATTATGCCTTTACCTATCTCATGACAGACAAACTGAAACAATTAACTTCAACTTCTTGTAATTGTGGTACTTTTAATAACTTACCAGACAAAGTCACCTGCCATTTCAAGATMATTTAAAACRTACTTAATCATGATTTAGAGCTTTGCAAAACTACAATCATATGCAACCTGTTGCATGCTTTGTACCATGTAATTTATTATAAAATAGGGAACCTTATTTTTTATTCTATAATCCAAAGTGGATTTGCTTTACTACCTTTTCTGAAGTCTTGCATAGGACCATGATTGTATTTTTGAAACTTTTCTTTGGCAGGATCTATTTTTGCATTTACGAACCACCCAATTTCAACTTCTACCACTACACCTGCTGCATGATCTGGGTTGAACTTCCATTGCAACAGCCCTTATAATGGGAAAATTGCTCCTATCAAGATCACAAATGTATTTAAGTTCTTTGTTTTCACTTCGTCTCCTTTTACCAAAAAAGAAGAAATTAAAAAATAACCCTGAATTTTTCAGTCTTCAATCTGGTATTTTTAACATTATCCAGAATAATTTGAACTTGCTTTCAATACTCCTACAAATTTTGTTTCTGCTGTTTCTCTATTATTTTATAATTTTACCAAAGCAGAGCTTCTGTTCAAAAGAGTTTTGTTCAGCACCTAAAGAAAATTTCCAGGTGGTAYTGGTATATTTTACTTTAAATGTTAATTACAATTAAAAGCACATACAAGTAGGTGCAYAAAAGACAAGATCAGACCTTCATGGTATTAAACAGCATTCTGAGTTCCTAAAAACTGTGATAAAATATAGTTTTCACTGAAACCATACTGATATATCCCTTTCTGAATACTTGTGGCAATAGATCACTTCCATTTAAACAAACATTGCATCTGAAGCAGTGGTCTGAGATATTAAAACTAGCATACATCTGTATTAACACTATTCAGTTCCTGGTTTCTATATTAGCCATTCAAGTCTCAAAAATACACAAAGATATTAAAACCAAATTTCAATAATTATAGTAAACATATAGAAATAGTAGAATTTAATCTACCTTAATTTCAATACATTCATTTTGCCTCCATTATCAAGGAAAATGGGTCATATTTACTCTGAAATTTAAGGCACAATCACTGATACATAAAACTACTCCAAGAAACATTCGCCATTACATTTAAAGTTTCATCCTTAAATACAAAAAGGACAATATCATATTTTAATTCACTTAGGAAAATAAAATCTTTCTACTGCTTTATGCAAAGAAAGGGAGAAAAATAGGTAAGCAGAAACCTATGAATAGGTGGAGCATTTTGAGTGCCATCGGTGGCTTTTAGCATGCGAACCATAAATGACTTCCAATTCATCCTTATAAGGTAATACACCAATCCCCCACTAAAATCTAAGTTCAAAAGACTTTCAATTTAATACACCTTGCCACAGAGTTTTTATGGGAAGAGTAGTTAGTAGGAGTTAAAAGGAGGCAGCTCACTTAACTGGTCCTGAAATACTAATTTTCTAAGTTTGTAATGAATGGCACTTAAATAGATCCATACGTGCAAATGTAAAAAATGCACTACAAACATTTTCACTATATATGAGAAGCAATGGATATACAAGGTTGAAATTCATACAGTGCCTGGCCTGTTGTAGAGGAGTTTGTGCAGGTTCCTCAGTTCATCTGTCTTCTTTTTACTCAGAAAGAATTGTATCCTCTCAATTTCACAGAGTTTTTGTCCTTTTCCTGAAACAATTAAAAGAAATTACACGATTCATCACATTCATATTTATCTATGTGGTTATAACTTCTAGTTTCTACTGTTTTTTTAAAAAGCAAAGAAGTTACTTCAGAGTAGCATTAGATATTATAATAGTAAAACACTAAGCAGGACTTTTCCCAGCACTTGGGCATCCTGACAGGCTCTTTACCTGCCTTACTTGATAGTACTTAGATCAGGATACAAAGATTTGGCATTTCTTTCTGTTCTAGCTGGTCCTGCCTTTGTTAGTGGTGGTGAGGTCCTGAAGATCCTATTCCAAATAAGTTTAAATATCATGTATCTCTTACGGTTTACAGATAAGAGTAAGATTTAAAATCAAATTAAATTGATTTAAATTGATGCTACAGAATAAAAGAACGTTGTGATATAATAGCCTTATAATTTTAAAAGGGATCRTGACTCATAAGTTAGGTCTCAGCTACAACAAATCAGTAATTTGATCTTTTTAGAGTTTTCATTATCATTCCCAACACTCAAAATTCTTATGTAAGAAGTCAAGCTTGCCTGGTGTAATTGTAAAAGGTTCCTTCTGCAGTGAGGACACTTGCATGGTCAGTCGGTCTACCTTCTTCTTCTCCCTTTTTCCTTCAACAATGAGACTCTTTTCTGCAAAAGACAGCTTCCTTAAACACAACATTCTTGAATGCAGATTTGACTATAGTGACAGGCAATACAACGCTGAATCTTTGAAATAGCAAACCAAAAACAGACGATAAAACCAGATACTACGACGTTTTCAGACTTTTGGCTAATAAGCTGATGGATTCTATGGAGCTGCATGTACACAACTACAAGTCTCTCTAATTCTTAACCACAATCCTGTATCCAGTGTAACCTTGAAGATAAGACTGGGCAATTCCTAAAGGTAASTTTACCCCATGATGGAGACTGCAGGACTATGCATTTTCAGAAACTCGTCATTCTCGCCTTTCAATGCCTTTTTCAGGTACAGAATTGACACTGCTTGCACATTCTCCTTGGATGCTGCAGTCCCTGCACACAGCTCCACACACAGCACTCTCGAGAAGAACACAACCACCAAATGGGCAAAAGGAAAGTCCAGGATGCCTGCACACAGACTCTTTTCCCACTAGTGGACTGAAGGAACCAGACGCTTCAGCAGGAGAGGCAGAAGCACAAGCGCATAATACAAGCGTAACTAATACTACAACAATATTAGTCCCAGTAGTTCTGGTACTGCTTGCTAATGATTAAATTCAGATTGTTTTACCTATATATTGCGCATCTCTAATTTAATGACACCAGTCCAGAAGGAAAAGCTAAAGCTTCACCTAAAAATTTCACACTAAAACATGTGACCTCAAAGAGAACTATCCTTAGAGTTTAACACATAGGCTGTCCTGGCTTTAAAATCTGAAAATAGCTTCAAAACCTGTATGAACATAATCAAAACAGGTGTGTGACTGCCAAAACCAAAGCAAAACATAGTTGTGTGTTCACAAGAATGTTATATCTAAAAATCCAATTCTAATTACTCTGCTGCTTTGCAAACAGCATTATCTGCCTTCCAATACCTTTCCTAAAGACAAACTTCATCTTTTTCAAGGATCCAAGAGCATTACTGACTTGGTTTTCACTGTGCCACATCACAGCACTATTTTCACAAATGCTTTCCTTTTGAAAACAGATGCCTCGAGACTTCACAATGGAAATTACCATTTTGGTATAGCAGTTCCTTCATCTTGTTTTGTACTCCTGTTCAATTACATGCCACAACAAAAAACTTGCCTTGCTCATCCTATCATATTGCCACTGTTTTTTTTATTGCCAAAAATAGCCTAATGGAATTTCCGCTAACTCAATATAGTTACATTTGGATACCCAGGAAATTAGCTCATTGTAGTTAAGCAAAGACATCTGTATTGTCTCCAAAACTACTGCACACTTAAAAGCTTCTCTTTTGTTAACACAGACCACTTCTGGGTGTCACTGGCAAAAAATAATTGGATAAGGGACATTACATCCTATAATCATCAAAAAAATTACACAACAATWAAAAAAATCCCTAGTATAGAAGTCCATGATGATGGAAATTCCTTCAATCTTGCCTGAGATAAACCAGCACTATTGTTTTTAGCATTACCTTTTATAGTCTACTGGGAAGCTATTACGACCCATGAAACAGATGCATYATGGAATCTCCTCAATAATCGTACAATTAGCCAAAATCACAGAAGGCTGCATTCTGTAGCTTGGCATTCATTAAAGAACAACTTATTAAAAAACAAGTACCCTTTTCTTCTTCYTCCTCCTCCTCTTCCTCTTCTTCATCTTCATCACTTTCTTCAGCTTTGTTTTCAGTTTCAGGTTGTTTCTCATCTGTTTTTTCTGAAGACATAGTGTCTTCCTTTGACGAATCAACAGAAGACATGGTGTGTGCTTCTGTAAAAAGAGTCAGGGGAAACCATCATCGATAGAACTACATACATGAAATACACAGGAATCTTGTTTTTAAAAATAATCTTGTGTGGTAGAAGCAATGTATTGGTACTGCARTTGTTCACATTCTCTAATCATGAAGGTGTTCTGCAGACACACAATACATACAATTTTTAGGAAGTTGCCATCCATTCTGCAACTAGTCTGGTTAAGAACACTCTAAAATTGTTCTTAAAACACTTCACACACAAGTCTTCAAGCGGCTTTGTGAAACACCCACTCAAAGCAGCTGATACTGTTATCTATTAAAAACTGCAGTTTTTTAAGATATCACCATTTTACTGTATTCTACTATGAACTTAATAAGCATGACTATGGTTAACTATCTATGCAAGTTTCCTAATAAGTTACACAAGTTACTTATTTAGAAGGGAAATAGGAACAAGAATTTTTTACAAAATTGCAAGCAATTCAGGAAAGAATTAACATTGCTTTTGCAACTCAGACAGCTGCTGCATCCTGGGGTATGAAAATACTTCCTGGTTTTAATTTGTAGATCCACAAAAAAGAACGAATGCTTCATACTTAGCATATTTAAGAGTCTTTCCTTAGTGTMTGAAGTAGCCTATATGTAAACTTTAAAACTAAAATATCTTAGTTAYACATGCTAAGATATTCCCTACTAACACAAAATGTCCAATAAAGAAAAACAACCATATGTTCCATTTTTTTTAAATTCCAGCTTTCAAAAGTATTCACCGTTTAGTTCTGGAACAAAAATTCACACAATTAACCATTAATTTTCTTTTTGCAATATTAAAGCCAGTATTATCTGCAAGAGATCAGCTGCAGTAAGTAATATTTAAACCCTCTGCCTGCATGCACTATTAGCAGGTGCCAGAGATCAGTGTTGATACAAATGACAAAAAACATGAGTTAGTATTTATTACCAACAGTACGGAGAAAAGTAAAGTTTCCTGGCTAAATCACCAGGGGAAAAAAATCTTTCAGGATATAACTAYCAGTATTTCACTTGACATACTTAAGTAACCTGACATTTTCATAGCATCAGTAACTTCTACTTCAAGGCACGAATAAAAGCAAGGGAAGCACTTGAAGCTGTCTTTCCTTCCCCTTTCAATAGGAGCAAAGGGGAATAGTTAAGAGACTTCTCAGCTTTTCACCAGCTGGGCTCGTGACAACGTTTTACTTAGGGAAAAAGGGTTCTGGGAGCCCCCTTTACCGGGAGAGGGTCGCTAGTCCTCGCCTGGGGCTTTTCAGAGAGGGACTTGCCCTCTGTCCCCCTCCTTCCCGACTTGTAAGGTGGATGCCGGGGCAAAGCGACAGCGATGGGTAGCACCCGGCGGCCAAGGCGCGATCGCCTCCCCGCTCAGCCGGATGCAGGACCGCTCCGCCCGCTCCCGCCGCAAACACCGCAGCACCCGGCAAACACCTCGGGCAGGGGCCGGGAGGAAGGCAGCTCCGCTGACAAGCGTCCCGCGCACGGCGTGTCCCCGGAGCGGAACGGGAGCCCGGCGGCGCGGCGGCAGCGTTTCATTTTCCCTCGTCACAGCCCGTCCCCGCTCGGCCCGGGCGCGGCGAGGCGGGACCGCTCTCGGGCGCCGTTACGGCCATGGCGGCGGGACCCACCTCAGCTCGAGCCTCGGCTCCCGGCTCTCTCTTCAGGCGTGGCGGCACCAGCTGAAGGCAGTAGTTACTGGTAGACGAGGCGGCTCCAGGCGCAGCGACACGCACACACACACCGCACCGCGGCACAACCACCAACCACTCTTTCCCGTTCTCTCTCCCCCTTCCCTCCCTCCCGGAATCAACAAGGTTTTCAAAATGGCGGGTTCTCGGGCGGCGCGGAGGAAGCGGGAAGGCGGCGGCCAATCAGCGCCCGCGGCCCGGCCGGCGCGGGGAGACAGGGGAGGGTTGGGGAGGGTGCGCGTCACGCGCGCCCGCCCGCGGTGACGTCAGGCCGCGCGCGGCGGCAGGCGCGCGCTCCCGGTGGGGGCGGGGGGAGCGGGGACGCGGGGGGGTGTGAGGGGCGCGGCGTTGGGTTTTCCCTTTTGAAAGTGGCACTGTCTGTCATTGCACCGGCTTCAAAAAAAGCTTTAAAATAAGGAATCTGCACCTCTTATCCTACTTAACTTGGGCGGYGATWAATACACACTCCCCAGACTTTCTTTTGTACACAGTATGTGAGCTGTAGTCTTTCCTAATACCTCTGGAACAGGTTGCCCAGAGAAGCTGTGGATGCCCCATCCCTGGAAGTGTTCCAGGCCAGGTTGGATGGGGCTCTAAKCAGCCTGATCTAGTGGAARGTGTCTCTGCCCATGGCAGCAGGTGGGCTGGGACTAGATGATCATTAAGGTCCCTTCCAACCCAAACCGTAGTAGTATTTGTATTACACATATATCCCACTTTCACTACCAGTTCTACATGACTATGCTTTACGCGCGCCTACGAGGCACAATTCCCAGGAGCGTGGCATTCTTCCCACTTCCTCTGTTTTACTCCAGCGCGGCTCCTCCCCGCGGGGGCTGCTGCAGAGCTCCCGTTCCCCGCCGCGGCTCGGTGTATCGCATCCCGGCACGCATCCCTGCGGTCCCGGCGCGCATCCCTGCGGTCCCGGCGCGCATCCCTGCGGTCCCGGCGCGCATCCCTGCGGTCCCGGCGCGCATCCCTGC
>NW_026623283.1:2569610-2621259 GCF_030028575.1 Malurus melanocephalus
GCATCCCGGCGGTCCCGGCGCGCATCCCTGCGGTCCCGGCGCGCATCCCTGCGGTCCCGGCGCGCATCCCTGCGGTCCCGGCGCGCATCCCGGCGCGGGCGGAGGGCGGCGCTGGGCGGTCCCGCGCGGCTGCAACGGCCGCGCCTCGCTCGTGAGGGAACGGCCCCGGAGCGAGGTCTCCTCCCTGCTCCTGCAAAATGTAGGGTCACAGGCGGCCCCCGAAAGACCCTAGGGGTAGTCACACCCTCTGCGCTGTGGCCTGAGTTTAATTTTTAAGTGTAAGACCTAATCTTGGAGCCTGAGAGGAGCGGGTCTCCGCGTGCCTTCAGCAGGAGTCACGAGCACACGGTATGTTGGAGAGGGAAAGCAGCCCGAGCTAGCCAGTGCCGGTGACTTACCTCAAAGCCACATTGTCCCGAGAGCAGCTTCTTKGCTAGTGTGTGGCTCTTACTTTGGGAGGGACCAGGTAAAGGGACAGTAAAAGAGGAAATGGGAAGTGTTACACTCTTGTGAATTGTTCACCTTAGGTGAATGCAAAGCATAGTCCTGTAGGATTGGTAGTAAACACAGGAAATGTGTGTAACACAAATACTACAAAAATTTAGAATCATGGAATGGTTTGGGTTGGAAGGGACCTKAAAGGTCATCTGGTTGCAATCCCCTTGGTGTGGGCAGAGACACTTTTCACTAGACCTTTCACTAGGTTGCTCAGAGCCCTGGTCTGCAACACCTCCAGGGATAGGGCATCCACAGCTCCTCTGGGCAACCTGTTCCAGAGGTATTAGGAAAGAGTACAGTTCACATACTGTGTACAAAAGGAAAGTCTGGGGAGTGTGTATTAATCACCACCCAATTTAGGCAAGAGAGATGCAGATTCCTTATTTTAAAGGTTTTTTTTTTTTTTTTTAAGTGCAATCACAGATGTTGATCATTTTAAAAGGAATAATGTAAATTATTTAGAAACAATACATAATTAGTCAAGCTTATTGTTAACACACAATAAGGTGACAAAAATATAATTGAGCYATGGGCTACACAAATGGCACAAGACAGATGTTTGAAGACAACAAACTGCTTCCTGTAAGATGAATAGGTTTGGATTAATTCAGAATTGTGACAGAAGACATCCAGAGGCTGTGCTTCAGGCTGTGATGATAAATTAGATTGTCATTTTGTAAAGAGGGATATATTTACCCAGTGRAGATGATTTGCCTAACTGAATTACATGTGTTGATGTTCTATACATACCACATTAGATGCACCTCATCTTGAGGAGAAATAGAWGATRATAGTTTCATWGATCCTTTTAGTGAAGTCATACCACCTCAGTAGCTGACAGACCCTTAAACATAAACTGAGTTCCATGTTTTAGGAGCTGATATACTCAGTGCAGCTAAATTTCATTTTGTCACAGGTTCCTCTGACAGAACTTCAATAGCTATGATAATTTTTTTGATTGTGTTTTTGAAACCTGCTCTGCCCTTCATAGTATCTTTTTGATTTACRAGCTTATGGAGTAGTTTCAGGATGCTGTTAACAGTTTGATAATTGGTTTTGGATCTTCCAGATAAGATTGAGATGATATGGAGTAAGAAGACTTCTCAGAAAAAATCTGCAAAGCTAGAAATTGGGAGAAGGAGGGGACCAATTTGAAAAAAAAAAACCAAAAACAGATACATTTTAAGGGGAAATTGCCTACTTCAAGAAAATAGTTTGAAACTGGTTTATCTACTCATTTTGACTATGAGCAAKAATGCTCTATCTCAGTATCCTGCTTTGGGATGCTATGCTGTATCAACACTTCTGTATTGCTGTCTTTTCCCAATCTGATGAAGTTCACTTAATTATAGGATTTCAGCTGAGATTTGAAAGACCTTGATGAGGTAATTATATTGATATAAAATGTTAGGATTGTCTAAGTTCTTTAGACAGTATAGTGAAAGGTTATAAATGCAGCTTAAAAGACTTGGTCCTGAAGAAGGACAAATTGGAAAGGGTAAGTCATTCTAAGCAGTTCTTAAGAGTTTGAAGCTGCTTCCTAGAGCCTGCTCTCCTTATTCCATCCCAGAGAGGTTGCTCCTCTACTGTCAGAGTCCTAATGTTAATGACACTCTTGAGTTTTGACAGCTAGCCCTATCTGCAGACACCAGTTCCATAAAACATAGTAAATCCTGGAGATATGTGGAACTCACTTTTAGATATCAAAGGCTAAGTTTCTTAGACATCATAGCTCAAAAGCATTAAATTGAAAAGCGGTTTGAGGGTGCTGTAAATAGGGTAGCTGGCATGTTTGAACATATATTACAAATTGTATTTTRTGCTGAAGTGCACCAGGCAGTGTCAAACATGATCACCAGATGCTGTTAATTAATATAAATAGCTCTTTTTAGTTAYTTCAAAGCAGCTTGTATTAGCAAGCAATACTTATTGGCTCTTGGTATAGAGCTTAAAACAATGTATGAGAAGCTTTTGGGAACAGAAATGTAGGCTTCCCAGGGTGTWCAAAGTCCTCCTCCTTTATTTTGTTTCCAAAGTGACCTGTTACTGCTGTGTCCTGCCATCAACACAGAGACCAGCAGGTGTGCTGTGGGCAAAACTACAGAAAAGATTATCTGTGGATTGCAGAGCAAGTGCCCTGCCACAGACACTAAGTATCTCTCATCTGGAATTTTATCCATAAAATAAAATACCATAGCTACAAATGATGGGATGCTACTTTTTAGTAATGTAAATACYGTTGCTTTGTGTTCTTGTATGAGTCATATAAATATATATAAACATGTATGTGTCCACACTTCAGTTTTTCTTAGCAGTCATGTGACAATGTTTCCTAGAAATGTCCAAGTGCCTGGCCTTTGAAATGATGAGAAAAATCCTGTGCAAATGCCAAATACATCTTTATCAACATTAGGAGCAGTGCACAGCTTTTGAATYGAAGGGTTATTTGCCTGGAGCAATTGATGGTGAAAGCAGGATTCTAAATAAGTGAACCAATTCTTGAGCTAATTAATACAATTTAAAAGACAAGAGGACTTGAAAACTACTTGTTTAAGTAGTATGCAGTCATGGTGTGATCAGTAACATAAGCTGAGTATCTCTTAAGTGCTCACTGCATATTTATGCAAAATCTTTTACATTTTTTGATAAGAACACCCAATTCACAAAGTGTTTCCTTTGTTGGATCCCCCAAATGGTCCTGCATCCTGCATTAATTTCCTTTTTATACCCCATCTARCTGTTTCAGGATTAGCAGGCTATTGCATCATCCATGCTTGTCATGTCTGACCTGTAAGAATCTTAAAGAGTTGTCCCTGTAAATACAAATACTTGCAAACATAAAACGTGTAATTGATCTGAATCAATCTAAAGTTTCACAATACTTTAGAAATCTCTTTTTGTACCATGATTTAGGGTATGATTCAACAAAATTCCAAAGTACTAAGATAGACAATGAATCAAAGTCGTGTATAAAGTCACGTTTTTCATCTGTGTTTGAATGACAACATTGTTGTGTTGTCAGACTGAGTGCTGTGTGGGGATTTCTGTTTACCTTCCRCTTACCATGAAGTCAACTCTTACTCTTTAGGGTTTGAAAATTACCACTTTTGTGTGTGTTTGGTAACACCTACAACTCCATGTTCAGTCAGAGCATGCTCGGTTTTACGTGTTCTATGAAGTACTTTAATGTACTGCTACATCCAGTATTTAGATCTACAGAAAGAGCCTGGGAACTCTGCACAGATGACACGTAGCTCCTGCAGGCAACAGCTGTATAAAACTCTCCTGATGACTCCAAGGCGAGCGGTATGAAAGGGCCCTTGCCTTAGGGTCCTACATGCTTCTCACTATCGAGCTGTGTTTGCAGGATGGTTTCCAGAGCAAAGTATGACAAGGAAAGAATCTGACCCACGGTGAATGCTCACTCAATTAGCAGCCTTCTGCTACCTTGGGAGAGCAATTGCAATGAATAGCACGTGGATGTGCCAGCGAGCTATGCAAATGTTACATAACTCACACTTTGGAAAAAGAAACACTGTCCATTCATTTACGCYTTGAAGGTTAGAGTCTGTAATTTTCTGACAGGTCTATAGGTTTGTGTACAATTAATTTACAATTACACATTTTGAACTCATTGTACATRGAAAAGATTGCTGGGGGTATTTACTGTTTTGCATTTGGGGTTTGCACTTAGCTCATCGTCAAGTTGTGCCGCAAAGCGAAACTGGTGGTTTTCCACACACACATTGCGTGTAGGTATTGGCAACCTCTATTTAAAAAAAAAACAACAAAACCAAACCCACCAAACAACCAAAGATGAGAAAAAAGAAAATGCTGTGGCTTTCTAATAATTTAAGGTGTTCTCGGTAATAATTTGTTGTCCGGACATGATATAATTCGACGTTTTCCAGAAGACAAGAGGCATTTCTTTCCCGAAGGAGATCCTTCCCCCACAGCCAACCGCTAGCGGTGGGACCCACCCGGCACCGAGCCCTTCCGCCGCCGCGCTCGGGACGTGCAAGATGAATTTGCCCTTTGTGGGAGGTGGCGGCAGCGCCGCCTG
Source organism: Malurus melanocephalus (assembly GCF_030028575.1). Taxonomy (NCBI): domain Eukaryota; kingdom Metazoa; phylum Chordata; class Aves; order Passeriformes; family Maluridae; genus Malurus; species Malurus melanocephalus. The sequence continues at coordinate 2,574,172 of NW_026623283.1, forward strand.
CAGATGCGCGCCCGGGACGGGACCGCCGCCGGCAGCGGCCTCAGCGGCCGGAGCGCCCCGSTCCCCGCTCGCCGGCAGCCCCGGGACAAGAGGCGGATGCGCGACGGCGGAGAGGAGCAGCCAGGGCAGCGGGACGCGAGTGTGGACCGGGGGCTCCGAGGAGCTCTCCGGCCGCCTTCCATCGCCCGCGGAGTGCCGTCCGCCCCGCACACAGGGGAAACCCGCGGCCAGGCAAAGGTAGGGAGCGGCGCMCTGACCGTGCCGAGCGGCAGCGGGAGGCGCTGCGCTCCCAGCGCCGCTCCTCGCTCTGCCCCGGGGCCCCGCGCAGGCACCGCCGGCACCTGCAAGAGCGAGGAAGGGAGCTGAGCCTCTTCCCTCCTGCTCCTGAATCTTCTCCACCCCCGCCTTTCAGATGAATAGGAGGTGACCGCTKCTCGAGGCATATGTGTTAATTGCGTTATCTTCTGCAAGTTAAGTTTAACTGAAGTTTGCTTTGGGATTTGCTTGTGGTGCCTCTTGACTGGTAGCGTCGGAATGCAAGTGTGCTCCAGGGCTAACATAATGGGTTAATGGCATTTAGTGGGGCTWTTATTTTGCATACTTAAAAGTAATATTCTGAGGGCTAATTGAGGTTTCATTTTTATTTCGGATAACATTCCTTTAACCATTTACTCTCTGTAATTTTGACAGATGTTTTAAATTGTTTTTCACSTGCCTTTTCTTTAGGTGTGCTTTGCTACATGTAAGGTGTGAGTGCTACTCTTCAAAAACTTCTTAACCTTCAAGAGACTATTGCTATGAGTAATTTTCACACTCAGGTTTCAGATTCAGGCCCTTAGTGTTTACTATGAAATACATAAACTAGGTGTAGAAACAAATGCTTAAATATCTGAGTGTTCACAGTCCATAGTTGAAACATTATATGGAAAAAGAAATCCCAGCTTTAAGTTGCTTAAGGGTTTTTACATCTGGCTGTAATATTCAATGCACTTTAACATTCCATGCGAATTCTGTATGAATCATGCCTTTTTAAAAATGAATGTAATTTTACACTGAAAATATGGCATATAAAAGCAATATCCATAGMCTGGCTCAGACTAACAAAAGCCATGTTCAGCATGGAAGCAAAGCATTTATCCTCATTTCACCTCTGTATCCTGGGTTTCTAGGCATTTCTTCTCACCAATTATGTAGTTATTCATTGTTTGACCCTTGCAGGGCTTTAAGTTTAGTTAAATGAGTAAATGCYAGGTGACCAAGTTCTGTTCCCAGGTACTTCAGACTTTACACCATGGTAACTTTATTTGTTTCAGAGTTGCAGATTACCTGACTTTTAACTGRATCCTGAATTTGTTCAATAGCTTCTGTCATACTTTTTTACTTTGCCAGCTCAAGTTGAAGTTATTAATACAGGATTTGTATGTAAGTTGGATAATGCGCAGTTTAATAGATTCCCCTCTTTAATAGGACTTACAGAATTGGAAAATGTAGTTGTAACACATGCTTTTAGTRCAGATGAGAAACCGCAGTGCTGTTTGGTGTGGCTGAAAGCTATAAGCTTTCAGTTCTGGTGACTTTAGTGGAAATTCTGGTGTGACAGAACTAAAGGCTTTAAGGAAACTATTTTATGTGTACACACATAAATAAACTTGTAAAGTTGAGATGACAAAGACTTTAATATTTTAAAAGGTCTTCAAATAATTCAAGCAATGACATTCTGAAAGAGAAATTTAAATATAGGAGACTCATATTTTCCTCTCTGGTGGCTGGAGTTCAGAGGCTTCACTTGTTTCTATATCTGGCTTCCTTTTAGTATGAGGCAGGCTCCACCATGGCCCAAGGAAAGTTGCAGAAAGCCTGTAGAGAGCTTCAGGGGTTTAGCACAGGACAGAAGATTTACTGTTTTTTAAGTCAGGTCTTGATTTTTTCTTGTTCTGTGATAATCCCTATTTAAGCGGGTATTTAGGTAAAATTTGTTTGCAGGGTAAGAACCTAGAAAGACATTTATTAAACTATATAAGTATGTAGAGGGAAAATGCCTCATCTTATTACAAACAAATTTGGTATTCAAATATGATTGGAAATGGATTGGCAGAGTCTAACTTAAATATTGTCACAATACATTAAGTGGAAACAAATTTTATAACACTTTCTTGAAGTATCACTTTTGATAGCAGTATCCTTATTTTGGAGAAAACTTGGTTTAACATCTAATTTTGAATGTGAGACCCAAAGAACTGTTTGTCACATGAAGGGGAAAATGAAAATAAAATTTCTGAAGTTTTTTGCTGAGCTGCAGCCTAATCTTAACATTTTAKAAAAATGAAWAAGTTTGTAATTGTAAATTCTGCCCCTACATTTCTCCGCCATGTTGCTTTTTCATTTATAATTTTTCCAAATAGACWTTAATTGATGCCTTTCATTTAAAGTTTGGAGCATGATAGATTTACACTGACAAGCGTACATTATGCAATTCCAAGAGTTATCCCTATGCAATAATGATTATAAAAAGCCATAAAAAGGGAGAGTGCATTTAGGCTGAGAGGACTGAATCACTCACCACTCTTTCCAGTGGATGAACTGGATGAAGAAGCTCATCATTCTGAAATATGCCATTGTATAGTGCATTCAAATGATGTGGCAAGGTCTGAAAGCTGTGAAACTAATCATTTCTGACTAGCAGCTGTGGACATGGTGATAAAAATTTCTTTCTTACCAGAGCTTAAAATAAAGACTRCACCTTGGTAATTACCTGATAATGCAATCTGGCTTGCAGGAATTACAATAAGTAAGAGACAATTCTGCATGTTAAAACGTCAGGTGGATAATTTTGCTTGTAACAAGCAGGAGTGGAATTCAAGGACATTAATTGCTTTAGTATGGTATAAAGGAATGAAGATGCTGGAGTAGGAGTGATTAGAGATGCTACTATGCAAAAGGAAATATGGGGAAGGCTGGAGCCTTGCAGAATTTGGCTTCTCCCAAATTTTACTCATAGGACTTCAGCAATTCTTTGTGGAGGAAGACATTGACTTAAATTCACTGATCTTGAATGGCTGCTCAACTTCTTTTTCCTGTACAGTAGAGAAGCTTGTACTTGTAAATTTTTTTCCTTTAAACAGGCTTTTTCATATTTCTGTCCTTTTCACATGACCGTAACAGATGCATTGTGAAGTCTTCCTAGTATAAAGTAGTGTATTTACATGTGTTAATGGATTTTAGAAAACATTTGCTCAAGATTTAAATAWGTTTTACTGAGTATTTCTTAAATCTTCATCTTTGAAAAAGTGGAACTAGAAGACAAGTTTCAAGTCCTGTGTGTAGGAATCTGATAGTCACCACCTGTGTCATCAAATCAGTGAAGGTTTCTGTACATGGGCTTTTTAGATCTATTGTGCAATAAATAATTACAGATCCATGGAATGTTCTGAGTTGGAAGGGACCCACAAGGATCATCAACTCCAGATGGTTTAGTGAATGGCCTATAGGGAGATTGAGCCCGCAACCTTGGTGCTGTTAGCACCATGCTCTAACAGGGATATTCTAAAGCGTACTCAAAAAATGAAACATTATGTAATGCCCAGTGAATGGAAGCTATGTAAATTCTCAAAATGGTTAATGGAGTTATATTTTGAGTCATACCTGTAAAGTTGGGCTAAGCCTTTCTGGTCAAAATACCCGAACACAATGAGTATCCACTTACATGGAAATCAGTACTTAAGTGTACTATTTCTTTTGCAGATGGTATCAAGACATTATTTTACTTGATGCAGTTCTAAAAATTAGATTGCTCTATAAAATACTTTGGTTACAGCATCTCTGTAGAAGTCAAAATTATTGCAGGGATGTCAMAGAAGGCAGAATTTGAGTACTGAATTACCTGAACGTGAGTGATGCAACTTCTGAGATATGGACATTATGAATAGACTTTCCTGGAATAACATCACATTGCTACCCACATTGATTTGTAGATAGTTGGTTAAGCTTTTCCAGACTAGCTAGGTGAAATTCTTAAACTAGTTGGAATTTACCAGTTAATGTCTCTAAGTGAAACCACCTCCAAGACACCACATTTGGACTAGATGCTCAAATAAAGTCAGTGGGGTTGGTTTGTTTTTTTTTTTTTTTTTTTTTGATTGGTTGGGGTTCTTCATCATTTTCCCATTTTATGTCTTAGTAAAATGAGGATTAACATATTACGAATATTATTTAATAGCAGAACTGGGAAGAGGCTTCAAGTCTGCTGATTTCCACCCATGCTGTGTGTGCAGTGGAAAAAGCAAATGGAAATTTTCAACATCTTTCCTAAAAGTCAGTAGGAAAGGGCAGAATAAACAGATCAMACTGTACAGTCCCAGAGGATCTTTAATTGCTAACAAGAACAGTTTATCTGGAAATGGCTATGATGCCCATTGTCTCTTTTGGTGGTTTTGTTGCCTGTGAAGCAGCAGCCTTACCGTGCTCTGTAGCTCTATGTATTAGGATGAAATGCTGGGTTGGGATCCATGGAAGGCAGCTGGGATTCGGGACAGAAACCCAAACATATACTGGGTATAAGTTGATGACTTTTCACTTCTGAATATTTTTTTTCTGTTTGTCAACATGTTTTCTTATGCATGTTTTGCTGACATGAAAACTGTGACAATTATTTTCTTCAGTTTTTGATTTTAAAACGTAGGCTGTTTATGCTTTTCAGGATTCCAGCAAAAAGCAACCAAACATGTGTTCCTATTTTAGGACAAAGAGGTGTTAGTGAGAGTAAAGTATCCACAGGTTCTGATGTCTCCTGTGTTCTCACTCCACGTTTTTATGTCCACTGTGAGCAGATTTTAAGGTAAATCTTGGATTGCAAAATTAAAACTGATATTTTTTCTATGTGTTGGTTAAGATAGTGCATTATTTAGAACATTATGTAGAACAACTGTCTCACTTAAACCTTATTAATGATCTGATATCCACAAATGGGTGTATTCCAGTAGTTTTAAAAGATTTAAGAACTGGTAAAATAGACCTTGTGTTTTTAATATTCTGCAAAAGTTTCTGGAGTGTTTCAGATTTTACACTACGRTTTTTATAGAAATAGTTTTACAAGACACTTTAGACTTTTTTTTTTACAGACCCTTTGTTGTTGCTGGTGTTTTTTTACTTCAGTTTAGAGGAAGGTGATGCATATGTCAAAATAAATAACCTAGCTTCTTCAAGTAACTATTWTATAAATAAACTAAAAGTCTTTAATACTGGAAGAATGTAAACTGTCAAACTTGTCRGAATCCTCTGATTCTATGAAATTATCTACTGGTTTTTGGAACAAAATATGCATAGTTATGTGGACAAAAGTGGCTTTGTGGAGTAGAACATATTMGCGTGCTTTTTGAGCATTTGTTGCTGATGCTGAAGATTAGTGTACAAAAATCAGACAGATGTGGAGAGCACGCAATATAGTGCCTGTACCTTGAATACAGCTGAGTGTTTTGAAATAAATTATTATGTTGTGTCCTTTATATAATAGGTGGTAGTCTATAGTAGCTGCTAAGTGGAAGGAATTTTCTCCATCGTTTTACATCTGAATGTTGTCTTTGCATATTCATAATATAATGAAATACTTTTTCCCAATGAAAGTTTTATGTTTGGTTTTAGTCCAGAGGTTGACTTTCCTGGAAAGCTTATGGGAAAATACTTTGCCTGGTTTTGATTTAAAAAAAAATTTGTATGCTTTTCCTGTTTGAAATGTAGCTGGAGAAGGAGACTCGTGTTATATAAACACAGCTTTATAATTTGACAGTTTTAGCCTGGCCATTTCTCATTGAGGGTTTAATTACTTTGGAAAGAAAAGATTGAAAAAAKCCTTAAAAATTCTGGTGTCTGTTTCTAGTTTACTCTTAGTTGCTTTATACTATTTTGTGTTTTGAAAGACTTGYACCCTGGTTGCTACCATTTGGTGAGGCTTGTACCACTGTGCTTTGGAACTGCTGTAMATTAGTACAAATTAATACCTACTACAGTTGCTGCTCCCTCTGATGGGATGAGGCTTCCTTGAATGCTTAGTTAGGCCTTAAGTGAAATGCTTATCTACTATGTAATAAAAGCAGCTTTTATTATCCATAAGAATTAAACTTTTTAGTGGTGGATTGCAGCATTGATTACAAGATCCTTGATCACCCATGAGCTTTGTAAYCTGAGCACTCTGCTATGTTGGAAGAAATCTGTCCTCTTGCCTCTCAGAAATAGGTCCTGAAGCCCCAATGCTGCAAGTAGCCATGAGAGTGGTTTCCTGATCTGCTCACCCAAATAAAGATGGATTATTCACATGCTCAGGGTTTCTGCAGTTGTGTGCAGGATTGTAGACCTTAATAATGTAACAGAGCTGGCATCTCTGTAACAGGTTTTAAAGCTTTATATAAGATTGTATTACCTAATAGTAAGTGTTATAGTTCTAGCACTTCCCATTTTGGGCTTGAAAAGTAAAACACTAACTATTTWCTTAATTTTCCTTAAAATTTGGTATAAGGTCTGTCACATTCTAAAGCCTTGTAAAATCCTTCCAATGTTTTTACAAAGTCCTGGATGTAGCAACTGTGAGAGAAGTCTTTTTGTCCACTGTAAACTGCAATCTGATGTATCCTACCATTGAACCCAGGTGGGAGTGTACACAGATTGAGTGATTCAMTTACAGGGTTTCTCTGTGTCACTTCTGACTTGTAAAATGCCAGTTCAATTTGTAAATTTAAGCCTCCATCTAATCTGCTGGAGGCTCTGCTGTGAGGGACTGCAGATGCTGAAAAGTGAAGCAGAATCCAGTATTAGCTATAGAACTTAAAACAAATTCCATGGCTCTCATTAGAGTAAGAATTTAGTTATGTCTTGGCTATTTCTTATTTTAAATGTGTATATATGTAATTTTCTGGGNTGTTTGGGAGGTGACTTGCTAAGGAAGAATTTGGCCTGCAGTGTTTGTTTGGGAGGTGACTTGCTAAGGAAGAATTTGGCCTGCAGTGCACATCAGAATGGTCAGTAACACGGGGATGGTATCATACTTGCATTTTCTTAGAAGTTTGAGTGTTGTTAGATTAAATCTCTTTTGTGTGCCTAATTGCCTAAGCAATTACCCTTTAGAAAATGCATTTACATTTACCTTTAGTTTTCCCAAAATGTTTTACTTGTCTTTTCAGAGTAGTTTCTACTTTTAAACTTATTTAAAAAAACCCTAAAACCCAGATATGTGACCTTACTTGGCACAGAAGGTCACATATCTTGGCTTTCCATCTGGTTACGTAATTCAGTTGGAAAATGAGCTAGGCAACAACCATTTTTGTCATTTTTGCAAGTGCCTTATGAAAATACTTATTTGAAATGCTTTCACTTCACACTTCTTCATAGCTACCTTCCTGCCCAGTGCAATAAAAACARCCCTCTGTCTTCACTGCATATTGTGTCTCAGAAAAAAATTAATAGCAGTCTCTAAGCCTGCATACATAGGAATGTTCAGGGAAAATATTCCARATTACTACATGGACATTCTGGGTTATGAATTTGAGTTGGCTTCAAAAGTTTATTAATTAAAACACATTCAAATCTGTTATAGTTTCTTTTACTTGGATGTGACTTTTGTTTGTGAATTCAAAAGTAAATTAAGTTAAATTTACTTCTTAAGTAAATTAAACAAGAGCATTTTACAGAGCATTTTACGGATTTAACATTTAGTTATGGTTTAATTAATTAATTCTAAAAGCTTTTTCAGATTAATCTTCCTGAAAGTTCTGGCTAATAAACCCTGCTAAATTTTGGTCGGGTGAGCGGAGATTACTATGTCTAGTTCTCTGTCCTGTTCCTCTCCTCAGTCTGCTGGACAAAGAGCAGCAGAATGTGGATACTTGTTGAGCAGCCGGGGTAGTTCACAGCTGGTATGTAGCACAAACTTATGTTCAGAGAAAGCAAATACAATGAACTGTGAACTGGAGGCATCAAAAAGGGGTAACATCTTCAGTGTTCCCTAACATCTTCAGTTGCAGCATTTGGCAGGACTTGCATCAGTAGGAAGAAATCTCTGTAAATGATCCATCTACAAACAGTGAAGTAGGGCTGTGCTCTCTTTTTCTTTTTTTTTTTTTTTTTTTTTTTTTTTTTTTTTTTTTTTTTTTTTTTTTTTTTTTTTTTTTTTTTTTTTTTTTTCTGCTGGTACTGAAAATGCTTCTTCCACAGGAAGTTGCTGGGGAAAAAGGCAGAATGTACCCAACACCCATTGCTCCACACTGGCTCCTGTTTTAGGTATTTCTGAATATTCTTTTTCAATGTAAATTATGCTGAATTATAATGGTCATAACACTGGAGTGTTCAGCTTATTGCATGTGGTTGCACTGTGGTTGCTGAATGTTTGAATTTGTACTGTATATTCATATCCTCAATACAGAGTAACTTGTTTGCACAGATAAGCTGTAAGAGTCCTTTCTTTCATTCATGTAATTCTTGAATGTATTCTTTAATATCTTTTCACACTTTTCAAGCAGTATGAAAGTCTGCYTCTCATGTGGACAGCCCTGATTCCAAGGATCCTCACACAGCCAGGCTGTCCTGGAGAARCCATGCAAGAGGAGAGTTTGAATGCAGTTAGGGGTGGGATAAGGCATGCTTCCTTCTCTGGAGTTATGATTACATTCTGTACAGATTTGAATGAACATGTGGAATCTTTCTCTGGGTGGTTCTGGCTGGGAACACTGACTACTTTTCAAACTTAGTGTGTAGTAATGCATGTTGAACTTCTTTGTAACGTATAAGTAGTTACACATTATTTTCTTCTTGTGTAATCTAGATCCAATAATCTGGAATTTTCCTGGTAGTGACGTGCAAAAAAGCCCCAAACTATGCCCCCTTAAAAATTCCTGATGCTTCCCAAACCAAATACTCCCTTTTGACTTGTGAAACAGATCGTGTTCTTTGGCATGGAATCTGCTCCTGGCCTCAGAGGAGCAGTCATGAAAATGAATTGAAACAGTTCAGAGCAGTTGGAAGCAGCTTCTTCAGAGATACTAGTAGATGTTGGTTTCTATTTTCTTTTGAGGATACCTGATTTTGTGCTTGGTTAAAGTAGTATTTACAGACTTGGAACATTTTYTGTCCTGTCTTTTGCTCATGTAACCTAAATGTTTCAACCTTATAGTATTTTTGGACTTTTGAATTAAACTTGTTTTTTGGAATGTGGATTTTTACTTGCATTCTGTGATTGTTGTGCAGCTGAACTCTAGCCCATTTTCCTTTCTGTGCTCCATTTTATTCTGGCAAATATTATGTAATATGTAGATTTCTCTATTTTTCTTTGTGCCAAATGATATTTTCAGATACATTTGAAAAAGTTTCATGGAACTCAAGTATTTCAGGATATTTTAAAAAGCAAATCTATAGGTAATTAAAAAAATCATTAATTGATGTTTATAGCTGATGAGAATGGTGAAGGGACAAATATTGCATGTASAGTTATTGTATGTTTGTCTGGCAGTACACTTTCCAGATCCTTCCAGTGTACCATGAGATGAAAATGGGAAGAAAAAAACCCTCAGGTTAAGTAAAATGATTGTTTCTATTTATTTATTAAAATAGTAGTGGACTAGGAAGAGAACTCCTATTTCTTTATTGCAAAAGCGATGCTGCTTTGGTGGGATCACTCTGTGTCATTTATTATACTGTGAGAAGAAAAYGAACAATACTGGGGAGTGGAAGGACATGAAAGCTGTAGAAGCCACTGAAACACAGGGAAGTTTCACGTRTGCTGAGCGTCCCTCCATCACACAGGGACTGTGTAAGGATTCAGAGAATGAATGTGCTGGTCGGTGCCTGTTGGTCTCCTGAGGTCCCTGGAGCTCCTCTCCTTCCTTACCACCCTCTGGGCCCTTGGAGGAATTGCCCTTGTCCTTGATTTTGCATGGAAATACCTTCAGTCTGTTCTTACGCTGGAGGGGCTGTCTGTCCTCCTCCCGGCCATCCACCAAGTGTTGCCTCTCTCTTTGRTGTGCTACTTCTAGCATTTATTAGCAGCATGATTAACTGGATAATAGACATGGACCATTTGGAAAGGGGTCAGGTTTTTTGTCATTTAAGGCTCTGCTTAGTGCCCAAACCTTGCACACACTTAGATTACACACCTACACTAGTGTCATTCTGGCACAAGTTAGAAGTGAGGATCCTCTTTCTTTTGGAGTGGTAAGATGAAATTAGGTCAGATTTAGCTTAAAATTATGCCCTGAGCGTGTGGCTGGATATGATGCCATCTAGTACAACTGCCATTCCCATAGGAAAAAGTRGATTTCTATTACATTTGTGTATCAATTTATATGCTTCCTCTGCTCCTGGGGCAAGTCCAATAAACTGGTCTGATGAAAACTGTTTTTTCTTTTTTGGAGGGTGGCAGAAGATTGCCTAAATCTTCTGTCAGATGAGTTGCACAGTTAGTTACAGGTTTGGTGGAGAGGAAGCTAAGGAAGAGAGAGGTGAGGGGGAAGGAGGCACATAGGAGCTCTTCTTTCAGGGGAAGCTCACAGTTACACCAGATTGGAAGGTGTTGAGAGACATTATATAACATCTAAATATTTAAAATAAAGTACAAATTTGAGTAAAATTTCAGTTGAGGATTCTTTTCTTTCTGACATCACAGTTCTAATGACTTGCCTTTGAACCAAATAAGTTATTTTTTTTCTTAAAGGGAAAATTTAATAAGAATTAGAACTATYTTGTCATTAACAAAACAAACCACTGTTTAAATTATTTTGAAGGCTCCTGGGTTTTTTTAGCTCTTATGAAATGTGTCTTTTTTGTGTGTATTTATAAAGTCAGTCTTAATCATCAGATTTTGCAGTATCTAGAGAGATTAACTGACTCAGGTCTTAAAACCAAACATAAAGTAATATGAATAATAGTTCTTCATTTTATTTACTGAATAAAACATTTGATTTTTTACACAGTATAAGTGGACATATTTTTAACAGGAAAATAAAATAAATTACAATTCTCATGACACCTGGAACTTACACTTGCTTGGTTTTAACATTTGAATGCATTGATTTTATATTACAGATGACTCAGATTCCCGCCAGCCTGCTAAGTAAATGTGTTAATTTACMAAAGCTGTAAAAGGCAGGCATTAAAAAAGTCATAGTGCTGCCCTTCAGCACTGATTACTTGCTCGTTACCTCTGACTCTCCTTGTGTGGTTTGTATCCTGGTTCTTTATTCTCAGAAGACACATGGATGTGCTACTTTGTCCTGAGTTTCTGCCTGGGAATTAAGGGAGCTCTGTTGGTCCTCTTCCGCATCAGCTCAGGAGATCCAGCTATTGAATGRGGGGGTGCAGGAATGAATTAAAGCACAGGCAGAAGTTGGACTGGCACAATGTATAGACGGATTGGRAGCATGCATATCGTGATACACTTGGGGTAGCAGGAGGGAATTTACAGCCMCTGAGGACCTCCCTCATCCAGAATATTGGTGTGTGTGGATTTACCGAGCTCCTGCCTCTCTATGTCCATTCCTGGGTGAGTGCCACTGAGCACTCATTTATCATTTGTCTATTCATTATCCATTCTCTACCCTTGTCCCTCTGACAGAAGAGTTTTGGGTATAAAGCTGTTAGTTCAAGCTCAACTCAGACAACCTGATGATATTGATAGCAAGAGAAAGGGGGATGTGTTCTGAGAAAACAGTGAGTTGTTTGTTCACTATTAGTATTTTAGGTTTAGGACTATTGCTTGTACTTGAGTAGTACAAGCAACAACAACTCAGCAGGTTTGTTGACACCAAGTTTTGTGGTGAGGTTGACAGGTTGGAGGGAAGGAATGCCATCCAGAGGGACCTGGACAGRCCTGACAGGTGGGACTGTGCAAACCTCATGAAGTTCAGCAAGGCCATATGCATGGTCCTGCACCTGGCTTGGGGCAATCCTGAACATGGGTACAGGCWAGGCCAGGAGTGCATTGAGAACAGCCCTGTGGAGAAGGTCGMGGGGAAAGTGGTGGATGAAAAACTGAATATGAAATCCTATTGCATTCTGGGCTGCATCAAAAGAAGTGTGATGCAGGTTGAGGCAGGGGATTCTTCCCCTCTGCTCTGGTGAGACCCCACCTGGAGTGCTGTTTCCAGCTCTGGGGCTCCCAACATAAGAAAGATGTGAATGTGTTGGTGCAAATCCAGTGGAAAGCCATGAAGACTGTCAGAGGCCTGGAGCAACTTCCATACGAGGACAGGCTGAGAGCTGGTGTAGTTCAGCCTGGAAAAGGCTGTAGTTAGACCTTAGAGCAGTGTCCCAGTACCTGAAGAGGGCTTACCTATRCCATGTGAGCCACAGATACCRAACTACACAGTGAAGCATTGTGGAMAACTTTCCAGAGKGGTTGGTTTTTACCCCTCTACTYAATTAAGCTTCAAACAGCTAAATGTATATAATGAGATTTACAAAGAACACTTTAAAAAATTTGCAAATCCTATTGCCCTCCCAATTATGTTTATTTTAAAAGAGAATACATGGTGGTTCTAATGTATGGACCTGAGTTTGAATTATTATTATTTTCATTTTTATTATGTCATTGTTGGTAAATTTGTGCTTTGAAGGCATGACCATAAAGGTTTGGGTATAGTTTTGTAGGAAGGGCAATTACAGATACAAGATTCTGATTAATAACAGATTAAAATAATGTTTCATAATGTTACTTAAATATTGGAGATTTATGTGCCAAATACTGCTGGTAAAGTCTTATGTTACCATGAGGATTAATTCTGTACATGCAGGGAATCARAACTGCACTTGTCTGAAGTCTGTGAACAGGCAGTCCCTGGACGTGTGCTCAGAACAGCACTGCTGGACCAGGGCAGCAGCCACTGCTGAGCAGTGACACTGCAGCTGCCTCTGGAAGGTCCAAGAGTTTGGCTGATTTTCTGGTTGTTTACTCTTACTATCTACTGTGAAATGCTGAATTTTAATGTCACACCATTTTAAATTCTGTATAATGCAGCCACTTTGCTGGGTGAGGTCTGTGAAGGACTGGTGGCCTCTTTCTTTAAAGCTTTTGTAACTAGAGGTGAACATTGAGTACAGGGGCTGCAAAGGGKTTTTGCCAGGCAGGATGGTGGCTGTAGTGTGTACTGCCATTGTGCAGAAGCTCTCTGCTTTGGTCTGGGTTCCATAGAATTTGAAGTAGCTTCAGTTTCAACTGGGAGCTCTGTTCATACTTGACTTTGCATGAAACAGTTGTAAAATTTTTAGTGTATGGCTTTTATTTCACTTGAAATGGGTTGAAAGAATCCTGAGCATGTATTTAAATCTCCTCATCTTTTGACATGTAATGTTAATGGGCATTTGAAGAGATCAGTGTAAAGTCTTATGAGATCCATAAACCTTTTTGATTGCAGAAGGAAACTCTTTTCACTTCTGAAATCTCTCCTGAGAAGTAGAAAAGAAAAATAGGTCATTAATCAAACGTGAAACAGAAAGTATGAAGTTACATCTTGCAAATTATTTCTGTTCAATGCACTTTTGAAAGATGAAGACAGAATCACTTGTATCTTTTGTAACTACAGAATTACAATTCTTGTTAAGGCTTTTGCGGAAGATGCATATTCATTCTATGGTTTTAAGTTTTCAGGTGAAGAAAATACACTTGCTTACTTGAGTTGACCTCTGCAGAGTTACATCTCAATAGGGATCTGTAGTGCATGTTTTTTCCTTACCCTGACCCTTTTTCAAGGAGGAGAAGAAAAAATGTTGAATAAATTTGCTATATTGTATGTTTCTCAGGGGATAGATTAGTTGATTGTTTTGGCTATGTCAGGGTGAAAATGAAACCTTGTGTTTGTGACAATTGACCTGAGAGCAGCTGTCAAACATGTTCTTGAGTCATGGAAGTATTTGAAAACGTTCCTGTCARATAATGGCATGCAAAGTTCTTTCCTGACCTTGGAAATGGTTGCTTGTTTTAACAAAACAGTCTTGTGGCATCTCTAGTTTCTGTGAATTAGGACCAGTAGGGTTCTTCAAAATTAATCTGTATTATCGTTAATATAATAAAACAATCCAATCCCCCATGTCAGAGCATCATAATTAATTTGTTCTAGTGTCAGTCTGCTTTCTTTCATGCTGGATTTCATTTTCTAATAAAGGTTACAGGAAGAGGGAAATCATAACAGGACACTGAGAATTGAACTCTAATTTACATGGGAAAATATAATAATAGTAAATTAGCAATAAATTTCCTTTGGGACAACAATGTTTTCTTCTTTGGTACTATTATTCTTGGTGAAGTAGTATGTGCTTTGACCTTGTCATTAATGACCTCAGTAGAATAATTCCGTAGACTTAAATTCACTACAGGATTTTATGTATTTCCTTTTTTCTCATGTTCCTTAGATAACCTTACTGATTTCATAGGAAACGTAAATTTCATTTACTTTTAGATAACCAGCTTGTGCTATTGCTAGGACATCATGAACAGTTCTGCAGCTTGTGCAGAAATGCTCTGTAAACTAAGGTAAGTGAATTGACACTTGCATTCTGTTTTTAAAATAATTTACACTTCTTGTTCTTACAGTAACTGCAACACGAAAGTATCCTTTCAAGTCAAGGAAGTGAGAATTCTGTAAGTAAACATAAGGGAATTAAGACTCTTTTACATATTCTGTATTCTTCCTAAAGGAAGAGTGAACAAGCACTCACTATGTAGCTTTTCATATGTTCAGCTTGCCTAACAGAGCTCAGACAAAGGCTGATGTYAGGCTTCCTAATCCCTTTAATTTAGCAGTGGTTTTGATTGCACGTAATACATCACTATACTGCAGCAAATCTAAGGGTGGACTTTGAAATGACATCTTGAGGATGAATATGTCTCATCAGAGGACATGTCTTTGCTATCAAACTTTATTCTCAAAACTTCTGCAGTCTTTCTAAAAATCAAGATGTTATAGAAATCTATTTTTTTGTATCAGTATTTAATATATTAGCTTTTCTCTTGCTGCAGCATTACATTTCTTGCCCTTTTACAATGCAATCATGCAGTGGATATAAAAAGTGCCTGTAAGTCATGAAAGAAGCAGGAATAAAACACCATAAATACTTAGATATCTCCCTGAGATATGAAAATGCTTTGGTGTAGAWGGAGAATTGCCTCTCTTGCTGACAACAAGTATCCTTCAGGTTGAGAAACTTTTTAAAATTCCCTTTCAAGAGCTGTATCAAGGCTAGCTAAAGTGATGTAGAAGTAACAGTCTGCTCCCTCAGTACACATTTATAGCTTACAGAGCATGGTAGTTTTGTCTTTACCATCTCATTATCCTCTAGACRCAGACATTCCCTACTCCTGACATAGGTAGTGAAAGTACTGTGTCCTGGACAATTTTGGGTGCATAGTGGGGTCTAGGAGAATTGTGAGAGCTGAAATAACCTTATCTCCTTATAATGAAAGTTTCACTGTCTCTAAGGGTGGCAGTGTTGTGTCCAGCCCTTCACTGTTGCTAGGGCCAAAAGCTCTGTGCCTCTGTAAATACAAGATAGACAGATCTTCAGCTGAACAGGAGGGGAGGTTTGACATTTTGGGGAGCTTTGAAGGGCTTTTTTGTGTTTTTTCAAAAAGCTTCCTGCAGATTCTGGGGGTGAAATTTTGTATGATACTGKTTGCACAGTGCAAGAATAACTCTACTCTGGCATGTGTTTGTAAGTATGCAAGTAGTTTCTTAAATTTGAAGTGCAGAGAATATATTTTTCTTTCACGTCTAGGTTGTGACTGCAGTTGACAAAATAGTGTTTCTAAAGAGTAACTGTCAGTAACTTGCTGATGTTAGGATGAGGAAATGAAATCAGTTACAATTTTCTACTAACTTCATTCTGATGCTWGGATAAGAATCAGTTTCCCCTTAAAAAAAAAGGGAATAGTATTCATTCTGTGATAGCTGGCAGCCACCCTTCACTGGTAAATCTATTGTTGGATTGTTACTGGTGGGGGCTGGAAGATTCAGTAGCAAGTACTGTACTGCTAAACTTTTTTAAGAACAGGAACTTGAGGTATTGGACATTACAGAGTGGATCAAATTGGTCTATCAGTAGACTCCCTCCAGACAAAAAGTAAGAACACTTCGTGCTATTTCATGGGTTGCACACATCTCTGTCTTGCAGCTCTTTTCAGTGGAGGAATGGGTTAAAATCCTTTCTCAGTGGATAGGTTAGCTGAAGGCGTATTTTTTTTATGTTTTTTTTCTACAGCCTGTGGTAGCATTGAGGAATGTGGTGGTGTGGTTCATAGCTTATTTTGTTGAGGCAATTTTGTTGACCCAGAGGAGGGAGTGGGGCATGTGAATGAATAAGAAATCTTAAGCTAATAGCACCTTTTCTTCACAACATGATCTGAAGGTTTTTGCAATTAACTGTTAGAACCACTGTAGGAAAAAAAAAAACAAACCTTTTTGGAGGTAATTGCAGTGCAACTCATTAGTTACTGGCTTTCATCAGTGATCACTGAGAGAGCTAAAAAAATTTGAAAACTGAAGGTTCTTTTCCTATGTATAAATAAATATGTATCAATGAGTATTATGAGTGGATGACTGAAGTGTTGTTTAACCCATGAGTCCTTTAAAATGATACAGAAAGCAAYGTATTTTCCAAATGACAGTCTTAACTATGGAATTTAAGTATTTTCTTCATGCAGAAGTATCACCCAGCGCCTAAAATCAATTTTCTTTCCCTTACTTGTAGGTGATGGTAGAGCTAATAGGCAGATATTTGCAAGGAAGTTCCTTGCTCGTTTGAAATAAATATTATGGCTGCTGTTGCTGAACACTAGAGGGCTCTTTAGACTAAAGTAAAAGAATACAATGTCATGTTCATTATCGAATATACATCTGAGGCATTTTGGTATCTTGAATTAAATAATCAAAACCACKGTTTTCATTAGAATAGTGTAAGCCCCCCCCTTTTAAAGAAAAAAAAAATCAATGTCTTTGAAAGGAGTATAGCCTGTTGTTATGTAGCAAGTGTTTGAATTTTTGAGAAATGTGGCCTTTATATGTGGTCATCCAAGTGGTTTAAATTTTTTTGATTAGCAGTCAAGATTCTTTTTCATGTTCCCTTTCCAAGAGGTTTATTTTAAGATAACTTATGTTATCTTATGTGAATGATTTATATTTTTTTCTGCTTGTCTGTCGACCTTTAATTTTTTTTCCTTACGTGGTGGTTAATTTATAATAGGCCCTGTATTGTAAAGCCTAGGTCTGCATTGCATTCTAGTAAATGTGATCACTGTATGCAGAGGTGAATCTAAAATATTGCTATGTTTCTTTGGAAGTGTTTTCCAATCACTTAGACCTTGCTTTTCAAAGAAGAGCCAAACATTATATATTTCATGAATATGA
This sequence comes from Malurus melanocephalus, assembly GCF_030028575.1. Lineage (NCBI taxonomy): Eukaryota > Metazoa > Chordata > Aves > Passeriformes > Maluridae > Malurus > Malurus melanocephalus. Next base: position 2,591,544 of record NW_026623283.1, read on the forward strand.
AAAATTATTCTTAGCTGGTCTGAATTTCTAGGGTAGCCTGAAAAGGCTTTGCCATCTTACACTGACTGAGATTTGGACTGAGTATGTTCATTCCAGTGTTAATTGATGCCATTCTGGGGGAGAGGAGGAGCTGTAAAGCCTGCTCAATGCTGATGGGAAAAAAGCCCATAAAAGAGGACCCCTCTGTAAGCTGTACGGGAACAGTGATTTCGTTGTCTTGATTTACAGTCTTTGCACTCAGATACATTTTTTTTGTGCATCCTCTTGATTTTTCCTTGTAAAGTGGTTCTTGTGCATAATTTCTTCAAGTGTTTTTCAATGACACTGTGGTGTTTCAGAAGGTAATTGATATTAGGGAAAGGGAAAGACATTAAAAATTGAATTAGCTATTGTGGAACCCAATTTACATCACTCTAGGTAGCATAATTTTTTATTGTCAGAGGGAAGCCTGAAATTATGAGCCAAAATTAATACAACTGTGCTTTCAAATGTAAAGCTTTTACATAGACACAAATGCACGCTTGTTTCAATAAGTTTCTAGAGAACAATGAGTAGGCTGCTTGTTTAGAAAAATGAAAGGCTTTTTTTTTCCTATGGCAAGTCAATCATCAAAGCAGCGAATAAGACTTGAAATATAGGATGAGAGATATTTTATTTGTGGGACCAATCACCTACAAACCAGTGGATATTTTTCTGTTCTAAATAATATTGGCAGCATCAGGGTGAGGGACTTTCTTTGTCTGTCAGACATTCCCCATTTTCTTGGATTTTCCTGGCCCTGATGTACTGTTTCCAGTCATAGGTATATGAAACTTATTTTTAGCCCTTGGTGGTGGTGGTCTGTACAAAACATTCTGCCTCGAAGTGGAAGTTTTGGAAGTAAAGAAATGTAATGGTGTAGTGGACACTAGAGCAGGAGATCTATTTATACCGTTTCAAGATCACAGTGATCTATTCCCATCTGGCTTTTCTTTCAGGTTCCTGAGACCTGATGACTCAAAACATCCATTGTTCAAAAGGAGGCTGTGAATTTACAAGGAGGAATTAAACTAGTCAGGAAAGATTCTTAGTGATGGCAAGTAAAGTGTTAACTGACCAGAACGGCTTGCAAAGAGAGCAAGGAAAGAACACTGCGGTCCATTTTGTAATCTTCTCCAAATCCCATCGAGCTCACTTTATTGTTCTTACATGCCAGAAGCTCTCGAGGATAGGGGGAGAAAAGGAATGTGTGAAGAGTGGTATCTATGAGTGATGGAGGAAGAACTGGGGTTCTTTGGTAGGGAAAGATACAGTGTTGAAAAGCACTGAAAAGGCTGAAGGATCTGCTGCGCTGAGATTAGACTGGGAGGAGAATGGGGGAAGGTTAGGGGGGATGGAGGGGAGGAAAACCTGCTACAGGCACAAGTCATCCCACACTGCTCCTAAACCTTCTGCCCCACTAAGAATCCACTAACTCCTTGGTAAGTTAGAGACTCCCACTCTCTAGGGACATTTGGCAATCCCTGCAGACCTCTTTCAGGTCCTCACCTTTCTCCACTGCAGTCCACTAACCTCCCCTCCTACTATAACCCCACTCCTATCACCTCTGCCCTACCTAYATCCCTGCTCTGCTGCTGTTTCCAAATACTGCTGGCACAGGAATAAGGACAGACTTAGTTTCTTCTCATCCTCGAGGCAGTAGCATTTAGTTTTACCCATCTTGCTGAGGTACTTTGAAGTTATTCCATGGAGGATAGCATAGCTCTCTTTCCCTGAACACTGCTAATATTAGACCTAACAATTACCAGAATCAAAGTAATTTCAGTTTTCTTTGAGGATGAATGCACTGTCTGGGTAGTGCAGTTTGCTGCACTCTGAGTGAATTTGAGCTATGGACATTAGACTTGATTAAAATGCCTTCTGGACACTCTATGGCCAAAGATGCGTCCGGCTGCTTTATTTCTATTTTTCATCACTGATGAAGCACAGTGCATGTGGTGACTTAGATTAGAAAATGGCAGGCTTGGGTCTGTCTCAGCTGCTGCTTCTAACTGTCATAGAACCAAAATAGCAAAAGCTACAACACAGTTCATAGAGCTTGTAAAACACACTTGCCTAGGGAGAATGCCAGCCAGGTATCAAATACTTTGGCAATGRGAAGGTTCCTTTGATATTATCAGCAGTTTATCCTATGAGTGCAGTCTAGGATTTAAGGAGAGCCTGTGTTGGCACTAAACTGAGCAGACTGAATGCCCAGTGGAAAGAACATAACGCATCTAAAAATTATTGCAGTCTTCTGTGTCATGGTTAGTTTGCCTAGGCTTTATTTGAATAGAAAATAAAATGCAAAATACTGTGATTCTAGGAAGTYTGAGCTCATTTCTTTACTAAGTTTTTGCTGATGTTAATTTATATATAGATATAAAATTCCTAGTTGAAATCATGTATTTTAGTATTTTTAGGTTTTTCAATTCTAAGTTTTAGGGTAAGATTCAAATAATTGCCAAGAATTGCAGCATATCAGGAGGAAACTAAATTGTGCCAAATAGAGTCAGGAAAGATTAATGTATTTCACATTATTAGAAAATAAAGGCTTATGTTTAGAAGAATTGAGTAATTCTAAAATGCTAACTTGTCTGAGGACAGGACTGTTTGAAGGAGATGATTTGGTTCTGTATTACATAAATTCTATGGTAAAAACTTGCTGGAGACAGAGAACATTTGACCATACTGCTGGTAAAAAATTTTGAAAAAATAATAAAATGTATAATTTTGACATTTTGTAAATAAATAACTATGTTAAGCTTAATAATTATCAAAAAATCAAAAATAAAAAGCACATCCAGAACTCTGTCTTTCTGATGARAGAAATTCAGTTGGGAATTTTAACAAATGTGAGGAATCCTCTTTCWTGTGTAGTATTACTTGCTTCAATGCCTTTTTAAATTTATAACATTATACTAAAACTATCCTTCAAAGGCATAGCTCTCTCTAAAGGAAAAGATAAAGTCTTCCTGATCTGTAGAAAAGGAATGAAAGAAATGGAAGGGAAGAAAGTGCAATACTCATGTTAGACCCTGACTTCTGCTGATAGAAACTGGTGGTAATGGGACCAAACCAATTCCAATTACTTTGTRTACCAGTAGGGGTGGGAATGCTGAAGAGGTCTGTGGTTTTGATGAAGATTATAAAATCAACTGATTTCTATTAAGCCATATAAGCAATATAATTAATGGCAAGAGCTTTTAATATAAATGCAGCTTATTCATAAACTCAGTAGGTGGGTGTTGGCAACTATAATCATGGCTAAATACTTTCCTGTGATAGGTATGTTAGATATATTTTTTCTACCCATTATCTAAAATTGATGTCTCCAGTTTTCAGCTTAGAAGTTAGCTGGAAGTGGGAAATTTTATGTGGGTGGTGGTAAAAAATAACCCTTATTCCAATGCAAAGCGTACAGACACACTCAGTGTACCCATGACTGTGTCCCTGTTTTTCTGCTCCTGCTTTTTTTTTAGTTTTCATGGGACAGCCTGTCCAAAGATTCACAAAGACAGGCTGGATCCTGTGGGCTTGCCCCAACTATCTRTGTTGATTTTGCCAAGAGTTCATGCTTTTTCCCATTGCATGTTTCCTCCACAGAGCAAATTTTGCTTTAGGCTTCATGACACAGTTTAAAAATACAAACACAAAAACTGTTTGACTGCAATTGAGATCTCTCTTATAACACCACGGCCAAAACCTTGTTAACTCTCTTTCTGATATAACTCTGAYATCAGAAAGCTTGACACAAGTCCATCTTTTTTGAGGAATTGCATAGTGCACCCTCTTCTGTCATGCCAAGGCCTTTCTGTAGGTGGAAGATAGGCTGCRAATCTCAGTCTGAGGCAGCAGCACTGCTCGTTTTATATGGCTTCTTATAGGCTCCAATGAAATGTATAAAACTTAATAACACACTTGCTGACTGTTCTTTCTCTTTTGGAGGTACCTGTACAAATAAACTCCCAGAAGCAGAAGTTGTGAAATGAAAGTAATTATCTCAGGACATTTTTGAAGGTGGAATTTTCTGCTAAGTCTGTCATGCTGATGTGTTTCCTGAAAAGAAGCACCAAGAAGCGTCTCAGCAGCCTTTGGAAGAAACTAGATTTTTTGCCTTCAAAGAAAACACAGTGTGTGCAACCACCCTGTGTATCCCTTTGTCTGTACATCTTCCCTCTAATGATCTTGGATTCACTGCCCAACCTGTCATGGTTCCTGCCAGGTTGGAGGAGACAGAGTTCAGGTCTGTTCATTGTGTGAAGCTGTTGCTGGTCACTCAGCAGTGCAGGTGTAGCACTAGGCTGGCAGGAGCTGGGAAGAAGGGGGGATGAGGGTGGTGTCTCAAGAAGGAAAAGAGTGTGGAGAAGAGGCAGTGGAGAAATGGGATGGGAGGACATTTTGTCAGAGCTGTGTGTGTGATGGAGAAGTTCAGGTATTGAGTGATTAAGATTGCTGTGAGGGAGCATAGGGAATACARCTGTGTTGCACTGGAGGGCTCTGGTACTACTTACACTGTGGGTGCTAAATGTAGGACATAATTCTGTAGGAAAGCAGCCTTCATTAGTCCTGCTGTTCCCAGGGTGACTTAGAGAGCAAGAGGTATGCTTTGACATATGGCTGTGTACCAGCAGAACTTTGTGTGAATGGCTCCAAGAATGAGTGCTTTCTTTTGTTCCAAAGACACATTTTCATTTCTAGAGAAAATGGAATTATTGAGGGCCTGCTGTGGATAGAAAGCCTGTAATTTATCGAGGAGCTGCACTGGTAGGCATATCTAATCTGCCTAATCCATTTCCATTAGCATGGAACAGACAAAATGTTGAAAGCATACCTAAGCCTGCTGGTGATATAAAAGCGCCTACAGCTAAATAGATTTTTTTGTTTCTTGAGATTTATAGCTCACATGTTGTTTGCTATACAACAAAACAAATCCAACTGAATAATATTACTGTAACTCAGTTAAAGCTTTMTATTAACAATATAAATCATGAGGACAAAGCTAGATTCCCTTTTATGTGCCTTTAGAATATTGATATAAAAATAGATCTTTCTGTGTTCATATTTCTTCACAACAGTTTAAAAGAATGCAGAGGCAGTAGTTCTACTGAAATGGATCTTTAAAACTGAGACTAGCACGCAGTAGCATGAAAAGGGAAATTGAAGCCTGGTATGCACATCTGAAGAGCTAGACTTTCAGAGGGGATGGCATCATCTTTGGTCCTTGTGTGCAACTCCTCTGCTGGTTCCCAGTAAATGATTTCAAAAGGATATTTTTTTCTAACATTCACAAATGTGGTTGTTTAACAACATTATCCTGCGTCTTGCACCAGAGCAAAATAAAAGGAAGGCAGAAAGAGGACTGAATAAAGCTTAGTGAGCAAGCTACAGTCAGTCTGGCAAAAGAAACAAAAGGTGTAGTTTGGTTGCACTGTGCTCTGGATCTCAAAGACATTTATCCTGAAAGTGAGCCATTGGGAACACCAGTAACTTCTTTCTCCAGCAGCATCTGTCTGATTTCAGGATCCTCATTAACCCATTTTGTGTAGTCTGAAGAGATAATGTGTTAAACCCTGTGACAGCTGGTCCTATTTGCACTTGTTTTCAGRCATTATTCACCTCTTACACAGTAGTGTGTTTTTCTTCAGTCCACTGATGTGAGACACTATCCAGTTATCACGACAGCTCTTAATTTGCACTCTGTCTTTAATGTTTTTTGCGTTTTTTTACTGCTGTAGCTTTGACTAAGTAGTCTTCTATTTTAYTGACTATTCCTCTTTTAAGCTAGGGTAAATAATAAATGTGACCTGCATTTTGAAGTGTTCAATATTTATTTTGTTCTTGAACAGCCACTGAATAACTGGTCAGAGCTGGTTTTCAGATGACCCCATAGCATGTTTATTTAGCACTTTGTTCAGCAGCTCTGTGAAGGAGATGGGYTACAGAAGGTTCTTTATCACCTTATTTTTCCTGCTTGGAAAGCTTGTTGGAAATTCCCGCACAGTGCTGGTGTGCATTGGTGATTTTGTCTTTTGCAGAGGTTGAAAAGCTCATTAGATACCATCAGGTTTGTTTTGTGCATGACATTAAGACAAATATTGCAGTTGTATGATCACAGTACTTGACTAAAGGTTGTCCAACTCTCCAGATGTTGATAACATGCTGTGTGAACCTTTTGACTTTCAGGCCAGACCCCTCTGTCAGCTGTTTCTTGTAAAAACAGTAGTTTTTACCCTTCCTACCCTTCYGAGAGGAAGCTGACAAAAGTAGCACAGCCCAGAAAAGGCTGAATGGCTGCAGGGAACACAARTGGGCCAATACTGTTTTCTTGTAGTGGGTGTCAATATAGGGGGGAAGGCCCTGAAAAATATATATGTATAAAAGAAAGGAGAGCTTGTTCAGCTGGGGCTGGCTGGCTAAAAAGATTAATTGTTCTCACTTGGAAATGGAGGTGGAAATGGAGGAGGAGCTCTGGAGCCCATTATGTTTCTCAAAGGCAAAAATCTTTCCTGGAGTCTGAAATAGTGGCGAGGCAATGCTCAAGAGTTGATCTGAGCTCGGGGAAGCAGAGTTCTGCAGTTCTGCACAGCACAGGGTTTCAATTACTCTGCAGGTGGTATTGAGTAGTATTGAATCTGCCACTTGATTGGAGTCAGGCTTGATAAAGACAGCATTCATGATGATTAAATGGCTCAAATGGACTTTGCAAAGGAGAAASATGTCTAGCTAAGGACTGGGATAGTTGATCCCTTGCTGATTTTGTTAGCAGGGCTTGGAACTTTGTATCCGAGGAAAGGCGAAGGAAGCTTTGTGTGATTTTGCAAGGGGGCTGAGTCAGGGGATCAGTGACCTGTCTGCCTGGCCACTGCCARCCCCAGTGACAGACAGACAGACAAACAGAAGCTTTCTAGAGCCTATTTTTTGAATCCTCCTATGTCTGTTTTTCAGGAAGCTGATCCACACAGAACTGTTCTTTCAGAGTGGTCTGTGAGCGCTCCTTGATTTCATGGCATTTAAACACTGCTTTGTTTCTATCTCCTAACTAAGAGCTAATCCCTCCTAGAATAGTTTTCTCGTATCATTTTTCAGGACAATCATTTACTGAAGCTCCAGTTACAAATGCCGGGGAAAGTTCCTCTTGAGTTGTGAGTGTCAGCAAAATGTCTTTTTTATTAAGGTGACTCCCATGATGGAGGAAGACTACACAGCAAAACACAAACTCTGCCAGAAACACCTCCGCATTAAAGGTGTTGGCAATATCTGAGTTGTGATGAAGCAATTGGAGCRCCCTGCTGATTACTAAAACAGGTTCTTCACAGCCCTGTGTGAAAGAGTTAGGATTTTTGAGAGGGAGGAGGCAGGTGGGGAAGTGGTTGGTGCATGAACTAGAAAAAGCTGAAAAGAGGGGAAGTCTCCCAGTAATTATTCAATTAATGTCATGCAGGGACTGTCAGCTTTGTGGTAAAATGTTTGATATCAACTGATGCAGGAGTGTTTCATGTGGCTCTTGAGTCTGGACAAGTGTTCTGGCCAATGCATAAAATCTGCTTGGAAATGTTTGTTGTTGTTTTGGGGATTTTGTTTTTTTTACGTGACAGAATGACTGATTTTGAAAACAGTGAAAGGAAATGTGTGGTTTTGTTGTTAGTGTTTTTCAGGCATTAGGTGTTATCATCAAACATCCCGTGGTGCTGGCTGTGGCTGTTCAGCTGTCCCTTCAGTCCCTGTGCTGGCCTGTAGCTCATGCTGAGMACCCTCTCATAGCCCTTCAGCAGGAGGATTGCTGCTTCTCTCTGCTTTTCTGGAACTCCACAACTCATTGCTACTCCCTTATCATCTGCCAATGATGTCATCCTTGCTGGTGTTGTGAATTTTTATGTGGGCCCATCTGTAAAAAAAGCACCTTGCCTCAGTATTCAGCTTCTTTGCTTCCTCTATGACTTGTACCAGTGGCTAGCYGACGGTGATGACTAGTTATTACTGGTCAAGAATTACACTTATTTATTTTCTAGATGAGGAGGAAAGGAGGCTGAACATGAAATGTCAAAATGATTTCACTGTGTACGAAGGTAGCTTGCATCTTCTTCCTGTCACACCCTGCCTTACTTTTCATGTTATTTCACAAGTCTTCCTCTGGTTCCCCCTTACTGCAACTCAGACTGTGGACCCTTTCTGACAGTGCAGCTTCCCGCAGGTTTGGRTGAGACTTCATAGTCTCACAGAGAACAGCCCCTTATCATTACTTTTAAAAGTAGAAATGTTAGCAGTTAGGAAATGTCAAATAGGTGTTACCAGAAGGAGTTGCCTTCTGATAATCTTACGCACACATAGGTGACAAACATTAAAATATCATGGTCATGCACATTACCTTTGCAGTAAAACAGGAAATCAGATGTAAATACTAGAAGAAAAATTGTTTGTTCAGCACATTTCACCAGAAGGCCTTGAAGGCAAAGACAAGATCAAGCACACTGGAGCATGTTACATATTTCTACAGATACAAAAAAAAAAGAATATGCTAGTGCCATATTCACAGTGGGATATTTGGGATTTTGCTGACTGATGGAGGGAACTAYTCTGAAGAAAAGATGAAAAGATTTTAGACTTTTAGAGTAGATTTAGACAGGCTTCAGAGGGGTAGTGCAGGAATGACCGTACAGGAAATTTTGGGAACTGTCTGCCAAAATTTTGTGTGGCTGAGATAAAAAGACAGAAAGGGTGTGAGTCAGAAGGAAGAAGATKGTGGGAAGGTGGAAGGAAGGAAACAGGAAGAGATTCAGAAATGAAAGGTATCAGTGGCCCGTTGTGATCCCATGGCTCCTTTGCAGGCATTTTGTATTTATGTTGTATTAGCATCTAGTATTTAAGCAGGTAGAGTGTATTTGATATTTATTTCTCCAACCTTTGTTAAGGCAAGATTGATAAAAACACATGCAGACACTTCATATTGTTTGAATGACCATTTGTATTATCTCCCAAACAAATATSAGATCAGTGATGTTCACCAGAAAGCTTCTTTTTATGGGACTATTCAACTTTTAATCCACTCCAGATTTCCCTGTTGAAAATTTGTGTTTCGCTGCTTTACCCTTGAATGCAAGGCACTTTACAGTCTGTAACAAAGCATCCAGGAGAGCTGGGGCATGTGTTGTGTACTTTGTGTACAAGTAAGTAAGGTTGGGGTTTTTTTGGTTTTTTTATTTTATTTTTTTTATTTTTTTTGTGATGTTAGAGATTGTAAAATTGCTGTGGATTTCCAAGGTCAGAGGGTGTTTGTGACAAGACCTAGATCTAAACCTTTTATCTGTGCTGCAGGTGTTTTTTGAYAAAGAGCTGGAAAGCCTGTTGCAATAGTTCTGAAGTTGGCTTCCAGTGCTCAAAACCAAAATGTCAAATGAAAGCTCTTCCTCTTTACTTCCTGCTGTGTAATGAAACAGAAAGGTTGTACATAGTCACACATCTGAAGAGTACCCGGTARAGTGCCCTGACTTTTGCCATGGTTTTGTGAAATGATCAGTCTAATCCTTAAAGGTTTGAGCTGATTTAAGTCTCCTGCTTAACTGAGTTTCTTAGGGAAGTAGAGCTCATGTGGATTACATTATTTCTCTGCTGATATGCCTGACAACTTTCTGAGCCATCGATGTAAAAAGGYGGGCAGGACTCCCCTGTTGGACATTTTCTGGTATCATCCAGTCAAAACCAATATCACATATGAGGCTTACTAACCAGTGTGCATGTGGGTCCGTGCAAGCCATAAACTACGCTGCCCCTGCTCCAGGGACACTTCAGAAGAAAATCAGGGAACTACAGTTATTGTTTTGGTGGTATTAAAGCACACAAATCCTTAGAAACCAGGCTTCATCAGTTTCGCTGCTCAACCATTTCTTCATGTGCAAGTTTGGAGCATAAAATCTGCCAAATTAATAAACCTTAATTCCTGAGGAAAACCGTAGTTTACAATGCCTTCTGAATGAGGAAATAATTTATTCATGGACTTTTTTTAAGCAACATGCTATAAACACTTGTACAAGTGTTCATAATTTTAAAGTCATAAGCTTTTTGTAATCTTTTTTCAAGACAAAAAAATTGTTTGGCAGTGGAYGGTACAGAGACAGAAGAGATCTTGACTGTCAGTTTAGGGGTGCTTTAGTGTGAGGGAATTTTAAACCATCATACAGTGCCAGTAACAGACTTTGTGTGGTCTGCACAGAGTGATGGATGGGCCTCGTGGCCCATAATAACATTGAAATTCAAAATATCTTTGTAGGTAGAAGTGTTGCCCATTTGRGTTATCACTACAAGGCAAAAAATGTATTGTGCATTGTTGCCATTGGAAGGAGGCTGAAGCAACCTCTCATTCCTGGAAGGACAATCAAAGAATGAAAGCACATTACTGGAATTTTTCCTTCACTACCTCCATTCCCATAATACTCTTCTGTGTTTAGTGGAAATTAACAGCAGCAGAACGTCCAGAGAACAGATGATTTCCTGTAAAACATTAATTTTATTTATTCTTCCTACATGTTTTTCAGTTCTCTCTGCTCATTCCCAGTCCTATGGACAAGAAATTGCACAAAAGATCAACTGCTGGCTTTATGTAAAATATTGCATCAAAATTATGATTCATTGGAAAAGGATTTCTGACAGTAAACACACACACAAATACCCACTCAGGTCACAAAACCAAAAGTGTTATCAATAAGGACACAGGAAGTTGTTATTTTAAGGGTTTTTTTGAAAAGTCTTGATTCATGTTTCCTGTCATTTTGCTTGGGGGAAGAGAAACAATTATTCCTAAATAAACAATTAAACAGAACTGCCAGAAATTCTTCAAATCCTTAAACCAGTACTCAAGAATAAATCCATAGCTGAAATAAGTTATGGTCTCCTGCTATCCAAATTCTATTTGCACGTATGAAGTTTGAATGCTACATATCACATCATGATCTGAGAATTTTTTTAACCYAAAGGGAAGAAGCCATTATTGTAAACCCTGTTTCTGTGGCATACGCTGATGATCACCATATTTCAAGAGGATCTCAGGTGGAGCTTCTTGGTWCTTACCAAGTTGTGCTGTATAATTACTCTGAGGTTTGCTCAGTGGGAAGCGGTGTATTTGTTCCAGTTTCATCAGCCCAGAGAGGTGCTTTGTGCTGCTTTCCCAGCTGAAGCCTGTGGCAGCTTGTTCCCTGGGACATCCAGAGACTGGTGAGATGTTTATGATCACCAGCAAGGGTGCTGGGGATGCTACATGTCTGGATTTTGAGTTCGCTCTCTGCAAGGCTATTGGGAAGTGCTGTTTGTCATATTTTTCTTTATGTTGTTCAAAATACCGTGAAGATATACAAAGCTAAAAGGTTATTTTAAGAGTGGGTCTGAGAAAGGGGAAAAAAAATAATTAGCAAAACTGAAATAGCTTTCCTCCTTTATCAGTGTTTTTCAAGCAATGTTAGAAATATTTTGTAAGTGTATATGATTCCTCATCCCTTTAACTTGCTTTTTTTTCAGTACAGCACACATACTCTATTCATGAACCAAAACCAGAAAGACCAGAGAGTGTTATGCTCAGTCTCTTCAAGCTGTTAGATCCATATTCAGGAGAGTCAAATGGTTTCCCTGCCTTTGGTCTCTGATAGAATTGTGGAACAGTTTGGGCTGGAAGGGACCCGTGTAGTACAATGCAATGAGAAGAAACATCATCAACTGGGTGGGATCTCTCAGAGCCACATSCAAGCTGACCTCGAGTGTTTGCAGGAATGGGACATCCACCATCTTGCTAGGCAAGTTCTTCCAGGGTTTTACCACACTCAGTTCCTAAAATCTTGTCTAAACCAACCCTCCTCAGTTTAAAGCCATTCCCCCTTGACCTGTCACTGTATGCTTTTGTAAAAAGTCCCTCTCCAGCTCTCTTGTAGGCCCCCTTCAGGTACTGGAAGATGCTGTGAGGTCTCCCTGGATGAACCATCCCTTCTCCAGGCTGAACAATCCCAATTCTCTCAGCGTGTCTTYGTAGGAGGGGTACTCCAGCCTTCTGATCATCTTTGTGCTCCTCTGTGCTCAATCCAGCAGATCCATGGCTTTCTTGTGTGTAGGGCCCAAGAGCTGGACAGAGCACTCTGGGTGGGCTCCCATGAGGCAGAGAGGGGTAGAATCTCCTCCTTTATACTGCTAGCCACTGTTCTGTTATGCAGCCCAGCATACAATTGCCCAGCATGCAAGTGCGCTTTGCTGGGTCATATCCAGCCTCTCCTCCATGAAACCTTCCTTAAACTTCATGTTAAGTTCCTCCTTAAACTMCATTTTCTCTCATACCTTCTTGGCAGATTTCAAGATGCTGTAAGTGTCTTCCCATCTGCCTTCTGCAGGTGGGATCTGACCTAGCTTTGGTCATATGCTAAGTGAGAGAGGTGTCAGAACTTCTTTGCGAGTAGGCCAGTCRTTGCTCCTTTTGTCTAAAGCCTTTCTCTCTTCTTCCATAATGCAGCATTTCCATTCCCTGTGATTTGGGTTATTGTTTTCCCCAAGATAGGTAAATTGTAATTGTGTAGAGAGTTATTTGAAGGATAATGTAACGAAAAATTTATTTATTTACTCACAGTCAGAGTCCACTGAGCAGAGTTTCTTCACCTTGAAAGACAGAACTCACAGAAACTAAAAATTCAGAGTTCATGCTTCAAAGCTTTGTTTATATGGTACACTGCAAAGTAATTCTCTGTGAGAACAGATATATTGATGCATTTTGCCCCAACTGTGTTTTGTCATATCCCAGGAAATATGTATACATGTATAAAAKCAAAACTTGGAGGAAATACTTGATCTGTTTAAATTTCTTCCTGATGAGTATGGGCAGTTAAGTGGAGCCAGGGGCTTTTCACAGATGAAGTCAAGCTTAAGGAAAAGACAGTTCACTTGTCATTTCTTCAATGACCGCAGATAGTACTGAAGSAGAAAACACTATTTGCTTGGATTTTAGCGGTGTTTGGAAAAGCAAAGGTTTTGGTATGCCTCTTGCCCTTCTGTCCCTGATCAGACTTGTAGAACTCAGGTTTCTTTTCCTAGAGATTCTCTCTGTCCAGTGGGTGTCCCTAATTTTATCARAGATTTAAATTACTAGGTAAAACCTACATATTTTTAATGAAGTTACCTGGCAGTTGATTGTGACAGATACAAAAATAAACAACATTAAGTAAAACCCCCACAAATTATTTCAGTGCAACTGAATAAATCCATAAGCACTTAGAGMAAGCAAGCAATGTGCTTGGCTTTGAGTTCCCACTATACTAATTTTGGGATTGTTGAATTTAACAACTGCTTGCTAGGTGGTGCGTGTTAAAGATGTCCTTTCAAGGAGATTGTTGTAATTGCTGTCTTCTCTGCTCTGAGCAGAGGAGGGGAAAAAAGTGTTATCATTATCCTAACAAGGCACCGGAATGTGAAGCAATCTTGGATTTTTGTTACCACAGCTGTGATATGATAAGAACACTGCCAGCAAACAGCTGCACGTGTTTTAACACGTTGCTGCTTCTCATCTGGGAAGYGGTATTGTGTCCTTGTTGGATGCTGCCATAACAAAGGTTGCCAGCCTAAAACAGCAGGGAGAAGACAGGCTCGCTCAAACAGCCCTGCTGTGGTGCACTGAGAGGCTGAATCCTTAGAAACTATTAGTTATCTGTTATCTGGCCACATGATTAAATTCCATAGAGAGAAAAGTGGATCTGGACAAACCTTTTCATACCTTACCTYACCACAAATAGGTGAGATGTAAATTCTGCTGGGGAAAGGAGACTGTAAAAGGGGAGAGGAATGGCATGGAGATCCTTCCTGGAAGTTGAGCAAGGAGAGGGATTTTGAGAGAGAGGAACAACTGCTTGATTTTCCTCTATGGTTATGTTTCAGTTCCATTATTTCCCTGCATAGCCACTCCATTGGAGGAACCCCTCTCAACCTGGAAACTATTTCTCACCCTAAATTAATTAAAGGCTAAATGTATCATCCTTAAATACTAATGAAAAGTTATGAATCAAAGGTATAGATTAGCTCCACACCTTGRTTCTTCCTGCCAGATGTCTGTGAAAGTCCTATTGTTGGCTTTTATAGCKATGAAATTGAGTGCCTCAKCTCTGTCTCATCTCTGACCTGCCCRTCCTTGACTTCAKAAGTTAGTTAAAGCAACAAGGTCTGGRCTGAAAYGTATTACTAGGTGTCCCCTGCCACCCTCCCCTCCAAATTCTGGCTGTCTTTTAAACCTGTAGATAGAGTCTCACCAGGCTAAGGCAAAGCCACCACCTAGGAGACTGGCTTGGGTTGGAAGGAATAAAGTTGTCTCTCAGTATTTCCAAAAAAAGCAGTTAAGAGCTTGAGACAGGATGGAAAACACAGKAGAATTATAGACATGAAAACAGTGTGCACATTTTTATCTCATGACAGGGACAGGTCGATGACCTCCTCTGTTACAGAGCAAACTTCCAGTGTTGTCTGCCAGGATGGTTTTCCCCTCTCARTTTTTAAACTGATGGTGATTCTGATGTCTGAAATCACTGCAATTCCAGGTACATTACCAAAACACTTTGTTAAAAGTCAACAGAATGTGTCATTTTGGGCACAGTGTCAAAAGGAAGGAAAACATCTGTGCATAAYTGAAAATCTATGCCATGCTCTGAAGTTACCTGTGAGCACAGTTAATAGAAAAATAAATGTATTTATCTGAGCCTTATCTATCCCCATGCAATCTCTATATACTCTTAAAAATGAGTGCTAACTTTAGGAGAAGGCAGGAGAAGAGGACAGCTTCAGTRTCTCCTCTTTCATGTGTGTTTAGTATGGTTCTTTCAGTGCTACTTTATGACTTGGCAGCTGGAAGGCCTCACCTGTTACCTGATCCACTTCTGTGTAACATATGAGCATGAGAGCAGAGCTGTTTGGTTTCATTTTATGTTTTGTCATCAGTCCATGTGATGGTGCTGGTTTGGGGGGAGCTGCAGGTGCTCCAGCTGGGGAACTGGACCTGCTTGCACAGGGAGGTCTCTGAGCCCAGGAGGTGTCCCGTGTCCCAGGCTGCAGTGTCTCCAGAAGCAGTGCCATCCCATCAGTGATGATCACCATGTGGCTGGGGAAGGACACAGCTGCCTTGCRAAACGATGGCTGGCATGTTTCATGTCACAGGAGAAGGTCAGGGGGCAGTGTGACAGTAGCCTGCCTCCTCCCCACGTCTCAAGTGCAGGGAGGCAGCTGAGGACACGTCCTGGGCTGGGGGTGCTGCTCTGGCTGCCCCTGGGCTGGATTTCTGCTCTTCAGTGGCAGCTCATCAGGGTCTTATTTAGGGCAGGCTCATAGCAACTTGGCTAGTTTTCTTTCTGCAGGCTGGTTCTCCATACACKTAGCAGGAGCAGGAAGGAGATGGCCTGAGCAAAAATTTTTGTAGAGCTGGTGCAGAACTGTTTGGTTGCCAGTGGCAAAGTGCCTCCTCCTGGGGGCATTGCCACTAGACCTCTGCCACCAGCAGGGGCAAATACACTTTCTCTCGATGCTTCCAGGTTCCAATAAGGCCAGTTGTACTGGAATTCCAGTAGTAGAGTGTCAGAGCCATCGGCCTTGATCTTTAAGCTGAGATTTCTGAACACCTGAAACCTCCCCACTGGGGTAGCAGGCTGACTTCTCATGGTTTTATGGTTTTCTGCTGAGGCTATGTATTTTTTTTTCTGCTAGCATGGTTCCCTATGGATCAAATACCAATAGATAGTTCAAAGTATAAACACAAGAAAAATTTATGRATAGAGCAAAAATACAGAACTTATGGAAGCCATATGATTTTTTTTTTGGAGATGGTCCACTATGCCAGCAAAATTCAATGAACATTGTTTTTTTCTTTGTTCATGGGAGCAGGATGAGTGTAAGTCACCTACCACTTTTCTTTGTGTCCGAGACAAATCCACRTATTTTGAGATCATAATAATTATAAATGTTCAGTAGACAGTGTGCTAGCCAYTCCCTCTTTTACTGTAAAATAAAAAGCTCTTTAGATTTGTACCTACTATTCTTTCAAAATAATTTAACCTGATTTATWTCACTCCAGTAGAAAACTCCTTACAATAAAGTTTTATGTTTTAGCTAAAGGGAATAATGAAGATTTCAAGCCCAGTGAGTGACTTGCATACCAAGTCAGAATTGTAGAACAATAGGGTTATTTAAACAGGAAAAGATGTAATCCTGATTTTCTTGTAGCTGTACTGAGTAAAGCTCATCTGCATGCAAAGCATTATATAGCTCTGTATTTTTTTACACTGACATCTGATTTCTAGCATTTTGTGATTATATAAATACATATATTGAATAGAGATTTCTTTTTAGATACCACAAATGATTTTTKATGGTGTAATCCCCCTTTAAAGTAATTCTCATTGAAGACAACTATTAATAGTCCATGACATCAGGGGCATCACACTTGCAACTTCAGATAACATATGTATGGTCCCTGTGCAAAACCCCTTCCTGTTTTGTTTTCAGCATTGGTTATGTTACTCATTAGTATCTATTTTTGTTGTAAAGCTCTCTTTCMTATCTACAAATACTTTCATTTTCCATAGGGAAATGGATTATTTGCATGTACACCAATTAAATGGATAAGGACTAATTTTTTTGAGGCAGGCTCTGGTTTTAGAAAGCTTGTTACAAAACCTGTTTTTATATTACACCTATAGACAGCAATTGTTTTTCAGCGTATTTGTTTTTTATTAGTTGAAAACTGCCAAACAGGATAATAAAAATTTGTTTTCCCTCACAAGCTAGTCTTATTTCTTTATATAGAAGTACAATGAAACTGTTAGTTATACACTAACTCGATGTTTTCACTTGCTGATAATGGTATTTTGTTTGTGGGATGTGAGTGGTCTTTTCAGTGGTCATGCTATTACTTTTTTACCCATCTATGTCAAAAATTAGTAATTTCGGTTAATGCAGAGTGGCTTAGTCATTTCTGAAGTATTGCAAGTCACTGCAAGGATGACACAGCAATGTTAGTAATTAACAGTGGCAGCCTTTATTCTTATTCTGGCTAGTAGATCAACTGAAAGTTTCCAGTGATATTGCATTTTGACATCTCAAAGGCTCAGCCATTCCCCCAGCCTGGAGGTATAAAAGCATCAGCTAAGAGTGTCCAAAAAATTAATTGGGCCCTCTCATTTTTGTGCTTTACATCACGGCTACCCAAGAAGAAAGCAAATGGAGAGAAATTAGCTTGTGCCTTGTCTGGCATTGTGTGACAGTCTGAATTTTTTTTTTTTTTTTGTTGGCTCAAAAAGGAAACCAATCATTCTGGGTTAAGAGATTCAGGGATTTGAGCTGGGTAGCAATTTTAGCATGACTCATAACACTTCACAAAATTAGCTTGCCAAGAAGATGTGCTCCTGTGAAACTGTGAAGTACCTGGGCTCGAGGTATAGCTGGAAGAGAAATCATTTTGACAGAAGAGCTCATAACAGTCCAGCTCACGTCTTTTGGTGATGGCAATTGAAAGAATCATCAGTATTGATCATCTGGAGGCCTTGTAACCCGAGCTCCTGTACAGTGCCACGTCACCTTCAGCTCCTCTTTGCTGTGGAGATCCTGGATAAGCACAGAAGCAGAGGCAAAKAAGAGAAGATGGAAGCAGGGGCATAGCCAGCTGTCCACAGAGCATCAGTAAGTGATTGTCCAGCGTGTCATTCTGGGCACCACACTTCAGGTTGTGATGCTCAAGAAGTGGAGTGCTCAGAACAAGCGCATATCTTAACATTTTCAGTTAATTAAACGTCTTGAGAAACATTCATAATTTTTCTCACCAATTTTGTGATGTCTAAGGGAAAATAGTTTTGTTGTGAGCAGTTTTGCATGTTTGTGCAATCACATTTTAACTTGCATGGAGACACATTGTAGGAAATGGGATAAAAGTATGAAGTTTGTAGCTGAAGTTTCCAGAATTTGTGTCCATTTTGATGTACTAAATCTAGTTTTCAGTTTAAAAGAACAACTCCCRTAGACACAAGCTGGCTTTATCATTTACCTGAAGGGAAGATGACTAACCTTTGTTTGCAGTTCTGTCTCTTGGCCGGTGGAGGCTACTTCAGTGAAGCTTRTTTTTATTTTGTTGTGCCAGCAAGGATTAACTACCAAACCAGATGCTACTTTTGCTACTCTGCTGCTGGCAGCTKCCCTGCTTTGCTCTGCTTCTGGACTTCCTGCTCTGCCATTTTCCCTACACCTGCATGAATTACTTGATTTCTTCCATCCTCCCTCTCTCACCACTCTCCTCCTTGAGATAATTGCCTTTTGCTGTTCAAGGGCTGTGGTACTGAGCAGAGGGGTTGGGAACAGGAAGAAAGCTTCATCTGTGGCCTAACAATGTGATGGAGGCAGAGTAGCACAGGGAGCAGCTGCAGGAAGAAAATACAGGAACTGGAACAGAGGGGAGGTCATGAAGAGAGCAGTGATAGAAGCTCTTTCATACTAGAACAGAACATGGAGGATAAAAATCTAACCAAAGAAGGAGAATCCTTTTCTACTCAAAAAGTTTTACTAAGAATTCCACACTTTCACTACTGCTCTAGAGCCTAAAAAATAGCTCCAAGTCCTCAGTGTTTCTTGAGTACTGTCTAGGATTGGTCATGCTAGGATGTAAGTCTGCTTCTGCTGGGAAATGCTCTGCTAGCTCAAGTGGCAGTATATCAAGTATATCAAATGCCATGGCTCTAGTTTGCCTAATCCCGTTGAAACCCTATTGGTGAACACCAAAGGGATTGACGTGATTCTACATGTTGGAACAGCTATATTTGTTTCTGTGATTATTCCCTTTCTCCCTAAATCTATAGAAATAATATAAAAAAATTACTTATATAGAAAAAAAGACTATGTMTAAAATTACATAATACATATTAGAATTATATAAATATATATAAAATTATATATAACACAGTGTAAAATAAATAAATTCTAAAGAGGAAACGAGTATGTGATGGTAATTCAAGCAAAGCTGTAATATAAACGTGCGAGGAGGCTGAATTAAAGTTGCACAAGCTTTCTGCCTTTTCCTTAGATTAAACTGATGCAGTATAATGGTCTGAAAATAACTAAAAGCTCAGCTGTGAGGTTCTGTACACCCCGGAAGAAATGCCTATATATAATTTTTCACAGGAAAGTACTGAAGGCAAAACACCAGCAATGATTGCATGAAGTACAAAGTAAACTTATTTCATCATAAGGAGAAAATTGCAGATTAACATCTATACTTCCTTCTTTTTTTCTGCACCCCCTGCACTCTGATATATCTGTGTTTCTTATCTGTGGGTGTGGTGCATTTCCTACAGCAGGAAAAGTTCGGGAGGGTTTGGTGTCATGAGCCACAATTAGGTATTCTCCTGCTACTTGGCTGCTGTGAATCACACCCTTAGGTCTGGAATACGGAACTGCAGGATTCCCAACCCCTCTCGCATATAGGCAAAGACTGTCTGGAATTTTACTTAAAGAATGAAATTTTAGTATTGACAAAATAAGATGAGCACAATCATCATTAAGTGCTCAGATCTGAAATTACATTGACACTTTACTTGCGAGTTTAGATTTTTTTGTTTTTGTGGGTTTTTTTTGTTTGTTTGTTTGTTTTTTGTTTTTTTTGTTTTTGGATGACATTTTTCACAAGCAGAACCCAGCAAAGTTTCAGACATCCATCAGCTGCTATGCAAATTGCTCTCCCAAAACAGGTTAATTTGGGAGAGCTTTTCTCRGTGTCACATCTAATGCCTTGCTGCTTTCAGTTTTACCTTGTCAGCGCTCCCGTGGGAATTGTGGTTAAAAGCTGCACCGATCCCCAAATCAGAACATCAGGGTGTGCATTGGCTGGGAGCTGCCGGGGTTCCAGTAATCACCTGCAGTTGAATTGAGTCTCGACTGGGAAGTAGGAAGTGCTGTGCTCAAGCTTCCTGTATAAATAAATGCAGCTTTCCCACAGCTACTGCATGCAAGCTGCGACGTGCTTTTAAGATATAATGGCAGCGTGCACTTAATAGCAGGGAGGGGATGATTCCTTGGASTGGCARAGGGGCTGGGAGACGAGTCCTGCTGCAGCCCTTAAAGAGTGTACAGCTGTCAGGCAGCCAGGGAAGAGGAAGGGCGTGTGAGAGCGATCTGCTCCGCTCCTCACTGCGAGCTTCAGGGGACTGTGACATCGTGGCTCTGAGTGCACCTACTGAAAAGTCACAGCTGGCAGGGAAAGCGAGTCTCCTTTCAAGGTATGTTGGAATATGGCTTTCTGTCTGTCGTAAGAGCAAAGGATACTCTAAAAAGAACAGAATGCAAGCATTTGCTTCTAATGGAAGAGAGTAGAAAAGGCTTTTTTTTTTTTTTTTTCTTTTTTTAAAGGTAAGGACCAGAATGATTAAATAGCTAAAATAAATGTTATTTGTGGTTTGGCTAAAATCAAGCTGTATAGTGCTAGGTGCTGAGGCAAAAGGAAACATTGGTGTCCTGACTGTTAAAGGCTGAAAATAAATAGACATCAAGTACTTCCCAAAAGGGTGAAATGACTTTTGATCGTGTAACTTTTAAAGAAATAGCTGTGTGAAGTATTTGGAAATRCTGCAGTATTAAAATATATCTGTGTGGAAGGCACTTGCTAAAATGGCATACTGTTAGTATGTTTTAGTTCAAATAGAAAAACTTCTTTCATACTGAAAAATACCTGATTAAGCTGGAGGAAGCCTCAGTTTAAAATGCAGAGATTTCCTCCTGGTTTAAAGGCATTTCTTCTGCCACAGTCTCATGCAGCTGGTATCAGGAAGGAAAAAATATATTAATCTGTATTGTAAGTGTTAACTTCTAATCCGTGTTAACGTACACGTCTAATCTGCTCAGGGTTTAGGGTTATGTGGTTTATGTAAGCACATACRAAATGTACAATACTTTTGTTTTCCAGTTTGCATTTTAAAGTTTTTTTGGCACTGAGAGTAATCAACTGCATTTATTGGAATGTTTGCAGTGCTTTCTCATCGTATGGCTTTCTCAGTGCAAAACTGCTTTAGTAATGAAGGTGTTTTAGTGTAGTTTATTTTAAAGCTCTGTGTTTTCTGTCATACAAAAGCACTCTGCCTCCTAACTGTATACAGCAATATCAAATGTCTTCCTTCAGAGAGCACTGTAAGTTGTAAAATACTTTAAATTACTGTAGTAAAGAAAGCATTGCAGGGTGACTTCCAGTCGTCTTGGTAAATAGACACTGAATGCTTTTAAGAAGTAAATTTTAGCAAAGATACAGGCTGTGACTGAAATACCCACATGCAGCTTTCCAACTTGCCTGTGAGCAGGCAGAGCAATCTGATATGTTTGGCTGCCCTCAGCCTGAAGGGCARGTGGTCTTGGTTAAGGGCAGGCACTGGGTTTGGGATTCCAATATTTACRGAAACAGAAGTTTAAAAATCCTGCCCTTGAATATTTTTCAAAACAAATATGTTGTCCTGTATAGGACTTGTCTGTGCCTGAATGTGAGTGGGTGTCTGGGCTGTTGCTTTGATGTGAGAGTGGCAGAAACCCTTCCCTCAATGAACATAAGCTGTTTTGGAGAAAGCACAGCACATTGATAAGGGCAGGGCTGCAATTACACTGCTGAAAGTAATGCTCTAGATTATGGATTGAGAAGTGTTTGCAGAGTGTCAAAAGCTGTAGTAAAGTAGGAGGTATTCTTTCAGAATAAACCGGAGCTACTCCAGAGCCAAGTATGGTGAGAATTGCACAGACTCCTTTTCTCCCATGCACTTCACTGTCTGATGGGAGTATTTAACACAAAGTCCTGGAAAGACATGGAAACCTACCTAGGCTTCATGTGGAACAGCATTTGGCAAGCTGGTATAGTTTCTGTTCCCCACRCTGAAGTATGTTCTGCATGCATCTCACTGGTGGTTGTGGGCTTCTTTCCCTCAGATGTGACATTTTGGTGAYTTTGTTTGTGTGATAGTATGCTTCGGGACAAAGGTTAGCAATATAAATTGMAAACAATATGGAGTTTTTTCTCTCTAGCTAGGTTCTTGGATTGCATATATTCTCTAAATGCTTTATAAGTTTTGTAGAAATAAATAGTGTGAAAGTGGTTGTCCGGCCTTTCCCTTTTGGTGGAGGGAAGTACGTACCTGTCCCTATTATTGTTGTGAGTTTAAAATGCAACTGTGAGAAGCAGCAAGTCACTTCATAGGGAARCAAGCAGTGCTAATGCTTAACCTGGTTCACAGTTCATTAGTGTGCCTTTGATAACATCTATGGTGTGAGCCTGAGCCCTGTGCCTGCACTTCACCCTGTCCAGACCTTTCAGTGACTTTCAGTGGTGAGACCCARTGTTGCTTTGATGTAGCTCGAAAGAACTGCTATAGACCTGCTGTCCCTCTTCTTGAGTGGAGAGTTTTCTTGAATGTRTCTGAAACTTCCCAGTGCCTATAGGTTGTGTGTATCAGATCCATAAATATCTCCTGGGCTAGTAGTACTGTGATATCTGAGACCGTAATTACAGCTCTGGACCCATGGATATCTCAGGCACACGTGAACAAAATACTGTGGCAAGCTGCCAGTGTCACTGTGAACTGAGTCTGTCAGACCTCCTTGCATATCCTAAAGCAGACATTGCCTTTGGCTTTGTGAGGCTRAAAGTGATTCTGAAGCTGTGCTTTTGCCCTGGGTGCTTGCCCAGAGGTGTAGGCTCTTCTGGCTTCTCCGTGCCAAAGCAGAGCCCAGTGTAATGCACTTCACAAATTCTCTTCTTTGCYCTTACATTCATTCCATTTTAAAAATAATCTTCTTCTTGTTTGGAAAGGGAAACATTGAACAAAACAACAAAGAACAGTGCCAGAGGGAAAGACAGCAATGATATTAAGCTCGGCTTCTGCTGAAGCRCAGCTGAGCTCCAGTGCTGGACTGTGAGCCTTCTCACTTGACAGAAGCACAGGTCTGAGGGCCATCGTACACAGCAAATTTACCTAGTCTTGGACAAACATTTACAGAGATGCCTGTGCCAAATAACTTTGTGCTGATCAGTAAGAAAATAGTGTTCAGTCATCGTTCTCTGTGTCTCTTGTAAACGGTTTTGGCTCAGTGGGAACTGGGTGGGCATTACATTCATAAAGTAGGTCACTGCTAGGAGATACTAAAACACTGAAAAAAAATAGAGATAATAACTCAAATTACAAAGGTCCTCATTCTTCCCTTCCTGCTGAAGTAGGACTTTTCYAGCTCCTAGTCTTCCAGGGAGGAACAGAGGTGCCAAGCAGAAATTTCTAGGCTTGAGAGTGTGATTAGGTTAACTGCATTGCAAAAACACATTCAAATAAAAATGTAGCTATCAAAAAACCCCACTTTGTTTTTGGACTTTCCTAGATCTCTTTGTATGTGTTGGTATTTGTGCTCGATGACACAATGTGCACAATGTTCCCCATTTCTGGTTTCTTTGATTCTCTTGTAATAATGAAAAAATGTAATGAGTTGCCCAAGATCTGGGTGTTTTTTTAGTGTACTTTTAGGGGACTCAGCTCCCAAAAGAAAACRTAGTTAGAAAGGTCACCAGTTTACCTTTTTTGAGCATCCTTGGCTCCTGCGAGTACTGTTTGAGCTTTGGTGGAGTTTKGGCTGACTTACCTATGGGATCTGCAAGAATCCTTGCTCCACGTGTTTMTGAGTGAGTCAGTGTCTCTGGGGTCCCAAAGCCAGCCAGCACCGGGTACAGTAATTTGGGATAYGTGAATCTGGCTTCTGGGTTCATGCACACAAGAAAAGATCCCCTGCATGGTGTTTTTCCATGTGCTTCCTGAGCTTGCTGTAGACACAGCCATCGTGGGTACTTGCCATACATGCCTTTTGTTACAAGGAAACACAAATGCTCATGGGATCRTGGAATGGCTTGGGTTGGAGGGGACCTTAAAGACCACCTAGTTCCCACCTACCTTCTTACCTGGGACATCTTCCACTAGACCAGTTTGCTCCAAGTCCTATCCAACCTGGCCATCCAGGGATGGAACATCCACAGTTTCTCTAGGCAGTCTGTTCCAGTCCTCACTACCCCTCTGAGGAAAGGTTTTATTAATAGCACCTAATACAAAATCTCCCTTCTTCTAGTTTGAAACCATTYCCTTTGTTCTATCATGTCCGCCTGTGTAAAAATTACTTTCCCGTTTTTTATAGACCCCCTTTAGGTACTGCAGTGCCACAATGTGTCCCCAGAGCCTTCCCCTTTACAGGTGGAACAATCCCACTCACTCAGCCTGTCTTTGGAGTTGTTCCAACCCTCTGATCATCTGTGGCSCTCCTCTAGACCTGCTCTAATAGGTCCAAGTCCTTCTTGTGCTGAGGACCCCACAATGTTAGGTGCTAGATGTGGAATTCTCATGGGAGCAAAGGGGCAGAATCCTCTCCCTTGATCTGCTGCCCACTTTGCTTTTGATGCAGCCCAGGATGTGGTTGGCATTGTGGAGTGCAAGCACTGATGCTGTTGGCTCATGTCCAGGTTTTCATCCACAAGAATTCCCGAGTACTTCTCGACAGGGCTGCTCTCAATGAGTTCCCCCGTTCTGTACGGATGTCTGGGATTGCCCTGACCCAGGTGCAGCACTTTGCACTTGGACCTGTTGAACCATTTACTTTTTGTGGATCCTCTTCCCTGGTTTGTCCAGATGCTGGGTAGGAGACAGAATACAGCATCACTTTTTATTGGAAGGAAAAATATTACCACTTTACTGTYAAGCTCATGCTTCTGCCCTTTAATTGAGACTGTCAGTATTGGTGTCTGTTGCAAGCTTTTCTGCCTTTTGCTTTGCTGTAAAAATGAGGAGAGGACAGAAAGTGTAAGACATGAGTCATTCCTCAAGGAGTGGACGTTGTCTGGGTGTCTGACAGAAGCTTTGATGATATTCATGTTTGGTTATACAAACTGTTGGATTTTCAGATAGACAGGAATGAAACTTTTAGATCTGAAAACATTTATGTGCTCCTATGTATTTGCAAAAATGAAAAATGACTGCAACAGAAGAGCTGTATCTGTTTTCAGGAACTGGAATGATTCCTTCAAGGCTATCTCTGCTTACTCTGTCATGTACTGTATGTTGCTGTGGGGGAGAATTCTTTGCACATGTATATATAGCTGCAAATAATTCAAAATTGCACGCTCTGAACCCCTATGTACATAGAAGGAAAAACATATTTCATGACAACTAGTATCCAAACTAATCATTTGCATGCAAAGAAAATTCCAGAATTAAGTA
This sequence comes from Malurus melanocephalus, assembly GCF_030028575.1. Classification (NCBI taxonomy): domain Eukaryota; kingdom Metazoa; phylum Chordata; class Aves; order Passeriformes; family Maluridae; genus Malurus; species Malurus melanocephalus. Next base: position 2,616,821 of record NW_026623283.1, read on the forward strand.
GAAGCAGTGACACGCAGGCTGGCACTGGTTATGTCTGAGCAGTAGATGGGAGTGTTCGTGTATTTTGCCTGTGATTAATTTTGGAAGCATTCTGATGGAGGTGGGGACAGGGTGAAGGAAAACAAGCCAGTCTTTCCCCCCCTTCAAAAAACCAGAAGGTTACAGAGCTGTAGTCATGGGGGAAATGGAGCTTATCCTGTTGCCTATTTACCATTGCACTCCCTGGAACGTTTTTCACAGCAGCGGGCGCTCTGCCMACCACTGGTCCTGGAACTCTTCCCTGTGGGGTTTTACCCATTTTAGGGCTAAGATAACATCCACGGGGCCAGCAATAACTTGCTTGCYGAAGCTTTGCACAATGGAGAAGATGAAATCTTGCACCCTCTTGACCTCTCCACAGTTGCACTGATGGTTTCAGTGGTGGGGATTCTTCATCACAGTCTCCGCAGAGGATTTGTGGCGAAGGCAATCATGCCCTTTGCCTGGAGTGAAGTAGAAGCCACATACATAAGCCACAGACATAACTTCGACAATACTACTATAAGGACATGTATTTTTTTTTTTTATTGGTCCATGTTTTCATTGCAAATACCCAAGCAGTGTGCATGGCTTGAGCAATTTCAACTCCCTTGTTAACTTAGCTGACCGCATTTTGGGAGGATGGACCAACAACTGAAGGAAACATACACTTGTGAAAAATAGGGAAAAAATCAAGAATTCCTGTCTATTTTCCAAATTCTGCAACAATGASGACAAAAAAACCTATTTTGCCTATGGGTGTTAGTTGTCATGGTAATAATTAAAAGACCAGCTAGCAGAAAGGTGTCTAGAAAGRTTTCTGTAAGACTATCATCCTGTAATATTGTAAGTCTATGGGTTCTTTCAGTGCCCTGTTCTACATACTCATTTTTCTGCGAGTTTGGGAGGTGGGGCAGCTTCTTTCAAAGATAAGCTCTGAATTGCTTATCTTTGCACACATAAGCAGGTCCATTGAAAAACACTGCATTGGAAACACTCCCATTGGTGTGACTTGGACTGCATGGCTGAGATCATGTAGAGACCAGCCAGTTGTCACCAGATGCTGAGGAACTTGAGGCTGAAATCTCAGATGTTTACAGGCTKCTGTTCTCCCTTGTTTCTGTAATGAAGGTTGAAGTTTGGAACTGAAGTGAGGGAATGATGAATGCAAACCTCCAACTGTGTTTGATGGACACTTCTGGTTTATTACATGTCTTGTACTAACATCTGGATTTCAAAGTAGTTGCATTGAGCCCTTGAGAAACTGTATTCCCTGTGCTTGGCACGGTACAGGCAAAAATCTTGTGAATGCTTGGAGCCTGAAACACAGAGACAGAAGGGGGATATGGAAAACTGGATGGGAGAGGGCAGGGCAGCAGTGAGACAACATTGAGTTGTATGATAGTACCATCAGTCAAACAGCTTTTTTACTTAAGTTTAAGAAAATGTGATATTTGTCTTTCACTGTTAATAAAATGCAAGAGCAAAATAGATCATGCTCTGTTAGAAAAGTTTATTTATAAAAGTGGGAATAGACAGTTGTTTTAAAAATACATGGTTGTTAAAGTTAGTCAGGAGTGTAAGACTTAATAGTAGTTGAAGGTGTTTTTGCTATTCCAGAATAGTTTGCAACTTCTGTTCCATAGCATGTACGTGAGGCCTGTCAGAGGTTAGAGGTGCCCCAAATTCAGAGCCTGGGCACATGGGGCTCCTCCACACCAGAGCAGTAGGCAATATGGAAGGAATTGCCTTGTGGCAAAATTCTTCCCAGGATCTCTCCCAGCATGCTGGACTGTTAGCATTTCCCATGAGTGGTCTGAGCMGGAGGGAAATGAAACGCGTACACTGAGAGTCCAAGCAGAGAGATCCTCAGTCAGGGAATTGTTACTGGAGTTTACTTCTCTTTTTTGCCTCTGCAGATCTGGCCAGAGCTGGAACTTGTCCTTTSCTCATCTCCAGTTGTCTTTGGGAGGGCTCATTGTGGAGCTGGCAGAGGAGTGGTTTCGGGATACACTCCAACTGGTTTAATTACCWGTCATGAAAAGCAGCAGTACTAGTTGCTTCAGTAAATGTGTTTAGTTTCAAAACAGCCCCATGTCCTGGTCCAAACCTCTGCTATTGTTTCTTGCCAAATATCATCATCCTCAGTAGCTATTCATGTTGTTTTCTTAATGGCAAAAGCTTTTGTTAGAGATAGTGACTTCCCCAAGGTCTAATCCTCAGGTTGGACTCCCAGTTTTTGATTCACTGACCGTCCTTGTAGCTGAGACTTGAAAGTTACCTTTGGGTAAGCTTTTGTTAGTCATTGAGATATATTTGGATCAAGGGCAGTTTTCAATGTTTTAATTGTTTTATCTTGGTTACCTTGAATAACATAGTTATTCTATAATAATAAGCAGGGTATTTGACTGTAAGATTAGATAGGGGCAGATTAAAATATTGTATGTCTTAGTTTTGTTCACTGAGCAGTCACACAAAAATAGTTATAAAAGGAAAATCAATTTATTCTGTGATTTCTGTTGGTATAGATCTAAAATTGTTGAAAGTGCTTTTCAGTGCTTGCAGGAAAAAAGTCTGTAGGAACATATTCTTGCAAGTTTGCACTTTTTGTGGCATGACAAAACAAAATGACAGAGATGTTAAAGGTATCATCTTATTGCAAATGCTGAAAAAAGAATTCTCAGATCACCCCTTCTGTAAATACACACACATTATTTTTTTTTTTCAATAGATATCTTTCAGTACATTTTGCAGAATTCAGCAGAGGATCAGTTTTCGTTGTTCCTGTCAGCTGAGTTGTTCCTTAGCTTCTGGCAAAGCTTCTGCACGCTTCTCTGATGCCAGGGAGKTTCTTGTGTCGCTCTGGAGGCCTGGCTTTGTGTCACATCTCTATTTGCCATGACCTGCTTGCTCCAGGCTCAGCTTTGGCAGTCTCCAGCCATGGCACCCTGGCAGCCCAATTAGTTTCTTGTTAGAAGAGCGCAGACTACGAACAACCACATCAAGCTGGTCCCTCTGTTTTCCTCTGCTTTTCCACTGTTTTCCMCTGCTTTCACTTAAACAATGCATGTTTACAAATATCTCCTAAAAATCCTTGATGTTAGAACAGGCCAATGTTGCAAATGTCTTGTGAACAAACCCTATCTAAACTGTAAACATTTCAGCCCAAGAATTTACCGTATCCCAGGGTTTTGTTATCCGATTAACAAAAATAAACATTTTTTCTGTGTCAAAGGCAAATTGTTACATCTGACTTCCTATTCCGGTTTCAACAGACACAGCTAGCCAAGTTATCAACCCATTTGACCTCTCAAAAGCTCAATTCCTTTTGCATAGTACATGCCACAGTTACCGAAAGTCTTGGTGTGGTCAGAAAGGATGGTCTRTCATTTGTCATTTTGAAGAATATGTTTTTATTTAATAGCGGTACATTACTTCTTGTCAACAGGATGTTAAAAGTAAAGTGCACGAAACTAGTTTGGGTGGATATTCCTTGTAGCTTAACATTAACATATGTTGCATAGTGTCATTAAAACAGAGGATGCTATTTAGAAAAGCTTTAGATTTTAATCTTAGGCCTGGTAACCAGTACTTGGAATTCYGTTTGGTATAATTTTGTTGTTTGAATATGTTTTGGAAATACTTGGAAATGTTTGATGTCAAAACATTCTCTAGTTCTCTTGTCTGACTGCACTTTGTTTCTCTGCATTTTTTGCTGATTGACTTTGCTGAGCACTGTGACCAGGATGAGCATTAAACCTTAGGAGAATCCTGCTACTGACCTCGTGCAGGATCAGACGTGTCACCRTAAGCCTGTGCTGGGGCCAGCACCATCCCACTGCTCAGGCACAGTGAGCTGGATACAGCTGGGTCACCCCAAGAYTGACGCCCACAGACTGGCCCAGAACTTGCATCCAGTAGGTCAGGTGCAGCGAGCTGTGGCTTTCCAGCCTGCCAGTGTTGATAGAGCTGAGTCCTGAGCTTTGCTATGTCCTAGTTCAAGTGCAGAACTGAGCAAAAGTGGTGTCTTCTGTGATGTGTTCTGACCTCATCCCATGTAGGGTGGCTTGCTCCCATCCTCATGGATTAATGAATATTGCCATTTGTGGCTCCTGTCAATGTGAAGAAGAGTTATCTGTGAGAATACCACGTTTTGGTTATACATTTCAGTTTAGTAATGGCTGTGTTATTTCTCTTTACTTCATGTGTTTTTAAGTGATCAGAAAGTGCTTTTCCTAGCTTCTCTGAGTTGGAAACAGCAGCATTTATTTCATCATTAGCTCTTAGATTCCCTGTTCTTGGACTCTCCCACTTTCAGSAGTGGAAAGGGGAAAAGCTCACTTTCTTTCCTCTTGCTTGTTCTAAAGCAGTACTGCCAGGAAATACATAAATGATTCCCACAATTGGAGAGTCACATCTGT
>NW_026623283.1:2621409-2655332 GCF_030028575.1 Malurus melanocephalus
CCCCCTCCCCCCGAGGACATATTGACATAGGGTCACAAGAAGTTACTGTGAAGAACTGGTGTTCTAAATTCTCAAAGTTATTCATACCTCACAGTATAACAGTACAGTAGAGAAGTTACCTGACAAGTGTAGTCTCAAAGAATTAGGGAGACTRATATATATGTGCCCTAGTGGTGTTTTGGTTTATTAGAATGTTTTGGAATGATTGGGTGCATGTGGTATTTGGGAAGCTGTTCAGTGTGTATTTTAAGCATCTGAAAGTGCTGGTATAAAAATTCCTGGCAGGAATCTGGATGATATTCTGAATTACTATAGTTGGTCCCTTGACATTTTTTTTTTGTATGCAAGAGGCTTTCCACTCATTACATTCCTTTAAAACTATTTAATATATTTATTTTTCAGTTGCTAGCATGATATGAAAGTACTGCATATAGCTGCTGCTTCTTGAACAGTGGCTCAAGGTTTTAGGTTCTTTCCCCCAGACATTCCAGTGAAAACAAGTGAGAGAAATTGCCTTTGGTGTATTCTCATGTACYAGGCAAGACATTTACTTAGGCTGCTTGTTCTTTAAACAGGTTTTCTGACAATAAAAATTTCACAGTCTAGAAAGCTRTCATGAAATATTATACATCTGACTTTTCTTAAGCCTTGCACAAAGAGAACAGATATTGAAATACTTTTATACTCTCTAATGCTTCAACTTGGTAGCATATTATGGTAATCCAGAAGTGGTTCGCRTTGTACATGCATGTAATCAAGTCCTTGCTGTTTTAAGGCTTAGATGTAATACAGTAATTCTGAATATATTAAAAGTGTATTTTAAATGRGACCTTCTATTTTTGGATCTGGTTGCTTTTTTTGAGACCATGCTTTCAGAAAATCTAAGTACTTGTTTAACTTCTTAATAATSTAATTGAAATAAAGCAGAACATTCAGGCTTTGATAGACAGGAGCACATAGACATATGATTAAATGTCCTTCTTGAAGATGAAGGCTTTTCTAATTTGGAGCTTCAATCATATGTTTTGCAGCCTAACGGAGTCATTGCCTGATAAGTAATGTATAGACTGGATAGGTAGCTCTGTGCAGGCAGTGCATATCATAAAGAGAAATTAATGCGTCGTGCGTTTGTGGTCTGTCTGTTAGACCACAGAAGCTCTAGTGCACTTGATTTGGACTAATTCTGTGAGCAGAGCTGCTGAGTTTAAARAACCTGTCTTAGGAATAAATTTTGAATAACATTATCTTGAGAGAGTTGGGACAGCTAAGGACTTGTAACCAAAACTGGTAATGATGAYGTTTTGCTGAAGTTGATAGAAATGTGGGTTTCTGACAGCTGTCTTCACATGTCCTAAATTCATAACTCAGTATCTATCTTGTAATTTTATCCCATTATCTTAATACCACTCTGTTATAACTTTTAAGTCTTTCTGTAATTGCACTTTTCCCCCAAGGGCCTGATTTTTACCAAACAAGCATTGGTTTTGAACACTCATAGTTTTCAGGTAGTTTTCTTTTTCTGTTTTGTTTTTTCAGGAGGGAACCTTAGTTACAGGAAACAATAGAACTCTGAGTGAACAATGTCAAACCAGGTTTTTGTATGGCACTGAAGCATTTTCATAATGGGTGGAGTACTTGAAAAATCTCTAGGGCATGAGAAAGAATTACTTACAGTGCTTGCAAATGTTTCTCCAAGAAAGATTAGTAAATACCTGGTACACTAAATAGGAGTGTAGCACATGTGCTGGGAGTTTGTTCTGATACTAACATTTTTTTTTCTAAAAGTGGGAAGTGCGGTGCTAGGTGTCAGATCCACATATATCCTTACACCTCTTCACAGTCTCACCACGTGTATGCAAGTCCACGTCTGGGTGCTGGTTATGGTAAGCCTGGGGTGTCCTGGGGCACAGGGGCCTCTCGGATCTCACCCTGCTCACACCATGGACAAGCCAGCCCCCAGGGGAAGACACATAAAAGACCCTTTCTGTTCCATTAATGTTTCCTGGAGCAATGTGTCTCATATTTGTGCATGTCTTAGCTTCTTTTAAACTTGAATTGCAGGTAAAAGCCTATAGCTTGAGTAACTTAAGCAGAATTGTTTGTAAACACAAGACTTGAAGGAGCTTCTCCAAGAGCTCTGTTGTTGCAGTTGGGAGCAGCATGAGAGAAATGGAAGGATAACTTGTGGTGCTGAACATATTCCATTCATTCTCCTTCAGCTTCAGCGCAGGAGGCTTTAATGATTCTATGTGATGTTTCTAAGTGGTGAAAGTCACAGACACTTTTTTTACCTAAATACACTGAGTTGTTTGCAGGCACACCAACAATATCCTTCTGATGTTGCAGCTCAGGAGACTGCCTGGCTTGTTTGCTCTATGGYGTGTACAGAGTAACTTCTGTTCTTGGGTAGTAGCCAAGGTTTGAGGCAGCTGGGCAGACTCAAGTGAGCCTTTGTGTGACGGTAACAAGGATGTTACCTTTAAATTCCTGCTTGTAGGGAAAGTTTCAGCCCTAAGTTGCATCGATTTTTGCTRCCTCTGTGGAGACCTTGGCTGTCTGCCTCACACCCACCCGACTCTCTTCCACCCCCGTTGCAGCGAGTTAGTAATTTCCACCTTAGGACTAATGCCACGATTTGCAATGGATACCTGTCTAGAAGCAGGCAYGGCTGTTAGGAAGTTATTTTCAAGGCTAGACATCAGACACTGTGGTGTCATGAGGCCCTAAAGGCAGACGAGTTCTGCATTCCTTTCTCTAATGCTTTTGTTCTAGTTTTCATATTTCACTCAAAATCTCCATGCTTTCGTGTTAGAGTTTCTGTTTGTACTCATCCTTCTCAGCCCCTTCTGCTTTGAGCACGCTCTGATGTTTTCTTGCTTAYGGATGATGTTGAGATGTTTCAGTGCTGCATGAAAGCACAAAGCTTAGCTTTGTCACCTCCCAGAGACAAAGCAAAAGTGTCCACAGGCAGATGAGTGAAAAGGAAAYGCTGACAGGTCTGAGTGCTTGGCAAGCTGTGGTCCTGATGACTGTAATTTACCCACCCATAGGGCTGACCCTCCGTAGCTCATTCACATTTGTTCCTGCCTTATCCTGTGTCATAAGCGCCGTTAGGGTCAGAGCCAGGGAAGTATGAGTCTTCTTACGAGGAGCATACAATTTGAGGAAAGATGTCCAATTTCCAGGAAATCCTGTGTAGTGTGAAAGGTGTGTGTGATCTGCGTGTGTGTGCGTGTATGTGACTGATAGAAGTTGGCAAAAAAARTGGATCTTTAGAGTTCCTCAGTGTTTACGCACAACAGGGCAAGATTGACCCTTCCTTGCCACTGATTCACATTGGTGCAGGATTCAGACTATTTATATAAATATCAGTATATTTCTCTGGATTAGAATGCCCCTGAGTTGTGTTTAWCCRTGKTCCACAAAATCTCATGGAGSCTGTACTGCTGTATGGTGGAGGYTTTTTTWAGKATTTRAGGTGTTGCACTACAGTTTCAGTGRCACATTTCTTGCTTTGTTTGAGATGCTTTCCTGAACACGTAATTTGTGTTTGTGAGCATGAAAGGGAAGATTTGAATGCTTAACTGTGTATTTTATTTATATGAGGTTCCATTGTTTTTCAGAAACTTTTCATTTACTTTAATTTCTGATCACTTTTGTTCACATAACCAAATATGAAATGGTCTTTCCTCTTTGTCACTARCTCATTCTTCAGTGACTCCCTCTTCCCCTGCACAACACATACATCCAAGATGATTTATTTTCCATCTAACCTATTGGCAACTCACTTGTMATTACAATAGGAATTTTAATCCTCTGTGAAGAGGACTGATGGATGTGTAATTAGCTAATGACAGTCTGTGGGACTAAGCAAAGTGAAAGCCATAAAAATTCCGAGCAACTTAGGTGGGACTTCATGGCTTCCCTGCAGTACCTGGAAAAATCAGTTCTGCTGGGCCTGACCTGGAGAGTGGCTTGTGGACMAGCTGGCCTCTCAGGGAACATGGAATGAGTGCTCTTCCTGGTAGCCAAAGTGTTTCCTTGAAGAGCTGAGCAGGCAGGGCATGGAGCTGTCTCCATGTTCTCTGATCCTGTTCACTTCACTTGAGGAGCTCCAGTGGAGTTAATGAGGCAGCGGGGAGGTGAGCCTGCCTGGGCTGTCTGGGATGCATCCTCTCATCTGCCAGGCTTGCTTGGTGGTGTCTGCTGGAGATKTCCACAGGGTGCTTTGCCTGTTTTAGGGAGAACCTCAGCCATGCTCTGGCACCCTGGTGTGAGGGACGGGTGAGTGTGTGGAGGGACAGGGAGCAAAACTGAATTTAACCTGCAGTCTTCGGGGACAAGGGTTATCATCAGTGACAATGRGATATCATGAGTCCCTACAGCCGTCACATTGTGGCATCAGATTGCTGCTAGTGCAGAGCGGTGTATTGGGAGCCTGCTCCTCATTGTCACTGTTGCTGTCATACTGAGTGCTGGATTTAGGCCATCTAAAATTAGCCCTTAGCCCTAAACCTCAGTCATACACCTGAATCTTCCTACGGCTGCTTTAATGCTGCCTGCATGCAGGGTCACAGCCCTTTCAGTTATAAGAAGAACACTGGCTTTTGAAACAGCTGCATCCATTTTATATGAATTCCCACAACCTGAAATACTCCTACCTGTTCTTTTGTGCATCCTCCCTTTTAACACTGCTGCCTTTTACTGTGTTAATAAAGAAATTTCAGATCAGTGCASAGTGAGGGTGAGTAGCTCACCTGTACAGATGCAGCTGCTGTTGAAAGCAGCCTGAGTAAACGTGTTACGATTCTCCTGAATACTAGATAACGTCTAGCATGTAGGTTTAAATAACAGGTAGTTCTTGATYTGCCGTAGTGTTTCAAGTGACTCAGTGCTCCCCCCCACCCCTCTGCAGTAATTACAGAAGATTGTTGCAGTTCCTGACTCAGAGGGAGGCTTCCTTCTAAGGCTTCTTGCCAYGCTGGAACTCCAGCTCTGCAGCAGTATGGAGCAAATTGTGAGTGGCATCATGGTAGCAGGCCCCAGCACTGCAACAAGAATAATGTGGGAATAGTATAAGTTTTGAACTAGTGATAGTAAGCCATAGAAGGAGAGTTTACTTTGGATTTGTGGTTAAGAATTTGGTTGCTAGAATCTTGGCCGTAACTCTCATATCTCTTAAAACCGTGTGCTTACAAGAAAGACATTCCAAGGTAAAAATCTGATGGCTTCTCTGACAGGCTAGGCTAGGAAACTGCAAAGTAAAAAAATTAAGAAGGGGTGAAAATTAAGTAAAAATTAAGAAGGGGTAAGCGTGCTCTGACTCAGATTTGTTGTGGTTTTTGGCTTTTGAAATTAGAGTGTCTCCTGCAGATTGTGGGAGTCGCAGGGCATGCAGCTTAGGAGACATGCCTGGGGATGGGCTCAGCTGTGAGTCAGGTTATGAGATGGGAGCTGCAGGGGAAGGTTCCACAAACTCCATGAGCCCCCGTCATTCTCCTTCTAGGGAGGAATTTAGCAGCTATTGCGAGGCAGTACATCACATATGCATTGACTGCTGCTGCCTTGGCCACTTTGGGAGGCACAGAACAGCAACAGGGACCTGCTGCCAAATGTGACCTGACAGCTGGGCCCAGAGGGTGCTCAGGACTGCAGGGAAGGCCAGCAGAAGGGGACCAAAGGGTTTGAGTCTCCAGTTCACCTCATGAGATGTCAGATCTGATAGATAGGTATTGATTGTTTTCATGTTCATGCAGCCTTCATTTGTCATGCAGTTCTCCACACTTAAGCAAGGTGCTGCTGCAAGCAGCTGTGCACAGCTGGCCATTGGGTCTCTGCTTGTAAAATATATGTGAAGGTTGTCTTGCTATCAGCTAACTATATTCAGAAGGAGGTCTGTAAAAGTTGGGCCAAGTTTCTTAAGTGTAGGGACAGATTTTCCTGTGCCTTAAATACTGCAGCAAACACCTCAACACTGTCTGTGTTCAGGTGAGTAAGATCTGCAAACACACTTTCTATTATTTCATCTTAAGAACAAGGATATTCTCCTTAATTCCTTTTTCAGTATAAGAATGAGGGTCTTGAGATTTTTTTATGATTATGATGCAGTGTTTCCTAATGCTTAGGCCCGAAAGCATCAAGCCTGAAAGCAAGCATGATATTTGCATTTGCTGCTCATCAAAGAATAGAAATTTCATTCCCAAGCATTGCTGTGTAGTGAAAACATAATTCTGCTGAGCATCTCCCTGTCGAAGTGCTAGTGCACTTAGCTCTTGGTTCACAACCACCAGTTAAATGCCTGAGAGGCCTATGAAATAAATAGAAGAGCTGGATGCCAGGAAGCGGGATGCACAAAAGCTTCTTGCTGGCATCATTAAGGCAATGCAAGAAAAGAGGACTGYGCATGAAATGCTCTTACTCCAATTTTGGTTTAAGCTCCAGCTTAAACCAAAGTAGCACATGCAATCTGGGGCCCTTTCCTGGGTTTAGATGCCTTCACCATCCCACCCCTCTCACTGTTGAGTGCCAGCTCCCTGTCTCAGGGACAACTTGTGGAGAAGGTGGAGTTCGTGGTGCCCACCACCTACATTGGCACACTAAATGTCTGAAGTGCTTGTCTGGAAAGTGGGAATCTGTTCCTGTCTTGCATTGCCTAAGGGAGTTCCCAAGCCACCAACTGGAATAGAAAGGGGGAGTGGAGACACTCACTGGAACTGTGTGGGTGCAGTGAAGACTGAAGGATCCCATTTGGGTAGGAGGAGTATGAGTCTGAAACTTGTTTGAAAAGGCAGAGTGATATATATATATATATATATATATATATATACTCATGAATCAGTTAACTTTTTAAATTAACAATTTATTGTCCCAAATCAGTTCCCTGCTCCTAGGATTCTCGTGAGGGCTCTGGTCACCATACTGTTACATGTGACATAGGTAATGCCCCATCTGTGTGAGTTTTTTTTTTGTTTGTTTTTTTTCTATATTTTGATGTTAATTAGCCTGACTGAGGTGCTTTGTGCCAGCAAGGTGAATATTCTCAGAGAATCCAGCCAGTTCAGGTCTTTTGAGGARTTGTGCTCTCTTTGTGAATTTTGAATGACCTGAAGTTGAGACTGGTCCCAAGATATTGAATGGTACATTTGGGTGTGCAGGTACTCTTATGGATCTGAGGTGCCAAGATCTGATGTGAAAATTTTCAAGGCAATAGAAGTTGTGACTTTGTGTGATGTTTCAGCTGCCAATTTCTCTTTTCAGGCTGTGGACCATTAATGACTGAATGGGTTCTGCTGGGAAGGCTGGTCCAGACACCATGACAACTGACGAGTCAGAAGCTGGCGACTTAGTTCTGGAGCCTCTCCTCACTTGCAAGCTATGTCTCTCTGAATATTCCCTGGATAGGATGACCACTCTTCAGGAATGCAGCTGCATCTTTTGTACAGCGGTAAGATCTGTCAGTGCCTCTAAATTGCAGGAACTGGTAACAGGAGATGAACAGAACTGGAGAGATGGGATTGTCTTGTACAAGAAGTGTGTGTTGCCCATGCTGACACAGGATGCTTTTCTTAAAGAGCATTTGGTGTTAGCTTGTCTTGCCTTATTGAAAGAGTTCTCTTGTTATTTTGCTTTTGGTAATTTTTAACTCTAACATATATTCCCATAGCAAGTAATAGTAAAACCCAGTAGTAAATGGAAAAAAGGTGCAGTTTAAGAGTGTTGGAGAACATACGCAGTGTGCATGCAGTCCCAGTATGTACTTTTTTTCTGAAGCAAAAWTTTGAAATATCATAGGATAGCTGTGAGCTTTTGTTTCCCTGCTATCCTTTTCTTAGTTCTCAGAGACCTTTTAAGTCTTTTATGTAACTTTTAAGGGCAATCAGAAAACGTAAACAGAAATGAACCTTGGCCTGCTGAACCTTTGCCTCTGTGCTGCAGGGATGTTGCCCAGGTCGTGCATTGCCTATAGTTGTCAGTAAAGATCTTCTGGCCTGCAAATTCAGATCAAATAAAGCTGGTGGAAATGATAAAGGCAGAAGTTGAATGAGCTGATAAAAGCCCTACAGATAGTAGTACTCTTCTGGTCTCTTTGTCAGCTTGGGGAAAACGGACCTAGTTTTTCTGGTGATAGACTTTGATGTACCTGACTAATGGATTTTGGAAACAGGCCAGAAGTCACTGGAGGATGTTTGCGTGGTTTTTGGGGTGTGAGGTTTTTTTTTATTTTTTTTTTTTCTTAACACCAGAATAAACCTACTTGATTTTATTTTTTAAAAACAAATTGTGAATAAGAAAGTATGTTTAAGTTTTACCCTTGATTGTTTGAATTAATGGAAGAAATTTTGTATTATTGAAGCCAGCTAGGGTGAGAATATCTTCACTTATACTGAATTCAAAGTACCTTAAACAGGATGAGAATCTAGCTGTGTGTTTCAAGAAGCTAGGGTGAAATTGATTAATATGCATTTCAACCTGAACTTCATGAAGTTTGTTTTCCATACCGACTGTCACAGAACATTTCTGTATTTTAGTTTGCAACAGAAGTTTTAAGAGCACATGCCTAAAATGTAGGTGTGAAGATACTGCTTTAAACAAAAAAAAAGACAATTGGAGAAGCTGATGTCTTTGCAGTAGTCCCATTCCTATCTGAGTGTCTCTGATTTGGTGTCATTAATGGGACATTGAGCTCAGTGTTAGCAGGGCACAGTAACCCTTAGGGAAGSTGGGCAGCTGAGGACYGTGCCAGGCAGAGCTGGRCTCYGTACTCCTCCAGGACATGGCCAGAGGGAGAGATCAGTGATGGCTGGGGATGTTGCTGTCCCCACATTTCCCCTGTTGATGCCACAGCTGCCACCACGTCCCTACAGCCCTTAGRTGGCCAGCCCCATCCGCTGTGAGCTTGGTGCTCCAGTGCCRTGACAGCCACATGGAGGTTRTTTGGCATCAGTGCAAACTTTGCCRACTTTGTCTCAACAAGAGGCAGCCACGAGTGACCCAGTGCAGCTTGGAGAAGCCTTTAGACACGCTCTATTTATTTCAGTGGGTGTGATGTGTCTCAGTGGTGCTTGTTCTCCAAGTCCAGCCTTTGTCTGCCTGCTGTTGTCTGTGTCTGAACGTCCTCCTGGTGGATGTGTCTGGGCTGATGCCTGCCTACAAGTGTGGATCTTGCATCTTGTAAAAAAGAGAACTCTGGAAACTTTTAACCTGGCTACCTGGCTTTCTGTCTTGAAGCCAGAGCAGTTTCTGGGAGGCCATAGGAGCTTCACTTTTGGGCAGTGTCCAAAAAGCAGTGTCAGGAGCAGCTTAACATGAAGTGCTGGACTTGCGTGGGGAATTGCTCGGGGCACAGCCTGGAGTAGTTGTACTGGTGTGCCATGCCCTGAGTTTCCTCTCACCYGTGCCAGGACATCTAGATAACTTCACGCTACGCTTAAGATTTTGGGATGAGAATGTCCACTGTGAGCTATGAGATCGAACCYCTTTCAGTTTTACAGTTTTCCAGCTAGTAATGCTCTCAGCTTGTATAACTTATTCTTCTGTCACTGAGGGTAATTTTACAGAGGCAGGAGTAGTATTACATTTGAGATAGAAAAGGGCTTGACATGGACATAATAGGTTCTGCTCCAATAAGCTGGAACTATTACTTTGGGTAATTTTTTGTTCTATTACAGGTGAGGTATTTTTTTGGTTTTTTTTTTTCCCTCTCCTAACTGTAACGATGATTGCTTTTCACTACAGCATTTGTGGCTGTGGAAATAATYGGACATTGTTGCTATTTGGATATCTGACAGGGTGAGGTTATATTTCCTTTCCATTTGTAGCCTGTAAAACCCAASCATTCAAATGACTTAGAATTGTGTGCGGCTATTTTTTCAGCTCTTGCAATAAACAATATACCTTGTAAAAGCTGTGTTGTAGCCATAGTAAGTAAACTGTGCTTTAGAATGTGTATGTTTGCATTTTGGTGGAATGTTTCTAGTAGGGCAGGAGCTTTTCAAATAACTGTAAACATTTTTACTCTCTCTGAGCAGAAAAAGCAGATGGCTTGCAGAACACACTTGCCATTTTACTTGGTAGTTCAGTCAGGTCTGAAGAGGCATCAGCCTTGTATTTCTCAGCATTTGATGCACTTGGCATAAGACTCCACTGCCGTGTGAGATAAGCACACATTTACACATCCCAAGAATCTGGAAGTGGCTATAGTRTACCTCATGACTCAGTTTAATTTCRTTTGGATTTATATTAGTTCTGAATGAAAGACTGATCTCTGAAGAGGGTTGGGCAGGGGTGTGAGATATATTTTAAAAGTTTTAGAGGACTACACTTTCCATGATTCAGTTCATTTCCTGTRTCTATAAAAGCTTTGCAGAGTGTGTGCTGTGATGCACACTCTTGCATACTTACACTCAGCAATATAAGTACTGGTCAAGCTGCATGATTTTATGGTGCTTGTACTTTTCGCAAAAGGGGAGGGGGTCTCATCTGTTCCTCATACTGCTCATCTCGTTTCTTGTCTTCGCACTCATCCTTGTGTTTGTCCTTCTTACCAGCAGTCCCATTTTGCAACCAGCAGTTGCAATTTTTTCTTCCTTGGATGTGCAACAACTCAGGTTTTTGCCCCTGGGGTGGTCATGGTGCTCACCTGTGTCTGTGAAATAATTGTACACTGTGTCTGTCCACACCATCATGGTACTAAAAAGACAGTATTTTAATGCACTTTAGTGCATCTGGGTCCAAAGCAAACTAATACTAATTACATCCTAATTGGTCCTCTTACAGAATAATACTTTGAATATTATACTTATTTCTAATAAAATTTCCTAAAAGTTTGCTCTTTTCCTTCCTTTCCTCCTCAGAGAGCTCTAGCAGTGCCTCACGAAAGTACTATTCAGGAGTTCTCTAGTGGCATAGTGCCTGGAATGGATGGTCCACCCTCTTCACTTGTTGCTCAGGCTTTGGTGCTCGTTAGACTATCTGGAAAGTGTGCATCTAGGAAAGTCCTGCCTTTCCAAAATATGGCTGAGACTGGGAAAGCAGCAGGGAGAGACAGTGGGTGGTGTGACCCACTGGCATCTTTGGCTGGAAATGCCCTGGTACCTTGTGCATCTGGCATCTTCTTGGCTGGAAATGCCCTGGTACCTTGCACAGCGTTATCTGTCCTTTGGAAGCACTTGTGAGGAGTGCAGGACTAGTGGTGACACTGGAAATACCAAGGGTGCTGTGAAGGACTTGGTGTGAGTCTGCAGCCTGTAAGCAGTCCTGGAGGTGAGCTTTTAGCAAGGTGTGGTGAGATTGCCCTGGTGGCAGTGATGACAGAATGGAACCAGTGCAGTGCTGCTGAAGAAACGAGGTCCTAGGGGTCAGTAAAAAAGCTGGTGTTGGCTTCTTCCCTGCKCACCAATCTTTTTGGCTTTGTCTTTCCTCTTTTTTCCCTTCCTCCTAAGCATTTSAGAGCCCCAGTGAGAGCCAGGTAAGCAATAAATGGGATTGCTGCTATTTATGTCAAGCAGCAGCTTATGTCCATCTATCCTGGCATGGGGTTCGAGGTGCCAACGACAATGTGTTACAAACTGAAAACTGAACATGCTTTCAAGTGTGTTACTCTGTGTTGTTGGCACAGGTTGATGCAGAACTAGCATGATTCACCTTTCTTTTTTATTCCCAAGGAAATTCTTTGTTGAGTCTTGTACTTCTGAGAAGCATATGAGGCAACTGGGTTACAAAATMTGCAAAACAAATACCATGATGATCCAGCTACCTGTTTGTTATGTTCGTGCACGTGATGAGATTCCTTCAGCCTTGGAAGGAAAAGTCAGCATGCAAGCCCAGGTAGTTTCTGTGCTGTTTTGTGCCTCTACAAGTAGGAGATGTTCCAAAGGCGATTGGATAGCAAGATTTTCTGCTGTAGCTATGAGTGACAGCAGGGCTAGGGCTAGACATGGGCTAAAAAGGCTCTTTTGCTGCTGTGGACAGCCTGGTGTCAGGGCCTYGGAAAGAGTCTGCTGCCAACTGCTTCTGCCAGAGGAAAAAAAGAAGAAACCCTTAGATAAATAGGAGTTTTGCTGTTGGTACTTCATCAACAAGACACTCTAAGGCTCCTCTGCTTTCCTTAACCTTTTTAAGAATAGCTGTGCACTGTCCTGCCTCCTTTGGGTGGCTGAGGAGTGACATTTCGCCCTTAGTGCTTTGAAGTTCCAGATTGTTTGTGGAGGGGAGCACTGGAAAACTGGAAAAACTAATGTGAAGGGTCGCCAGCAAAAACCAGAAAAGTCTGAGAGCAGAGAAGACCAAGTAGGTCAAAGACAAGGAGGGGGYGGATGGCAAAAAGAATGGGATGCCTGCTGAGTGAAGGAGATGTGTATGAATAATCCACTGAAATAATACTTAGTAAAAATAATAAGTTATGGAATACTTGGATTTGCCATCATCTAGCCAACACTGGATTTTAATATTGCTTCTGTTTCTTTGTGCTAATTTTGAAAAAGGGGTTTGTTCTCCTCTTTTTCCTCTTTTTCTCCCCATCCTTGGAGACATCTCTGGCTGCACCAGAATGTTCACTACCTTCTCCTCTTCCTAAATATACCTTGTGCTGMAATGCCCCACTTACTTTATATAAAGCTCACCTCAGGTTGTTTTCCATTTGGAAGTGTTGACATTTGGGATTCTTTTTTTTCCCAGCTCRACATTTGAAATGTTTCAGAGTAATTTTGTTTTCAAGTTAAAAAAAAAAAAAATCCTACACCTGCTAATACTGGCACTGAACACAGAGAACTTCTATAGTAATTTAAATGGTTTAAGAACTTMTTGCATGCATTTGTGTGCAGAGTACCACCATGAAGTTGGTGTTGTCTCCTTGTAAACAATGAAGAAATTGATGTGCAGTAAGTTGTCAGTGCCTCGAAGTGCCGCAGTACCTGAGCCAGACTGTGACATGAGCCTCATGGTCATGTCTGTTTTGTAGCTGTTGGTAAGGCCAGGTTTGGCATGACACAGGTTTTTGGAAAAGGAAATGATATTTGCAGCTGGTTCCATTTTATGAAGGGTGAGTTTCTCTGGTCCTTTTCTGTTTGGTGGTACCACTATGACAACCATTGCCAAGAACCTGTCCTGATTTTTATGGAAGGCTGCAAGGATGTTTTGGGCCATGGGTAAATTGGTTTCAGACTGTGTTTCTGAGCAGAATTTTGCACCACTGGTAGATATTTTGAGACAAAGGTGATGACAGTATATTTCTCAGATACATTTGAAAGGTATCATTAAAAACAGGCTTGCGGAGCAAGAGGAGGCCATTATATTCTGTTCCATTTTTCATGTTTGCTTGGTGTTTTCACTTCGTCATGACAAAATAAAATGCTTGTTAGCGGTGTTATTCCTTCACATATACTAAGCCATGAGCTGACTGTATGTTCTTTGAAGCTACAGGGGGATTTTTTTCACTTTCTTTCAAGGCATCTTTCTTGATTAGGCTCTTACGTGATCTGATCTTCTATTCATTTGAAAACAACTTCATTTGTTACGTGTCTGGTTCTTAGCAGTTAAAATGGAGATTGGGCAATATGCATATTTGATTAGAATTTTGTTTCTTACTTTAAACCATGCCTACCATGAGTTTATCTGCAACAAACCAGGAAGTGACTGTTTTTATTGTGTAGTTTCTAAAAGCTTTCTTTAATTGGAGAAGCCTCACCATTTTTTTCTAAGTGAAATGCAAATGCCTTCAAGCTAATTGCCAATACATTGTTTCATCTAGTTTTAAGATTTGCTGGTACTTAAGAGATTGCAGGAGTTTAAGTACCACACACTGAAAGTTACTGATCCATTTTAGAGATTGAACAGGCAGAAGTGCAGATGTCATGGCAATGATAAACATATTATTAAACATTATATAGAGCTGCCATAAACACTATGAGTACTATCTGGGAGGGGGGGTATATTTATTTTAGTACACAGTTGGTTAGATGCTGGTTAGATCAGGTGCTTAAATTTAGAGTTCTGACGTTAATTGTTTTCACTAAAATTAGTAGTACTACATTGTGTATGCACTGAAGAAAAGGTAGCATTTCTAATGTATAAGAAATAAATGAACATTATGTCTTACTGAATAAAAAGTACATAACCATGTCCCAGAATTAAATAAAAACTTAATTCCTATCTGTTCCTCTGATCTGAATCATAAGACACTCTGGAATGTCAACTGAAAAGTTAAGTATTCCCTCCATATACAGTATTTCCATGCCCTACCCCCAAATCTGGAATTTGTAAAAAAACTAAGGCTAAACAAAACCCAAACCCCAAACACAGTTTTGAAGACAAATCTGGAAGAGGAATTTAACATTTAAAAAAAATCCTGTGGATTTTAAGAAGGAGGCCTGAGTTTTTCTAAATTCTTTTGGTAAATGGAAATGGTCTTCAAATTACATATTAGGAGGAGAGATCTGATTTTGGCAAAATGCCTTCAATCATTTTGTGTGTTTTCACATTTAATATAGATCATGCCTCAGTACTGTCTGGGTAATACTGTAGATCTGTTCTTTACCTTTCTGTAATTGAATTAAAGGCAAATACCCTTACTTATCCTGTATCAACTGCTACACAGTGGATGGCAGCAGTATCTGTGGCATTTGACAGGAAAATAAGCCAGTGTTTTCTGTTTCTTTCTTCTTCCTAGCCATCCCTCCATGTTTCTTAATAAAGGTACCTGTGCAGTTTTGTCAGATCACATACAGGGTTTCAKTTTATGCTTTTGCATCCAAACTAATGAGGCTGCTTTTTGGGAGCTGAAGAGCTGCAAGCAGGCGGGAGAGGAGCAAGGTAATGCAACATGCACTTGAAAAGCAGTATGTAGGAATGACTGAGATCCATCTTTTGTCTTTGGTACATAAATTATCTGAAAGTGGATTTGAATAGAAATTCAAGATTTCACRGTGTAAGGGATGTAGAGCATTCATGACCTAGCAACGTAACACTAAAGTTATACTTTGAACTAATTCTTATGTTAAAATGCAGAATGGTTACGATCCCTTTGCACGGTAGATTGCCAGACAGATGTCTTTCTCTTGGTCAGTAAATTAAAAATCCCCTCTCTGCAATATACTTTTGGGGGAAAAAAAAAGTTGAAGTTAGAGCAGCATGCAGAAGTATTGAAATGAAGAATCCATGAATAGCCTGAATATAATTTTCTTTCTGGGGCTCAAAGCTGACATGTTTATTACTGAAGAAGGAATCTTTTATATTACTAGTTTGTGCATTCCTAGATCAGGCTTTTCAGTGTATTTTTAAAGATGCTTCTGTCACGATTCAATGTACTCTTTCAACTCAAACCCTTTGTTCCAGGAGAGGAGTGTGAACTTGGGGCATATGTAGGCATTTGTCTAAATCATAATCTTTCCTGCAAGTCCTGCAAGATTAAAAAAAAAAAAAAAAAAGTATATATGTTGCTTGATAATTTGATCCAGGTACTTTATAGGCCTTTACTTACTAGATACTGATGAGTAGCATTTTGTGAAGTAGGTAACTGCTTGATATTGATCTTATTTTATTAAATAGAGGAAGGTGATGGCCTGAAAGACAAAAGCAGCATAAGARGAAAAAATCTTGCCCCAAAATGCTTAGACAGCAAATTACTGGAGAAAATTATGAATCTCAGGCAGAGGAAAAAAATACTTGTAGTCCTCTTTTGACTGAAGTTGACAGTGGTCCAGCAGGAGCAAAACATGCTTTGCAAAGCTAGATCAGCACCAAGATATTCTGTTAGGTGTACTGAGTTTTACTAGTGGAATTACATTATCACATTTTAATTTATCCCYCTTGCTTGAATGCCTCAGGATTTTGTTGTTTCCCAGAACACAGATGTGTACATGATATAGTTGCTCAGTGGGAGAAATTTGAGTAAATTGAATGTAACTGATTGGAGCACCCTTGCAGGTATGGGAATTAAAGCTGTACGTGTTGATGTCTGCCTTTTATTTGAGGGGTCAGCAGGATTCTAACCTGTTTAGCAAGACCTCWGTGGATTTTTAGTTTGTTGTCTCAACTATTCTGCCTTGGCTACGTGACACATTCATGGAAACTCCACTGGCTCTGGCCATGGAAAATAAGAGGATGGCATTAATGTCACTGYAAGCCACAGATCCTGTGGTGAGGCCAATCCAGGCACTGTCTKCTCTCCATGCTTGAAARTCACCACACTGTGGGATAWTGGTGGGAGAGTGTGGCCCAGGGTRTYGAGATGTCAGGTTTTCCTGGATGTCAACATAAGACCCTTTCAGGCACCACTTCGTATCACAGAAGGCAGAGCATCTTGATTTTTCCTTCACTTTGAAGAGAGATTAAGTAGCATATGTGGTGTGTGCAGTTTTCCTGAGATACTGCTGATTTTTGTAGACAAAATGCACAAAAAATCTTGCCATTTTATGTCTGTAATAATTCATTCTCTAAAGTGTGGGAGGACACATTGCTGAGGAGGTCAGTCATGATTCATTATATAGACCTTGGAACATCTTTTCATCACGTTTTTGCCTTGCATCTTTTCCGATTCTCTTAGTTGCCGCTTCTCAAGTAAGCAGCCAAATTAGTAGCTGAGCTGTAAATAATAGTAAAATTCCTCTGAAAACAGATTTGCTGATGAAGTAAAAGCTTATTTTAAATTTTTACTGGTTTTCCAATGTTTCTTCTTTGGTGCTAAGAGGGAGGAAGAAACTCATGTCTTCATTCATGCACATACTTCGGTGAAAAGCTTTATCATTCAGTGGTAAATATGAAATGCTTCCTTCAAGTTTCCCAGCACCTTTAGGTCCTTCTTGTATTGCCCGCAAAGCACCTTCTGCAAGCAGAGAAAGTCAAGAAAAAATATTTCATACCTATGTAAATGATTTGGCAAGGAGGTTTTCTGGGAAATACTTGAAGATCTGTGGCACTGCGCAGCCCAATTYAAAAAATCTCTCTGAGCTGAAAACACAGCAACCTGTAAAAGTATCACAGAAGGCTTTGGCTGCCCACCTTTCTTCACCTACAACCAAGCAGAGGGTTAGAAGAAAAGAAGAATCCAGATCTATTAGCAGTCCTCCTGGCTTGGGACCCCTAATGACTTTGATACTGCATACTGAAACTGATTGCAAAATCCATACTGTGGATCGAAGCTCCTTAAGAGCTCCGTGCCCATCTGTGCACAGAAGCGTAATTGTCAGCGCTCCGAGCTTCTGTCCTGAGAGTCTAAATTAAGAACAAGCCTCTGGGCTGCTGCTGGGCCTGCAGGAACTTCTCAGGCTTTGTCCTCCCTCTGTAACCAGCTGACCTGAGCTGCCCCCCGGAATACAAATCCGCTGTACCATGCTGTCAAAACAAATTACTAAATATCAGGCAGCACCACAGAGGAGACAGAACCCAGGATCTTAGCAAAAGTAAAAGGTTGCTCTCTCATGCTTGCTGAGGAATTAAGGCAGCCTAAACGCTTTGGTGGGAGGGAAACGTTTGCCCTTCACCAATGTTGCCCTGAGACCTGATCCAGAAAGTAATCGGGTCTCCCATGAGGAGATGGAGTGCRATGTAAGGAGGCTCTGCCCACGTATCTAAGAAATGCATTGAACATCCTGCAGCATGTGCAGGCCTCGGGGAAGGGACTCTGAGGGCAGAATTTTCTGTTTGCATCATCTGTGGARAGGCTGGGTGCAGGTACAAACCAGGGAGGCAGACTGTGCAGGAGCAAGTGTTTGCTGTCCCATTTCCCCTGAAGCATGTGGGCCATGCTGGGTGTTCAGTAAATGTGACAAGGTCACCCACAGTCTCCATCTGCATCAGTAATGGCACTGGGAGCCACCCTGGGCTCTGGGAAYGCTTCTTTTGGGCTTTCCCTGTGTCACCTGCTGCCCCTGTCCAGACCGTGGTGGCAGATGCGGGCAGGGCCCTGGCAGCTCTGGTGTCACCAGGATTCTGCTCCCAGGCACGGCTGCGGTTCCATCCCTGTTTGCTTCTCCCTGCTCGCTGAGGGAGCTGCTGTGCTGGGGGGTGATTTGATTTGGTGCTAAACTGACTTGTTATCACCACTGTGCCTGAATGCATTTGGGAGAATTGGGGAGAAGATTGGACAGGGCACTGAGACTGCTGTTTGAATAATAAAGGAATAGCTCCTGGTGAAATCTGGGTTGATAATCCCTTGGGAGCTAATACTGCCTTCAGTTGCTGACATGATTTCTTTTTTGTTTTTCACCTGTGTGTATCTCCCTCACCTCCCACATGCTACTTGTACTATCAATGCCTTACAACCTGCTCTGCTGCTTTCTTACAGGGATGCATKCTGGATCTGAATGTATTAGTGCTTAATGAGCTACATATTTAAAAGTTACCAGTTAGGTTGTCATTCCAACATTCTTCTAAGATAATACACTTCAAATATTTACAAATCAAAAGCAAGTTAATTTAAAATGCCACTGAGTTAAGCTGATTCTRCTTGCTTGAGCTAATATCTGTGTATAGCTCATCAGAATTAACCGAAATGTGGATGTGGATGTTTCAGTAGAGACAGACAGAATAACAAGGAAATCTCGTTTCTATTTGTAAAAGTCCTGATTATCCTGCTGGTTAAGAAGAAATCAGTTTTCCAAAAAAATACAAATGAGAAAATTTCTTTAATCAGAGTACAATATGCAAGGCCTTCTCAGAACAGTCCAGACCAACAGAGACTTGAATGCCTATAAATAATAAAACAATGTTTTTTGAAGAGTCTAAGGACACTATACTCTGAAGGTCTGTGATTTCCCCCTCACCCACCTATTGGCTTTTGAACACAGTGCCTCTTCCAAAAGTTGGCAGAGAGACAGAGGTCTCAAAAACATTTCAATTTGACATATTTCTTGAAAACTGATGGGGCAATAAGGGAAGAAGTCAGCAGTACTGAAGAGAAGGGGGAAATGTTTGTTATGTGGGCATAACAAATAAAAACTGTAATATAAACTGTAGGGAAAAAAACCTACCTTAGTCCTACTTTTTGTAAAATGTGTTTACTTTAATTTACAGTAAACTATGCAAGCTGATGCCAAAATCTGTCACAAGTCCATGCTTCGTTGTTTTGTTAACGGTGATTTGCAATTTATTGTATGCTTTGCCATAATTTTGAGGATACTTCGTTGTTTTGCTTTATTTAGAAGTAACCTTACTTACTTACCTGTGCAATTTGGAGGAGCAATTCGAGCACTGTTCTTTGGTCAGTTAATGAGTTTGTGCCATGATTTTATTGAAGACTCTATAATATGTGTTATAAAGATAAACGGAATGTATTTGAAACTGGCATGCCAAATAAATTGTGGGGAGAGTAGAGGGCTTTTTTAGCTTGGAGAGGAAGCCTGCTTTTTTTGTGTAATGAAACAATTGGAAACATTCACATGGTGGTCCCCATGCTGGAAATAGGCTTGGGTAGAGTAGAGGCTGATGATAATCATGATAAACCATGGAAATTATTTGATCTATGTGGGGGGTTGAGGGSGAGGAAGAGCTGGTAGCTGCACATMTTCTARGGCAGATTATAGCCTCCCAAGCAGGTTATAAACCCCTTTCCCYTTTTGTGCAGCTGAGAACAGTAGTCTCTTGTAAATGAGTTCTCCTACAATGGAGACTGCTGGCTGAGTGTCTGAATTAAGAACACAGGAGGAAAAACAAAGGAATGAAGCCTGTTTAATTAGGATAGAAGATACTCCCCCCCCCCCCTCTGCCAAATCCTCCAATCCCAGTTTAGCAGAATGCAAAGGTTGTTAGGGCTGGAAGGTCTGACTTGCTGACTTAGGTAAACGCAGTGCTGGGCAGATGAAGTCATGCATAATTAATTGCTCCTTGTTGCATTCTTTCCAGTGTAATGACTTGTGGCATTCACGCTTACAATAATTGATGTTTGCTGTGTGCTGGAGCTTCAGGACAGCCAATTAAGGCGGTGAAGGTGGGAACTGCACAGCATCTCTGACATCTGGTTGTTACCAACATGTGGCCCATAACTTTTTTTTTTCTTTACTTGTTTCTAGTGTCTAAAACAGTACATGGAACTGGCAATTCAAGAAGGTTGTGGTTCTCCTATCACATGTCCAGACATGGTATGCTTGAACCATGGGACCCTACAAGAAGCAGAGGTATCTGTACATCTTATACTTCTTTACTTCTTTCTTCCTTTCATGCCCTTTTTCTTTTTAAATATATATCCCCCAAATTTCTTTATCTGCATAATAAATATAATCACACACTTTTTCCTCCCTTTAATTACCTTTAATGAGCTTTTGGCAGGAGGCCTGACTGACAAGAGGAGATAGAAACAAACAGATGTTTTTCAAGGGTTTTGCTTCTTTTCCCCTCCCTCTGTGCCTTGGGGAAAGGTTTACTTGGCATCTGGACAACCTCTGAATTACCCACGCAGGTGATTTAACCAGAATACCCTGTATCCCAGAACTGCTGAGCCTCCATTAGATGTCAGTTCAGTCAGATTTGATTTGGCTGCAAACACTGAAATTCTTGCATGTTTCTTAAGAGCAAGAGCTCAAATTGATGGTTTGCAAGGTCAGAATTTCCTTGTGCATGTTGATCTTGGGCTGCAGCTACCAATTTGCAATCCAATATAATCATGCAAGGTTGTATAATTACATGGAAAGAAAGGTATCTGCACAGGACTAGGTAGAAGTAGGTCTTGAGAGATATGGAAGGTGTCGTTTGGGATACACCCAAGGGATGCTTGCTCGCCTGCTTTATGGCAGGAATGTCCCTGCAGGGCCTGAGAATACAAGTAGGGGAAAAAAAAAACAAACCAGAAAAAATAAGGTGGCTAAGAGTTGATTGGTTTTGTGCATTCTTTCAGCATTTGCTTGCAGGAATAAATTCAAGGAGAATTAGCTCTCCATCCCTGAACTGAAGAAGAAAAGTTTGTCTGCTGGATTCCCTTGACCCACATGCATACAGATCCRTAACTGTGGCAGAAGTGTGTAATCCTGTTCAAATGCCATCAGTGACAGTGTGACTCCCGATACCAAAAAAGTCTTTTCTCTAGAAAAAGCTCAGRATCTGCTCTCCAACATACATTTCAAAGCTTAGTTGAATCAGGGCATGGGACTTGCAGCTATGTTTGTTATGGTGTGCAGGCATATGGTGGAGCTTTTTATTTTTGGCTGAATTCAGCTATTGTGAAATGTAGCCRGCTGTTTCTGTTCCTCCTGTTTCTACAAAGAGAGGGTGTAGCAMTGTCCTTCTACCCATTGCACCAGATTGGAGGCATCTAGCCTTTATTGAAAACATATTTTTAAATGAAAATTGACTAATGACAGGAAGAATGCTGTAGGAATTARGAGAGATCTATTTCCCCTAGTAAAGGACACTCCAGGGGTGTCTTAATGGACCACTGGCCTAATCCTTGGGTGTTTTTTGGGCTGACAGCAGAATGGCAAAACAGCCCAAATGTGCATTAGTGTCCCGTGGATGACTGAATGTTTTGACACTCCCTTTTGGCCATGTGCTTGAAACATAAGTCTTCTGCCTGAATAGCAAACAAGTTCCCAGCCTGATTAAAGTTATTGCTTATGTATTTTACCAAATAATTATTTCTTTAAGGAAGAAAACCCAGAAAAAAAAAAAAAAACCCAGAAAAAAACAGGAATGACAGAAAGAATTGATTGATTCTCTTAACAATCTGAAAGATTAGCATTTGAACTAAAGATTGTGTATGAGCACTGTGTTACTTTTTCCCCCATCTGTAAATAAAGGCTGTTCCTCATGAAAATGTGACCTTCTAAAACTATTTCTTTAAAAACCAGACCCTTATCAGTTGGTAGAGAATGTGCTTAACAATGGCTACTGTTTGGCCAGCGTGGAAGTACTGGTTACAATTACAGTTTATTCTTTACACACTCTCAAAGTCCTGGTGTAAAAGTATAAGGCTTCTCACTTCTGGAAGGTCTGGATATTTTGTCTCTGACTTCTGGCAGGACAAGGTTCCTCACCAGGACGGTGCCATGAGGCATGTTGCTTGTACTGTGGGGAAAAACAAAAAGAAAAGGTCCTTTTTTTCTCCTCTGTGATAGCACCAGTGTTTTGAAAAGGGGTATTTTTCATGTCMTGTTCCTTTCAGACTATGCAGTGACTGCTGTTTACCAGGTGCTGTTGCAGTTTGGAGAAAAAACAGCAGTTCAAACTGTCATGGACATGGTGCAAAATTGTTTCCTAAACTTCGGGCTAAATGCATTTTGTTATATCAGCTAAAACAGTTGTTCTGTTTGGTTTCTTAAATGCCTTTTGACCTAGCCTGCACAAGGGAGATAAAGGTGAAGTTAGGCATAAACTGAAGAGAAGGAAAGTCCCTTCCTTGATTTCAGTGCATTTTGGATTGAGCTTTCTTCAGTAAGGAGGTGGAACAAAGCTTGTAAGCATTTTTAACACAGTATAGCTATGAGCACAGTATAACTATGAAAGTCCTCTTCTTCTCCCTCTCAAAGTCCTTTTTTAAGGAATGTAGCATTTAGTCAGTGCTTTCCTGTGACATGYTTGTCTGCATTAAGACAAATCAGAATTGAGTCCTGTTTATCTTTCCAGTAAAATTCTGATGAGTTTGTCTAGTTTGGTATGAAATTATTTGAGCCTTTTCACAGCTCTTGTCTTGATTCTGATTCATGTGCTTCTGTTGCTTTTGGGGGATGGAGAGAGGCAAAAACTCTGGTTAACAATTTAAACAGAATTAGAACAGARTTTCTTCTTGTATGTCTCATGAAGAAATGAGCCAGTGTGAATAGTAGGAATGTGTGTCTCTAAAACAGTTGAATATTTCATCARTGCATGGGGAGTAAACTACTTATTTGTAGAGTATAGATGGGAATTAAAGGCTTTACTTTCTGAGTTCCCTCTGGACTTCAGCAAAAAATGTTCCAGGTTTTTTGTTCTTAAAATGCATAAAGTCAAAAGTCATTTGAACTAGAAAATTGTAGTTTTCAGTACTTTGAAAATATGTTTTCTGAAACCCCTCTGGCTTGGGTTTCTTTTGCTTCAACAGAATCTAGTTGAAACTGGTATATTCCCCAGTAGTTTTTTGTTTTGACAAATAGTGCATTCAAACAGAAGGAACTGTTCCACTGAAGTGGTTGAAATTCAAGTGCAATCCTAGGTCATATCTTGACCTGTTACATCTAGATAGCMGCTGCTTGTAGAATAGCAGTCTTTTAGCAGAAATAAATGAGGGGTGGTGGTGGTAATGCAATGGTTTTGGCTCCAGACTCTTTTTCAAATAAGTGGTTACACAAAACAAGGAAAGTTTAAAAGCAGTTTTGTTAAACAAAATGTTTGCCCTTTCATGCTCTAATGGTACAATAAACAAAGATTACTTGGATTCCTTCCTGGAAGCAGAAGGTAGAAGGAACATCTTACGTTAATGCAGTTCTCTTTAAACATGCAGACTTCTTCTGTCTGGAATATTCCTGTGTCTCTTGGGAATTTGCTCCATTGATTTAATTGGACCAGTTAATATCCCTAATCTAAATAAGGGGTAATTTATCATGGTTTGAAATGGTTTTGCTTGGTGTGATTCCAGTCACCAGWGTAAGCCATGAATCAGGGTAAGTCTCCACTGCATACAGGGATTTCTAATGCAGTTCTATCCAGTACTCAACTGGATAATATCTAGGGCATTGTGCTTTGCACTTTCTGATTCCTCTATTGTTCTAGGGTTTATAATATTGATGCAGTGATCCATGCATACATAATCTGATTTGGATTAAAACTGTGCAGCAGTCAGTGAAGGAGCTACTGACTCTTTGGGCTCTTAAGTTTGTCAGGAATTACCCTTTTTATGCAGTGCAGATTCTGCTCATTGTCCCTCTGTCTGTGTAAATCTATGATCTGTACCAGTGCTGACCTGACAGAGGGTTGTCAGCCTTTGTAAAGTGATGCTGAAATAGGACRGTAACCCAGATCTTAGAATTCTTAATTGTGTTATATTCCATACATAGCCAAACACAAAATCCCAYTGGGACTTGGTTTAAAATACTGGTTTTATTTTTAATTGGAAAATCAGTKTACATTTTGCTGGAGGAGATTGAAATGGTGAAATGAGAAGGAACGTGGAAAAACGTTGCAGGTTGAGCCATCTTTTTCAGGGTCAAAATAAAAATTTTTGTTCTTATTTACTTGTTTTAAAATAAAACCTAGGGGAGCAAATGGGAGACCCTTATTTTTGTTTTTATTTGCCACTAAATCAGAGAAGAGCTCTTTAATGGGGAAAATGAATAATTTAGTATTTCATTATGACTCTAGTGAGCATGGTAGCTTGATGAAGAAAGTTGTGGGTGTAATTTCTAACAATAAAGAGATTGAACTCCCCTACCCCTTTCAAAAGCAAGCCACAATCCCTGCTGAAATGGTTTTACACTCTTGCAGAACAAGACAGTGCCTCTGTGAGTGGAGCTTTGGCAGAGGTGGGCAATCACCCTTTGTAAACTGTTGTTGCTGCTGCCAGTGTGGGATCTGCCTTTGCTGCCTGTCTGCTAAAGTGAGAAAGGGAGAAGCTTTTGTCCTGCTGAACTTCCCTCTCTTGGCATAATCAAAATTTGATTCATATGGGTGTGAAAGGAAGCAAGATCTATTCAGTTTTCTTGATTGCTTCCTTGCATCTCCCTTGAAAGCCTGAGAATAGGTGGAGTAGKGATTTTCCTTTTCCACCGTGGTAGCCACTGTTTAAAAACAGGGGAGTTGTTCTTCCTTGGATCCTGGTTACTGCACTGCCTGGAGAAGTTTGCCCCTGTGTACACGGAACCAAATTATTTTGAGTCCTTTTAATTTCCTTTCTTTGCTCTTTCGTCTCATGTAGTAGCAGGGATCTTAGTTATTGTGATACATTTGATGACATGATCTTTTTGGATGTGTGACAGGGTTCCAGCTGGAGCTCTTTGTGGTAGTAAGCCTTCCAAATATTGCTTTTATCTGTGGATATTTTTACTTCAGGTGAATGGTGCTGTTGTTAGCAATAGCTCCTGTGTGTTCTTGTGCTCTATAGCGAGAGTATTTTAATTGCAGATACTGCTTACAGCATATGGAAAATCAGAAAACTTACTTCAATTGCTAACAGTCTGATAAGTCTCAAATCGAGATATTTTCAGGAAAGGAGAGTTTTTGCCTGTATTTTTTTTTAATTAAAACCCCCAGTATTAAAAGACAAAAAACGTTGCCCAAACCTGTCCTCTAGCATTTCTTCCTACATTGAATAATTTCATAGCCTAGAAGAGGAAAAGCCTGCTTTCTAATATGTTGATGATATGTTGGCCCTTTTGCCATCTGCTGGTTGGTGGTTTGCTGCCTCCTTAGATTCCCATGCCCTGCCCAGCCCAGAGTGGTCATGGAGGAGAGAATGTGTTTGGGATGGACAGACACCCAGGTGGGGCTGGAGAAGCTGGCTGGAGAATGAACATTTAGACTGATGCCAAGGAGGAGGAGATAAACACCTAATCCCCTTACTGTGCTTATGACTGTCCCTCTCAATTAGGTGTAAATGAGATTAAAAGTTCACTGAGGAAAGGATTTGCTGTTTTTTTTATGGGGACGTGATATTCATGTTTCTTTTTTCAAATTAAGTTTGCACATACAGCTTTCACGTGGCACTGAATTCAGGCAGCAGGAGTTTGTGAGTTGTTTTCTTCAGGCCTAAAGATACTAAACCTGTGAGAGGCTTTGGTTCTGCCCCTCTCAGGCTGACCTGTGTGTGGGTGCCATCAGGACCTGGTCTTCCAGTGTCACAGGTCATGGGCTGCATGGGTTCCAYGCCCAGAGCTGCACGCAGGGAGCGGGAAGCTGAGCTGTGAAGAGGATACGTAGGAAAAAGAGTGGAGCTGAGTGAAGCCAGTGGGGAAAGCTGGCATGGTAAACTCAAGTTTTTCCCAGGAGAATGGGAAGCTTTCAGCACTGCCTCTGCTTCCTATTGAAATCTCTCTTAAGATGCATAACTCYGCTCCCACTGTAATCAAAAAAGCTGATTTTTAATACATGAGAAATTCTGCGCTCAATAGAACTGCCCTTGGAAAAACTGTTTGTTAAAAGTAAAAGCAAGTCCAGAGGGACCCTGACCAACTAAACAATTCACTCAAGTGGCTCTTACAGCACTGAGACTCACTGTTTTAATTTAGTTGTAATGAAGGAAAATTTAAAATAGTTGCCAGTGCTCACCCAGCTAGAGAAATGCAGATGATTCTTTTCATTTTCCCARCTATTTATGTGCGAAGCTGCMCTGGGGAGGARYGGGCAATGCTGAAATGATGTCTTTSCTGAAACTGCTAAACCWCACTCTTTTTGCCCATTTGATTTAGTTTTTCTTTTCCAAGAGTGTTTCAGCTGACTTCTGATGAACMKGTGAAGAGTTTCCCAGAAAAATCTCTGTGTTTTACAGTCATATTAMTCTTAAATATTAATCAATTACAGTCATATAACTTATTAAGTCTTGACATAATTTGGATTCATTTTTGTATTACACTGGCTTAGGTTAAATAAATGATCCAAGCATTTGCTACAAAATGCAGTTTTATGCAATCAAGTCCAATTGATTTGAKATATTAATAAAGCAATTTTGTATTTTATAATACAAATTTGTTTTTTCCATCTGTGAAAGAAAATGTATTCACAGCATGAAATTGAATATATATTGGATTTTTGTCATTATATTTCTTCTCGGGGACGCTGTACCCCACAACCCAGGAGGACAGTGTCCACTTCACTGTGAGCAAATTTTGAACTTTACAGTAATCTGAAGGACTGTGGTGGGTACTGGATGTGAGATTTGAAAGCCTGGCACTTTGAAATTGTCAATTCTACACTGTCTTATAGAGCTTCAGATGATCAGGTCCCAGGTTTTCAGTAAAAGAAAAAAAATATTTCCAGTGCTGGTACAATATTACAGACCAGTTAAAGAGAATGATCCCACATTCTGAATCTGACAAACATGTGACTCCTGAAGCYTCTTTTATGAAGTTTCTTTTGAAAACCTCCATACCCTGTCCGCAGGTTTTCTTATTAGTTTTAAATAGGGCACTTGGTCTTCTTACGTAGACTGTTAATTGGAGATTAGAGCATTTAGCCTTTTAGGCTGCTCATTTAATTATGGTAATGTGCAAAATATATCAGCAAAGCCTGTTTGTCTGTGCCGACTAAATTCGTTARCTCAGTCATGTTCCCAATAGGCTGGTGCATGTCTAAAGCAAATTCCAGCAGCAATGGCATTAGCTGTCTTTACCCAAACCCCATGAAATGAATTAAAAAATGGAAACCAGACTGGCTTTTTTCTTAGTTCTTGAGAGCTAAGTGACCCCCACCATTAGCACTGGGAGACATGAATGAAGAACCATTCATTTGGGCTGTATTCTTGTGCATGAACAGCACGCTGCAGTCTCCAGCACGCTGGCAGTGTCACCCTTTTTTACACTAAACCAACATGAAATAGAACTGAGAAGCCTGAAGTAAATACGGAACCCACATGGAAGGCTTTCCTATACATAGTAAGAAGGACATGGGTTGGACTACTGGGGTGTGTGGCTGAAATAGGGGTGGTCTAGAGCTACTTTAAGTTTTGGAGAAGAAGTCAAGGTATGAAGAAATGTGATGCTGAAAGCAAGCAGAACAAAAATATAAATTTGAGAGCCAGCTCAGGAAAGCAGGTCTGTAGAACTGTGCTTATTAACTTTTCAAAGTTTGTATTTCTAATGTGTATTTTGTGTGTTTGTTTCTCATTTCAGATTGCCTGTTTGGTTCCTGTTGACCAGTTTCAGCTATACAAGAGGTTGAAGTTTGAACGAGGTGTGAACCTTTCTGTTCCTGTTCCCTTCTCTTTTGTCAGTGGAGGCAGCACTGTTATTTACTGCAGAGACAGAGCCTGTGGAGTGAGTTAAGAAAGAGACACAGAAGATGTCTTGGTTTCAAAATAGTTTAAGAGCAGTCACTAGACTGTGCTCCACWGGTGAATTTGAAGTTCTTTCAGTTTTGCAGAATCAAAAAAGCAGCATCTTACTGAATTTCTGGTTTTTTACTCAAGCTTGTGGGCAGCATTCTCTGATTGTGTGCCTGGGGCTCTGCTGTTCTTCCCAGTAGCATCTTGGGTCCTTGAGGTGTTGTATTGTAGAACTAGGCAAGGTGCTAGAGGCTGGTGCAGGCCAGGGCAGTCCTTTTTCACATCCATGGGAATCTTCAGTGCTTCTGGGGGACACATTTTCTGAAGTGCAGTGTGGATTTTTGCAASCATCCCTGCAAAATCACTTTGCTTTACGTAGAAGCTTTGTGTGTGTTCATCAGTGGAGTTTTTCTTCCCAAAGAACTATAGGTCCCCTCATTACTGAGGGGCCTGTTTTGTAAAGTTTGAAACTGAAGTTCTCACTGAGAGAGAAGGTTTTCCTATGCCCAGAGGTCATCCTTCTGCAACAGGAGATGGTTCCTTGCCAAGGCTGAAGAAGAAGCTTGCAACTCAGAAAGATGAGATCCAATTCCTGGTTTTAAAGACTGTCATCAGCTTGAAAGTCTCAGCTGGAAGGTGTGGTGTTTTTCAGAGAACTCAGTGTGTGGCAGCGTGCAGAGTGGTGTATCTGAGACATTGCCCTAACTCTGTGTGTTCTCAAACTCTCCTTGAGAGATTGTATTTATGCTCTTGCTCGTCATGCCTGCTTGGATGCAGTGGATTGGGAACATGTAAGACAATGCAGAGATCTATGAAAGTTTGGCAAAGTAATGCACTTGAAACGTGGTCAGATAGAAGAATATATAGGTTTATATAGAATCTCCTCTGACAAGAGTTCTTGTGAATGACCCCAAAGTACAAAAACTGCAAAATACTCAAATATGCCCCAGAGTTCATGGGCAAGTGCAGATTGTAGCTATGATTTTAAGGCACTCAGGTAAAAAAAAATCCTCAAAATCCCAAAGCTTGCTTTCATTTTTTATTTCTTTCTCCTGTTTTACCACCTTCTTGTTTATTCTTAATTCCTTAGGAAGTCTCTCCAGTTCATGAGCTAATCAGTGGCTTGTCTACAGTCCTAGACAGTGGAAATCAGAGCTCATTAAATCACTGTATTAAAGGGTTAAGAGAGGCTTTCTTGCAATAAATTAATCTCTTTTATGTAGAACGTTTTCTAACTGAGGACTCTGAAACTATTGGTTTCCTGGTATCTGCTCCTCTGTAACTAGCCAAAGCTGAACTCATGATCTTTTGTCCAACTCACTGTTAACATTTCTCTTTTATTTTTTTACTACCTCCCACGCAGAGGAGCCTGAAACTTGTCTATTTTCTAAATACTCCTTTCTTTTTCTTTCTTGCCTGAGTCTGACAATTCCTCTTCCACCTCCCCTATCTCTCTTTATTATGATTCTAATATCTGCCTTTGCTCCTTTATGCTGAGTAAAACTGGTGTCCAAACAACAGACTTAGACTTAGCCCTTTTACCTTGCCTTTCGGCCCCAGCAATAAATCCAGCTTATTGATGTCTGGAACAATGATTCCTGCTAGCTAAAGCKCTGACCTGGACACCCAGTGCTAATCCCAAGACCTTTTGCCTGTCCTGGATTTAGTGCTGTCACCAAGGCTGCCCTTTCTGCACGCATCAGCTGGACTTGACTTACTTCTTTTGGCCTGAAGCTCTGTTCTCAGACCTGAGCCTTACCTGGCAAAGCCTGCCARCGCTGGTCTGATAGTCTTTTTCTGAAACTACCAATAAACCTTGCTGATGGGGATGAATCCTGACTCAGAATCTGCCTGGGGACTCCTTACTGATCTTCCAATGATYGGTAAAGCAAATGCTTCTCACCTTTCCAGCTGTTTTCCATTGTGAGATGAAATTTGAAGAAAATTTGGGAAACCCCAAGAATGGCTTATACATCCAGCAGCTATTTCCCCCGTCCATGCTRGCTATGTTAATAAAATATATTACTTTTCAATTTCATTGTTTTATTTTTTTAATGGGCTAATAATATTGTGTGAAAAAGCAGTGAGAAATAATTGGCGTAGAAATGTGTATCTATAGACAGTTGTTAAATTTAATGTTCTTAGAATGCAATTGTGTTTTAAAAAACAAGCTAACAAGCTTTCTTACATATCTGGAGCTTCTCTGCATCCAGTCAGGGCCAAGCCACAGAGCTTCTGTGAATTGTATTTTAGTAGAAGAAACAGGAATTACTCTGTKTTGGGTGGGGTTGATGTAGTCAACAGAAATAAGGAAATAGAGGAATAGTAAGTGGTTAGGAGATATGCATTGTGTTTGTTTCTGTGACAATTGCTCAGCAGGCCAAGTGATAGATGAAGAGAATGTCCATTTTATGCCTGACTCAAAAGTAGTCTTTATTGAAAGGTGTTCCTAATATTCTGTGAATTGCTATCATAGACTCATCCTTTCAGAGAGTGCCTCTCCTGAGCCAGAAAATATTTTCTTTGGGGTGCTGCATTTCCCCTGTCTGCCTTCCACATCTCACCTGCTTGCTTGCATGTTTTATGAACACTGGCCAGATCCCTGCCCAAAACTGGCGCTGTTTTGGAAGACTTTCCTCCTGAAAGTGAAGGCAGTTGTGGCTGAACTGGCTGCAGGGATGCAGGGGACAGGCTCAGGAGACAAATGGCCCTAACCAAGAGACAGAGCAACTTGTCAGAGCAGGATGATAGCCTCTTTCCTTTTTTTGGCTTTGCCTTTTTAGTTTATTCTGGTCTCGCATGTACTCCATGGTAAACCAAACAGTATGAGACAGCAGGGATTGCAAAACACCATCTGTAGGTTCTTTGTGAAATGGAGGAAGTGGAGAGAAGGGAGTTTCATCTCATGCATTACATCTTGTCAAAACCAGACATCCTGTCTTTCACCCAGAAACAGGATACGGGATTTTAGGTTTCCAAAGCTGAGTTTTCAACAGAAWACATACAGAACCTATTGTGTGAAGGATTAAATGCAATAGCAAATACTAGGCCATGGTCTTACCCAGTTCAGAGTTGCTTTTAAGAGACACCAAAGGAACCTAGAGAAATAAAGATTTCTCAGTCAGGATACTACTTTTTAAAAGTATGTAAATATGAAAAGTTACTTGTATGGCCAAGTCTCTCCTCCCCACAAATGAAGCTGAGAGCTAATTTGTTTTGGCTTTCATTCGGAAAAAAGCAAAATGTTTGTTTGTTTTAGGAGACAAAACGTGTGCAAGAGAGTAAGAGAAAAAAATGCAACTAGATCCATGAAATGGTTGAAGGTAGATGGTACAGGTGTTTYGCTGTCACTGCCTAAATTATAGGTGACAGCCTTTGCATGGATATAGAAATTCTCCACGCGTTGGAACACTCTGACACAAACTCAGAGATTACCTGAAGTCAGAGTACTGTGTACCTGTGTGTTCTGCAGCCAGCAGAGATGRTCATCCAAGGTGGTTTCTGCAAAATTTGCCAGAGAACATACATAGGAGAGTGTTGTGCAGCCTTTTGTTTCAAGTGGAACAACTTACTTTATGTGGTGGAGGTACCTTGTGATGGCTTTTGCCATCTCACAGTCAGGATTTCCACCAGTTTCTGAGACATCCCATCCATCTGTTTATTTTCAGTGRTGGTACCGGAGAGCTCCCAGGGAAGGAGGAGGGACAGGTAGCTCCTGCAGGCACGACAGCCCTTTTCTGGGGAGGCTCTGCAGGGTGTGAGTGTTCGGCTGCATCTCATGGAATTGAGTAGCAAATGAGCTACAGTGAATGTGTCTCAGCTGGGTTTTTGCTGCAAGTCCAAATTCCTTGAATAAAGATTGGGAAGTGAGAGAGAGGATCAACATTTATCATTCTCTGTCATGTGGTGTTGACTGTAACTCAGTGTCTCCACCCTGAATCTTGACTCTTATCTATAATCTGATACCACAMAAATAGTAATGATGTAATATAGTGAATATTAACTGGAGTTAATAGAGGATAATAAATAAGGCATGGAAATTGACTTGACATTAGTTTAATTACAGTCCTTCTGCTGTTTATATGGAAGTTACTGCATGACTTTTACATGTGAAAGACATGGAGAGGTGTTACAAAAGACATGCTTCTCAGCAAGCAGCAGTTAGGCTCATATTTTGAACCTCCTATAAAAAGGCAAGGGACATGTTCAGTGTAGTGCATTTCTATTGTTGCAATGCTTTCAGTTCAGCTGCTTRGCAGAGCACAAATGCAGACCTGCCTGAAAAAGAGAAGGCTCAAATGCGGGAGCGCTTTGGCTCCCGCACCCACTGACAGAGCTGGGTGTTGTATCCCTAGACATATGTCGCTGGAACAAGAAGGGGACTGTATAAACAGTTTTACTTCTCTCTTTGTTGCGTTTCAGAAGTCCACTTGGACCCCCAGAGAACATGGTGCCCCACAGCCGACTGCCAAACCGTGTGCCACATCGCACCGAGTGAGTCGGGAGCGCCGGTACTGGTGGAATGCCCCTCCTGCCACCTCAAGTTCTGCTCCTCTTGCAAGGAGCTGTGGCATCCGCAGCACCTGTGCCAGGAAAACCAAACTACTTCAGTACCAACCGAGCAGGGGTAAGGTGGGAATCCATGGAGACCGTGTGGTCTTTTGGTTCTTTTCGTCACAGGGCCTCACATCAGGTTCATAGAGCAACTTCATTCTAGATCCTTAGGTTGAGTTCTGAGCCTGTCCATCTCTCCTTCTGTTTCCTAAGTACAATTCCAGTCGAAATATTACTTTAAATGATAAATTTATGTTTTCAACGCTTGTATACTTGTTAAGCTTGGGTTCCAATTGACATTTCTGAAAGGTGAAGCCCTCCTGGACTTTAAATCTGCCAAAAGGCTTTGTTCACATTCTGGAATTATGACCTGYGCCCATGCAAAAAATCCAGTATATCAATATTACAGGATCCAAATTTTGCCTATACTATGATTAAGAAATCACCCCTGCTTAATATTTATAGAATCTCTTCACAGACAAACCTTAACTCCTACACAGAGTATAAATATCACTTGGTRTGAGAAGCCTGATTTCTGCTTATCTTGTTTAAGTGCAAACAACCTACAGATCMGGTTGTAAAAGTCATTAATCTACAGAAAGAAAGCTTTTATGTTKAAATTATGTCACGTCTTTGGTCATCCATTGTTGTGTTCAGACTCAGGTTATGTTGAGTCATGTGTTCAAAGTTTTCTATCTTTTTTTGCAAGAAATGAAAGACTTAAAACCTAAGCATTCTTCTTGCTAGAGACTTCATTGAATAGGAGTTAACAAAAAGCTCCCTCCATGAGTTTTCTTCCCTAGGTGTGATTGSTGGCTTTGATGAGTTTAAGCCTATTTTATTCAGACAAGGACAGTGCTATGAGTTGCATAATCCAGTCYTGTTAAATGAATTGTGCAATCTCTCTGTAACAAAGTCATAGGTTTTAATGCTATAGGTGATTAATTGTGGGTGTAGTGAGTGTTGGTTTTATGTAGCATAAAAGAACAAGGCAAGGGATATTCACTTTTGGTGRTATTAATAGTCTCACACTGAGTAGTGAGTATGCTTCAGTGCTGAATATWAGAAGCTTCACATGCTGAGTACATTAGGACAACATTAGATGCTCTGGAAAATAAGCACAATACACATTGGGCAGTGGACCTGAATACCAACAGTAATTACGTTCACATCTCATTTAATGTTTCCTTACTCTTCTAGATTCCTCATTGGAGCAGAGACAGAGGCWCCAATTAAGCAGTGCCCAGTTTGTCGGATCTATATTGAGCGAAACGAGGGCTGTGCTCAGATGATGTGCAAGAACTGCAAGCACACGTTTTGCTGGTACTGTCTACAGAACTTGGATGTAAGTGCTGCGTAAAAAGCACCAAGAAAAATAGTAATGGGGTTAGGGTTAGTCTGAGGCCTTGTACAAGCTCTTTCTTAAATCATTTCTGCCCTAGCTCATATCTTGTTTCAGTTCAGCTTTTGACTCAGTTTCTTTCTTTTCTTTTACCCA
>NW_026623283.1:2655395-2683952 GCF_030028575.1 Malurus melanocephalus
GTTCTGTAAAGGGTTATAGCCATGTCTATGGGTCCCACATTAGTTCTTTGAGGGACATGGGACTGACTGGTTGCTTTCTGGAGGTTTGTTCCAGCAATACCTTGCTTTGATTCCTTCTCCCAGTAGCTGGAAACAATTTGGTTGAGAGTGAGGGAAGTAAGTGTYTTCCACCTGGTTCAACAGCAAAGGACACAGCCTGTCCAAAAAATGGTGTGGTGTTGGGTGAAGGGGGTTGTTCCTAGGTGTGGTGCCTAAGGGCTTCCTGCTAGGGAGGAATAGGKTTTCTTTACTGATCCATCTCTAGTGCCGTGTCTGCTGAAGAAAATGATTGGTTACAAGGCTTGAGGATCAAAATTTTAAATCATGACCATGGGTTGTGAAGTGCATGTTGCTAGTTATTTCTCAACCAGTCTCAATTCRTGTGGATTTCAAATATCCGAGCAGAATTAGGAGTCCTGGAASTAATGCCCTTGTAGATGTGGTAGCTTGCCCTTTTGGCACAGTCATCAATAACAACTAGGGGAGTGTGAAAAGGACTTTACCAGCACTCAAAATAAAAAGTTACGTGCTGCAAGGCTTTTCTTGTCTTCTTTTTTGTACTCCACAGCCAGCAAACAATGAGACTTCCTCATTCTTTATCCTTCCTTTACTCAGCACGCTAAACAGGTTTCTCTTAGTGTCAGGTCCCCTTTCTGTGTGCGTGAATGTGCTTTTTCAACATGAGTCTTAGGGCTTGCCTCAGAGTACATGCMGTACACGGTGATTGCTTAACACTGTGCTGAACCAGAAGAGTGTCAGATTCTTGCAGACTCTGCAGACGTGCCCTCATCGAGTTTTTGTCAGTTCAAAGGGAGAAAGAAACTGTGGTTGTGTGATTCAAATGTAGTTTTTGTAAATTTACAGGGTTACATGAGCTCCAGGTGTGGGTGAAGGTAATATCTGCAAAGCCAGAGAGTAGGACTGAAAAATAAAAGAGGAAGCAGCATCAGATTACTGCTCTGTGGTTAGGGGAGGATAATGCAGGGCATGAATCAACCTTCTGAAGAAAAAATGGGTAATTTAACAAGTATTGATGGTGAGAGATGAAACAAGTTTTTTCTACTTTTTATGTTTTTCTGTTAAGTCTAGGAAGAAAATTACTGTGAAGTGTAGGTATAGTAGGAGAACATAAGGTASAATACCTCAGGAAGATGATCCTTTAGATCGCTAGTTTTCAGAAATGTTTGTTGTTTTCAGTCCCTGTTGTCATCCCCAAATTAGACCAGGTACTTGTGCAATATGAAACTCATGTGGGTATGTTTTTTAAACCTGGGGGAGGAGAGATGCTGTGCAATAGCTCAGGTGCCAAACATATGCCAATTTCTGAAAGAATGAGAAGTTTCTCTAGGTARTTACTCAGAAGACTTGTGAACTTGTCTGCTGGCCGCTGGCAGTTGCAAAGCAGTGCCAGGAAGGCTGTGTTTTCTGCTCTGATCTTGAACCTYTCCCCACTGTTCTGTAACTCTCTCATACAGCTTCTCCTTTTGTTTTGCAGAATGATATCTTCTTACGACATTATGACAGAGGTCCTTGCAGAAACAAGCTGGGCCACTCACGGGCTTCAGTGATGTGGAACAGAACACAGGTGTGTTCCTAGCCAGCTGGGCAGAGCTCTYATGCATGCATGAAGCAGAGAGAATTTACCCTTCAGAGAAGGACCAAGATGATTATTTTCATGCTTTCATGATTTTTTTTAGTGACCTATGTTGTGTTTATGCATGTTCATATATTTTATTTTCCATATTGTCTAAATATGTGTTTTTCACCCCCATGTCTTTCAGGTTGTGGGGATCCTCGTTGGACTGGGTATCATAGCACTGGTGACCTCTCCGTTGCTGCTCGTTGCATCTCCATGTATCATCTGTTGCATTTGYAAATCTTGCCGAAGCAAAAAGAAAAAGCACAGTCCACCAACAACCTAAAACTCGGGGTCCTTTTGAGTCTCCATCTGTACAGCATATGTATGTGAGAAAGCACAATGGTTGWGTTTTGGTGCCATACCTACCAAATAATGCTCCCTTTTTTTTGGCCAATTCTTGGGAAAAGTGCCTATTCTTTACAGGCTACTTTATCACTAMGTCCTAGTGGGGGAAAAGTCTAGATTAATGTGCAGTACACATGGTATAGGTTTTGGCTTTCTGAAAAGGAAAACAGRACACCATTCAGTTGTTCATACCATGAACATGATCTGCCTTTCAGGACTGCTAGAACTTTCCCATTTTCCATCAGCTGCACATGATTTGGTCCTGCTGCTTTACTCTGTCTTTGCAGATCCAGTTTACTGTTGTGCTTGCTGTTGGTTCTTGGTGACACTCAGATTTCTGAGAAAGTTTTGGGTCTTTTGTAAAAGAGGAAGAGGAAAAGCCTGATTAGGTTTTTCTGTCTGCTAGCTTGTGTCCTGTTAAAGGTAACAAACAATTAAGAAAATATGTTTGGTAGTTTCCTGTCAATCAGCTGCCATGGCATTTCTTTCAGCATCCATTTGATTTTTAGTAATGATCTCAATTACAGAAGTAAAAAAAMCAACAGAAGTCTTTCTAAGATAGGGCTCTCTTTTGACAGACTGGACTACCTTGACAAAGCTTATATTTTTTTTACATCAAACCTGTTATTTCTACCATGAAATATTAGGAATATGTGTATTTCCCTACCACTGGGCATGTCTTTTTGTCAGTACATGGGCGTAGCAAACTCAGGTGAAGGTAATATTGTAAGAAAGACAACAATACAGATGCCATTTGTGCAGAGTGCTGGGATCCTGGTTGTGTGTGAAGAGCGGCCGCATGGGCGTGGATATACCAGATAGATGGGCAATGTATTTTCKAGGCAGTCAGTATATGTTTTCAAGAGTTTGAATGGGGTGGCAGCAAGAACCCTGTTAAAAAGTTAAACCAGGCTAACCTTACGGACCTGCTGAAGTGAATACTTGAGAAATGCTGTATAAATGTGAGCTCCATCCATTCGTGGGTATTTCTTTCATCCTGCTCAAGGTTAACAAGCTCCATTACTGATATTTTTTAGATATTCTAAATCTGGAAGGCTGTCATTTAATGAGTGCTTCATTTTAATTTGGTGCCTCATCACCAAAGCGATTCAGACCCTGGTAGCAGTTACACCTGTATAAGTTCACTGAAACCTCCCTGGAGGGAGTAGCTGGAGTTACTCCAGGCTCACTCAGGAGTAGCTGAGATCAGACTCTGCTCCCTGGCGTTCATTTCTTTAATGGAAGGTGCTTCTCTCAACTGGGGCTGGTGATGCTTTTGTTCTGGACTCCCGCCTGTGCATTTTATATCTGTGGGAACAGATACAAGTTTGCCCTTTTTAATTGGCTGTGATTCCAAACCCCTTTCCATAAGGGCTGCAAGGTTGGAATGAGACGCTCATCCCGAGTGTGGTGTCAGGCTTGTGCTCTGCCTGGCTGCCCCTCTCGGAGCGCACAGCGCGGGGCACCCGCAGAGCGCTGCCAGGAGCATCTGTGCGTGGTGTTTGGCCAAGCCTCAGGAACTTTGCCTTCTTGGCAGCTGTAAATGTRGCCTTTTTTTTGTTTAACTTTGTTCTCTGGTTACTGTAACAGAACTGCTAGGTGTTCTTTTGAGGAAGTGTAGTCTGTTGAGCAGACTAGCAAGGACAAAGGCCTTAAATGATACTGTCTGTTTTACTTTTTAATTGATTTCTTTTATAAATGCTGTCTGACTTTGCTGTCAGTMGTGGCTGGAGGGCAGGCAGTGCTCGCTAGTGTGAAAGGCTATATTTATTCTTCATCCTCAGCTTTGAAGGGAAGCAGAAAGAAAGGTAGTCAGTACATTCTAAATACAGAGTGCAATGCAGGCAACTGCCATTTATAATAAATAATGTTTTCAGTACGTGTTTTTTTTGAAAAGCACTAATGGTAGTGCTTTGGGGTACTTGTGACAGATTAAAGTGTCCAGCCCTTGGCTTTGCACTATTTTTCTACCTATGTTTTTATGGCACTACTGTCATTTCCATTTTATTTATGAACTTGAAGTTGCAAGTCTTACTTTAACAAAACCTCAAGGACAAAGATATAGGAACTGTACAGTCTCTTTAACCATAACCAGCATTGCAATATACCAGTATCCTCTGCATGTTAAAATTTGAAGGTTTTTCATGTTTTGTGATCTTACCCATGACCAATGCATCCTTTACTAGTCCAGTTTCTTTCCTTGTCTTCTCCCTCTTTCTCTTGGCCTGTTTTTGCTAAAATGCCTATTGAAATGAAGGCGTCTGATCCTTTTTTCRTTAATACTGTTGTGTTAATGAAACTTGTCAGGTTCTTCCCTTGGTTATAGGAACCCATCTGAAAACAGCTGTCTTGCACCAGTTTAGGTGTCTGGTGATGGTACCAAAACTGGTATAAATTAATCATGCAGGAGTTAACRCAGCCTGGCAGTTTCAGGGCCATTCCAGGCATCAAATAAAAATGGATGTGTACTGGTAGCCCAGACGTTTGCTAGAGGTCTTTACACAAAAACTGGGTAAGCAGAGCATGAGCTACAGGCACACCTTCCTTTGGCTGCRTAGGTGCAACAAATAGACCAAGAAGGAAGCTCTAGACACACTTAAGAGCTTAAAAGTAAAGCTTTGCAGCAATGATCTTCTTTAAAAGGCTGAGTCCA
The DNA here is from genome assembly GCF_030028575.1 of Malurus melanocephalus. Classification (NCBI taxonomy): domain Eukaryota; kingdom Metazoa; phylum Chordata; class Aves; order Passeriformes; family Maluridae; genus Malurus; species Malurus melanocephalus. The sequence goes on from NW_026623283.1 coordinate 2,660,072, forward strand.
GTGGCCCTACATATCGTGGCTTTTCGTTGCATGGGAATGCTTCAGTATGTGCATTAGGTAGCCCCTGGCCTGGCTGACTCAGGCAGTACCTGAGCTGACATTCTGGGAGTAGTAAAGCCCTGTTGCTTTGTTTTCCAGAAGGCAGCTATTTTGCACCAGCTGGCTGTGGTCACAGAGTTCCCAGGGAAACATTTTAGCAGGAGTCTTTTTTACAGTGTTGGCTTTTGGTTTTGTGTTGCTTTTTTTTTTTTTTTAAAACTTCATAAAAACCATTAAAGTCACTTTATAAAAGATTTATTGAAAGCATGACCACACTAGTAGTAATTATGGAGAAGGAAAAAAAACCAAGACTGACTACATGTAACTCTTAATCAATGTATCTGTTAATCCACCCACCAAAACTCCGTGTGATGTAGTTGGTGCATGTTACCACCAGACTTCACTGCTCTTCCCATCTTCCTGCCCCTGTGGCAGGTGGCYGGCATGGAGGTGGCACCTGGGGGAGAGCTTAGGGCTGGGGCAGTTCAGGCACCACACAGGAGCACATTGCCCACCCTGGACACATCATCAGTTTGTTCTCAGGCCTTTAACCACTGAGAGACACCTTGGGGGTTTTAGGCCTTTAATGTGACACTTAGAGCCTTCACAGACGTCTGTGATGTTTGACAGAAGTGGCAGGTACTCCATTCCCTCTGAACCAGGAGCATTCAGGCCCTGTGAAAATTGGGCTCTAGGTGTTTCAAAGTCAGTTTGTAAACTTAGGAGACCAGTGCTAGAAATCAGGATTTTTACTGCATCTGACCACAAATCTCCATGGCCTCATATCACGTCATTTCCCACCTGATGTCAAATATAGCTGAAGATCCCGTTCAGCATTCCATGTCCTTGTGTTAAAATGAGGGTGATGATACCTGCTCCCAGATCCTTCTCTTAATAAAAAGAATATATTTTTTCATGCTACAGCCTAAGTGCATCTCTGCAGTATTTATTCCAGAACTGTGGAGGTGTTCAGTGTTGCCCTCCAGTAAGTGATGGCTTATTATTGGTGAATGGGTTACTTACCCCAAAGAAGGACATGAGGGGTAATAGTAATGAATGTTTCTCAGTGCTTTAATGTTACTAAATGCTGTGTCTTGTTGTCTGTCCAGCATGAAGTCCAAAATTTAAAATGTACACAWTTTTTTCTTGAATGAACTAAGAGAAACTGGATATCGTCTCCATGTTTGCATGAAGAAATAAATACATGTGGACAGAAATCAACTGCATTTCYACAAGGGGACAATAAAATCGACTTTTGGCCACTCTGTTCTCTGGTACCACAATGGGTGGTTGTGCTGTAGTGCCTGCTGCTTTAAAAATTTAAAATCTGTTTTCCACTGTAATCTCCTCCCAGTCATTCCTTCTCAAACTAATTCTTTTTATGATCATATTTTTCATCCTGTATTTCAGGCCAAAGATTCTTAGAGCAAARTTAGTAAATTTCTTTGTATGAGGATAAAAATCTTCTAACCATTTACTCCCAGGTTTTAATAAGAAATTTGATGCTGAGATACCTGACCAAAGATAGAAATCCCAGATTTGACTTGTTTAGAAAAAACTTACTGAGACTTAAGGAGTTCTCTTGCAAGACCAAAATAAGGACTGCTTTGTTGAGCTCATAAGTAAGGGAGCCCTACAGCTTCTGAGCTTCCCAGAAGAGATGCTTCTGTTGTTAAGCAGACTTCTTTGGAAATGTGCTGGGGGAAATAAAATTAAAAATCTACATATCCTATATGTATATTTTATTATATAAAGCAAAAAGACTTCTGTTGTATAGATTCATAATTTTTTGATTCAAGCCCTCTGAAGGCTTTCTAGGGTATACTTACACAGGGAGATAATATAAATATGCTGAAGCAGTTGAACAGAGTGTGTTAGTTATAAAACAGTTGTCAGACATCTCTCACACGTGAGTGAGTAGGATGAGATCATCATTTACGTGGCTGGAAATAAAGATGTGAAAATTTACCTTTCCTGGAACAGCAAGGGTTGGTTCCTCTGTGGTCTGCCAAAAGGTGAACTTACTGCTGACTCTGGAAAACTTCAGTCTCATTTTCATTTTTTCTCCAGTTAGTAAAGCAATGAAGTGAGAGCTGAATAGTGTTGCTGAACAGGAAGTCCAAAGCTATGTTTTGTGTCACGACACTCAAGTTTCTCATAACCAATGTGGTTTCATAATTTATTATTATAATTTATGCAATGTGAATATAATTTATAATTAGTAGTTATAAAATATTAAGGGTGAGGTACCATTGCCTTTATCATATGATAGATTTATTTTAATTGCATTCATACTGGAAGGCTTTTCTCTTCCTCTTCCCATGGAGAATGTCATGGTGCTCCTGGCAAGATAAATTCCTATGATCTGATGCAGTCCACAGTAAATGTTTGCTACTCTTTCATAGTTATATCATATATATCTATATATATAGAGTTTTTTTATGATTCCTCAAGGTAATTGTTCAAATTGAGCAAATCTCTGTTGTTAGGAAAGGTAATTTCCTAAGAATGCATTTTATTGACCATCACAATCTGAGCTATAAAAGATAATACTGGTTGACAAGGTCTACCAGCTCTTCAGAGGACACGACCTCATTCTTCTCCCTTCTTCCCAAGAGACTTGCTCTTTCCTTGGATGAAAGTTAAGGACTTCAGTGATGTGCTTGTGCCTTCTGGATGTCCAGACAGAAGCTGCAGCTTCTGGTGGCCACGTGCCAGGAGATCCCAGACTGGTTGAATGTGYAATGCTGCAGCGTGCGTGCAGCAACTTAAATTTCAAGAAGGTGCCTGAGCTTTATGGCTTTCTGGGGACTGTGCAGTGGATGTAGTGCACAAGGGACTCATTCAGGTGAGGCTTCAAGTGCCACCAGCCTTGTGGCACGTGTTGTGCTGGGCCATCTCACCATGTGCAGGTGTATCTCGGAGTTTCATCGGGGCCGTATCTCAAGCTGGCTCTTTCCATAGCTACCCACCCACTTCCAAAACTCCTCAGAATCCAGAGTAAATCTCTGTTCCTTTCATTTGCCAAATCTCTTGCTACTGGCTTGGTCCAGTTCCGCAGAAGCTTCGGTTCACATGAGCTATTTGGAGCTCAGCTGGTCTAAGCATTGACTTTCCCTAATGAGCAAGGCTTGGGAATGAAGAGCAGCAGAACTGTTCCGTACCACGCTTTGGCATTGGCATCACAGGCACCAGGGGTTGCCATATAAGAGCTCTTTTAACTGCCCCAGCATTGCTTATTTCCACATAAAGCCTGTGTTTTAAATGTGTGTAGACGTAAGTGTCCGAGCCTGACCCTGGGTGCGATTGTGCGTGCGATGTGAGTCAGCAGCAGCCACAGACCCCTGTCCTGCCCCTCGCAGATTTTACATTCTGTTTATGTATTTTTTTTGTTTCTTTTATTTTCCTCCAGGTAATACACTTTCTTCACCACTTTTCTCCTGGTGAAGGGCAAAAGGGTTTGATCTTTGTAAGATTYGTTAAAACATTTTTGTGTTTATAAAAAGAAAGCTGACATATAAAGAAGTAAGTGCTTTTGTAAATTTTTTTTGTGGTATAATTCAGCATTTAAGTGTTTTACAGATGAAGGTTTTGCACTCTGCATATATTCATAAAAAWTATATTTATTTTCTTTCTTCAAGGTTTACTTTGGGTTTTTTTTCTTCTGTTGTTACAAAATGCAATATGTGCAACATTAAAAAAATCAGTGTAAAGATGTCTTATTCTGTTGTAATCTTCAACTGCCTTTAAAAAGATAACAAAGGAAATGTACTGAAAGAATTTGAATACATCAGAGGTGCTTAATGGAAATGGAAATCAATGGAAATTTTGAGGATAAAATAAGGTAAAAGAGGGGGGATCGAGAGTCTTGACTCTTACTTACTTTCTCGAGAGTATTGACATTAAAATCCTTTTAAAGAGTGTGGGGCAGGCTCTGGATTAGCTCTGGGAGCTGCTGCAGTGGTGTRCAGACAGCAGTGGTGTTTCTGTAGGTGGAATACAGAATTACTAAAGATCTGCTCCCCTRTAGGTGGAGACTGGGGCTTAGGAGGTTTGAGAAGCTGGAGGAGCTGGAGCTGCCCCAGGCARTGGTTTAGGGATGTGTGGCAGGCTGCACAAAGCAAAGTCCACTCTTCAGAGCCCCCTTTCTCCTCGCCTACTCCCTCAGCCCGGTCTGTGCTTGCAGCAGAATGGGGCTTCCTGCTCCATTTTTCGGAAGGACCTGATGCAAGGCTGCATCCTGCTGTGCAATTTCAGACATCCATGCTCCTTGATTTCCTCTCACACCCACATCCTGCAGTGCTTACGAGAGACAATCACAGCTGTGGTTTTCAGCATCACACATGAAGGCGATGTTTACTATTAAATATTTCTAGMATAGCTACAATTACTCAGTGTCTGAAAGTAGGATTTTCCAGCTGGGTGAGGCATCCTTGAAAACCTTGCATGTCATCTGTGGGGCTTTTCACCTCAATACATTATCTATCTGAAAGTTCATGTTAGTTTTGCCTCTGAGAACATGTTTTCAGGATGAAGGCTGAGGAGARTACCACCACTGTTACTTACATCTCAAAATTTTGATCATGCATGTACATTTTCCCCCCCACCAGTTTGCTTAGAATAAATTCARCACTGATATTATTCCACTTAAACACAGTAATTTTATTTATTGATTTATTTATCTATTTCATGTGTGTGTGTGTGTKYWCASARMAARGSYYYKGKYYTTGTTCTGTGAATGTGCAGCAAAGCAGGAGCAACTCACCAGTCCACACAATAACACTGGTGATGACTTGCAGCCGGCTGAAGGTTTCCAGCGCAGCACTTTTCCTTCAGAGGAATTCTTGCTGATTACTGAGGAACCAGCTTCCTGATGGGAATGTGTCCATTCTGTCAGACTTGGGATGGACACCAGCTGCTGGCAGCCACTATGCCTGGTACCCTGCCAGCCTACCAGCTGCCAGTGGTGGGCAAACTGCCCGGTTTCCCACCTGGTAGACAAGTGAACAGCCAGCTCCTCACCTAGCAAATGGGAAGAAAAACACCAACAAATCTTTTCCAAGAAAAAGATACACAYTTCTGAATTTCCAATATTTAAAATTCCAAATCAGACAAGTCTAAGCAACCCAAACATCATCTGGCTGGTTTTGGAAAATAAAGTCCATGGATTCAGACTGAATTTGATCCCAGCTTCAAGGTGCAATTTCCCTCCCAGCTCCTGCACTTGTCATGAAGACTGGTTTTCTTCAAAAGCCTTTTATGTCACAGTTACTTGTAACCAAATCCCTTGATTTTGAACTCTCCTTGTTTTTTGAGATTACAGAAGATGTAATTTACATTCTTCTCAACCTCTGTGTGTGTGCACATCCATCCACACACCCACATACACAACCCCTTCTGCACTACCCTCAGTCTGATCTATCCTTTTGGTTTGGTGAACACAGTCCACATCACCCTCTTAAAACACCTTTCCTTGGTCTCTCATTTTGGCTCTGGGGTGACCCTATGGGTGGTTCTTCCCACCCCATCATCATTCTGTCACACTTCTCCGTGGGGCCCGTGACTCCTCCTGGGAATCTTTYCTCCTGTGTAGGCAGCGATGGCCTCTCAGAAGGATTGCCCTTGCAAGTACATTTTCCAGTTTGCTTTGATCCTGGTGCCTGCATGGCAGCTCCTTTCTCTTTCAAGTCCTACAACTTTTCCAGTCTGAAAACTTCATAGTTTTTGGAAATCAGGAATCACTGAAAATTAGAAAAAAATAAGGCTTTTCTTTCTGCAGAGCTTTCCATGGATGTAGTGCAATTTAAAAAAAAACAAAAACAAAATCCCAAACCCAAAGCAACCCACAACAAAAATAAAATCAAACCAACATCCCTTACTACCCAAAAAATCATACTTCTCAGAGGAAACACTTTCTGCATGGTACCATGGGTTACTTCTTGCATGGGACCTCTCATGCTGAGCTTCTCAGCCCAGAGAACACCTTATWAACACCCATGTAATGAGCTGTGTCAGCAGCCACTGCCATGCTGACCCATGCAGGTGTCCAAAAGGAAACTCAAGGCTTCAAATCTGTACTGTGATGCTCAATATAAAAAMTAAATCCTTTCTTGTCATTCCTTCCCCTAATCTGAGCTCTAGCTGGGCTAGCAAGCAGTGCACCTAGCGATATCTGCACTTCAAAATTCAGCAGGGATGCTGGAATAACTGTGCCAGAACTTTTAAGCAGGTCTTGTGTCCACACCTGTCTGAAGATGTGCTCATCTTTTATCCAAAAAGGGAAAACTAGAGAATCTCTGATTTCTCAGAATGGGGTTATAAAAAGTGTCTGCAGAAGGGTGAAGCCTCTGAGCAAGAGCACCTCATGTCTTTTTCCTTAGTAGTATCATGTAGCAAAGAAATGAAAAAATCCTTCCTGATGCTGACCCTTTATTAGTGTAATCCATTATCAGACACATTTGGTAATTCCAGTCTCACCTTCTTGAGACCACACCAGTGTCAAGATGTCAGACTTTGAGAAAACCTGGAGGACTGGCCAGTTAGTTAATTGTGTTTTCCTGGGTCTTGTATTTAAGTCCCAGAGTGTGTGTGGGGCTCCCAGTTGTGAGAGGCAAGAGACTTCCTGCTGCCTCCAGCAGCTGCTGCTTCTCCTGGGCACCACAGCTAATGGGGAAACTGCTCTGGGAACTTTGGATTGCCCTGTGTGTGTCTGAAAATCCCATTGCTTGGTTGGGTTGCCCTGAGAAGTTGTGGGTGTCCTGTCCCTGGAACTGTTCAAGACTGGGCTGGATAAGACTTTGAGCAACCGGGTCTACTGGAAGGTGTCCCTGCCCATGGCAAGGGGYTGGGACTTGATGATCTTGAGGTCCCTTCCAACCCTAACAATTCTGTGGAATGGGGGTCTGTGGGTCAGGCCCTAGGAGGAGGACTCCAGGGAGTGAAGTGCCCAGGAGCAGTGCTGTAGAAACTAGAGRAGGTAGTTAAGGACCTTGAGCCTCCCTCAGCTGAATGTCTCTTGAAAAAGTTTTGAGGTTTTTTTTTTTTTTAACTGTACCTGCTCCCATTGAGGTTTTTCCGTCTGATCTCTGAGAGTCCCAGTCAGAGTGGACAGTGAGATATGCAATGGGAAAGATCAAGGGATTGATATCTGACTCCCTGGGATACTGAGGCTTGACTAAACTGTTGTTGTGCCCTCAGCATTGCCAGGAGAGGGGAATCGATTTTCATCTGGGTTGTCTTCAGTTTTGCCAACCTGTGCTTTGCCTGTTTAGCTGGCTGTCGCGTTCCAGCTGTGGGGAGCCGTGAGTTCTTTGAAAATGGATGGTCAAGAACCAAATGAAGTCAAATGAGACAAACTTTTATCCGCGAACTGTTTATTGGCAACTTTAAAAATGAGGAGAAGGAATTGCCCACTAAAGGGGGCTGGAAAAGACAGCAAAAGAGAAAGGAAAATGGAAAAGYAATGGGTAGAGACAGAAAGGAGACAGAGGGAGAGAGCAGGCGTTACCACCAGCAGGACAAGGGGATGCCGTCGGTGTCCACATGACGGGGGTGAGGGCTGCTGCTGGAGGGAGAGCAGCTTGGGGAGAGGAGTGGCTCCCGCAGCGATGGGTGCTGGACACGCGGTGAGTGGACACTCGGACAGGACCGGGACCCTGGGTGGAGTCGGAGCGAGGATCGTGGTGGCAGGTGAGGTCGGAGGCAGGCAGGTGGCTCAGGCAGGACAGGCGGTGGCTGGGCCAGGCGAAGGAGCGGAGTGAGGCAGACACTGCACTCGAGGCTTGGAGGGCAGATGGAATCCTGCCGAGCGCCCAGGAGGGAAGGAGGATACGTGGGGGCGAGTGAGAGCTGGCGAGGGCAGAATCCAGGCAGGCTGGAGTCGGAGCAAAAAGGACCCCTCAGCAGCAAAACCACCAGCAGTGAGCAACAAAGAGCAAAAACCCCAGCACAGACACAGACGACTCCCCTCAACTCCAGGTCAGCAAAGTCCACCTCCCCAAAACTCACCTCCCCGCAACTCAACTCTCAAAACTCATGGCGCAGTTGATTTTTATACCCGCTGGCTCCTCCCAAAGTCTGCCTGCTGACCAGGAGACCATTGGCTCAGTCCAACCTTCTTCCATTGGTGGAGCCCTTGCACCATCTGATTGGAGAGATGTCTCTGGGATGAGCAGTGTCTCCAGGTGCCCATGTGAGGTGTTGCCAGGCAAATCCCCCCAGAGACAAGGCTTCACCCATGTCCTGTTTGCCTCCTGCAGGCAGCTCGTGTGCACCCCTTCCCCCACATGCCTCTGACAGTCGGTGTTGAGGCAAACCAAGATTAAAGTGGCTCCTCACACTGGTGCCTGGAAGGAACACTGTTCCTGATGATCTTTCAGCTGGAGAAGACTTGCAGCCTGTGTGCTGCCAAAGTCAGCTGATGCTAGCAGTGCTGTGGTGCCAGTGGCACTAAGGSAGATCATGTCACTTTAAAAACATAATTAGAATGGAAACTTCAGAAAGGCAACTTCTAGCCTTGCTCAGGCTACAGCTGCTAACAACTAAAATGTGGCATGCCCTGGGGCCTCCAGCCTGTGTCATCACAAGGCTCACTAGGGAGTTTGTGGCTCCTCAGGGGCAGTGGTTTCAAAGTGGYAACAGGGATGCCCTGGGCTGTCGCCAGACCTGAGTCCCCCGTGGCTGGGCAAGGAAGTGCAGCAGGGCCTGACGTGTCTGTGGTGACCCACAAACCAGAAGGATTCTTGTGGCAGTGCTGGGTTGGCTGGCATTTCTACTACCTCTGAGCCATGTTGTCTTCACCTCACCCCACACCGTCTTGATATGTGGTCTGGGGTGCTTGGCTGCAGGAGAACTCTGGTAGGCAGGGTGGAGGCTTGAGTGGCTGTAAGAAAACKTCCCCTTTCTCACTTTCACCAAGTGTGTGACATTTGGTGYGGTAGTGTGTGTGTTTAATCAAAGRCTTCAGTCTGTCTTGCTTGTAGTTTTTGGAGGTAAAAACACTTCACTACACTTCACTAGTTAGCTAGAGGTGTCCTGGTTAAAATGCAGCTGATAAATGTGACCTTCTTAGCAATTCTGTTTATGAAGATGAGTGATTTCCCATAAAGTCACRTCCCTCAGACAGACTGAGATGCTTGTGGGGTTTCTTTCTGCCTGTTCCCTCCAGACCAGTGGCACAGCTGTTCATGCTGTTACGTGATTATTTGAATTGGCACCCRGTACAGCCACTCCAGAGGATCTCTCTGTCCCAGTGCTGGGGGAGGTGGTAAATGTATCCCCTTTGCAGGGCTGTGCTGCTCTACAGGGCTTGGCTGGCACCTGTTCATCACTGGTATGGAACTATCTACCATGGCAAGGTGAAGGGAGAGTTTTGTCATGAATTTCCCTTCTCCATGTAGGAAGCAACTTCTTTCAACCATGACCTAATCCCACCTTAGATGAACCAGTAAAACCATCAGGGTGCTTAAGGTGAGACCAGTTTATAGAGCAGAGACAAGAGGAATGAGCATGGTAGTAGAAGTTTTTCCARATGTCCTGAATTCCAGCTTGGGACCTGAATAGAGCATGTGAAAAGTGCTTTGCAAGAGCTTGGAAGAAGAGGCAGGTTTGGGGGCCCAGGAGGAAGCTTGACTGCTGCTGCCCCAGTGCCTCTCCTGCCTTCCACGGCTCTGCTCATGCTTCTTCCTGGCAGCTCCTGGTGTGCCAAGCCCCTTCCTCTGAGCCCCTCCAAATCCCTCTAGAAATGAATATTGCAGAGAATAAACAAAGCTGACTSCAGAGACAGAAAAACACTTTCAAARCAGGGAAAGGCAGATCATGGGGAAGGGGGGAAAATCATGGGAGTAATGTGTAAGACTACATTATTTTTGTTAATTTTGGTAAGATGACTTGGCTCAGCTGCCAGAGCTGAGGCATATGGGATCAATAAAAAGAAATCAAAGAAGAGAGCATGTATGTAAACAACAGGGGGTAACTCAGCAAAAATCAAGCATGTACTTCTTTGTTAATTAAAAGCAAACCCCTAATTCTAAGCTTCTGGTGATTCACAGTCCCTCTAAGGATTTTGGTCACTCTTCCCAGCTGTGGTTTGGGTTTGGATGGGGCCAGGCTTGGGCTTGTAGTTGTGCATAGTGTGTCATTCGCGTGTGTGTCCCAGGGCTGCCAGTATGGTCTGTGCCAAGTTTGTGCCTCTGTGTAAACTTKTGTGGGATCACAGCTCTGCAGGAGACCAGCCCTGCATGGCAGTGGGCATGGAGACCACTGGATTGCGTGCCTRCTTCACTCCAGCAGCCCCATCTGGTGCTGACACCACCCCAGGGAATGGAGGGTGGTGCCCTTTCCCTTCCCAAGCACCTCGTGTCTCCTGGTCCTGTGTCTGTGTTCTGGGTGTCACTGAGGCACRGGGAGACCCAGCTTTCCAGATAAAACCAAGGAAGGGCTAATGGTGACTTTTCTAAGTGAACAGTGAACACCTTCACTCCCGAGTGACTTCAGTGACCCTGGAGCCTGTGCAGGCTGGGCTGGGGGGTGTTTCAGCTGCAACTATCTACACGGGCTTCTCTGGCACAGGCTATGTTGGGTGCCCCTGCCACACAGGCAGGGAGGTGTGTCTGCAGTTCACCTCTTGTTCCCCAGGCTGATGTGTASAGGAGCAGCAAAGCGCTCTGCGATCCTGCTTCCACACCCCTGGGAAGGCAAATCCCTCTCAGACCCAGGGTTTAGTGTCAGCCCATGAGTGCAACTGGCATTAAGCTGAGGTCACACTGGAAGGATGAGCACCAGGATTGCTTATGACCTCGGACAACCAGGATTGCTTATGACCTCAGCCATGGAGGTGTTATTACAAACCCCATTACTCATGTGATATCATTATACAATCATATAGTATATAATTTTATGTAATTGCCATTATCTAACTGTGTATTTATATACATATGGTGATCTTGGAACACCTGAAGTGACCAGTTTCTACCCAAATGTGATTATGCTCCAGGGCATGCATGGCGGCTGTCTGGGGTCCGAAGAAATCCAGGGCTGATAAGGCCCTGGAGCTATGTAGGACATTGCTTTGCTGGAGGAGGATGGAAACATTTTCTGGGGAAGATGAAGTTATTTTACACTTTGCAAATCATGTGTCACCATCATCATTGTCCCCCCTAGCCCTGGCTTGTTCTTTGAAACAACAGTGATTTTGGSTGAAGATGTGCCCTCTGCTTCTCGTTACGGGATTTTGCACATCCAAAGCTTCCTGTAAAACTGGCACTGATGTGGGCCTGCTGGGGCTCTGCTGGGCTGCAGCATTCCCGTGGCCTGGCAGGACAGAGGAAGAAGAGACTGCTTTATACTCTGTGGACTGCATCAAGCAAAGTATAATAGCTTCATCCCCAAGATTTGTTTTAAAAAATGGATGCTAATGTACTAAAAGCAAAGATGCCATTTATTTTTAAACAGTGTTTAACTAGAAACCATTTGCACTGTTTCATGTTGTATCATTTGTGTTGTCCTTACATCTTTGGGAAAGCAGTGGGGGAAAGTTGTATGAGTTCATTCTGGGAAAGAGAGGAAAAAGAAAAATCAAATACTGCCTGGGATGTAGGATTCTGTCATTTGCTGTTATGGTACCCACAGTAAATCTCTSTGCAGGAGAAAGTGACTGTGGGGARGGAGAAGGAGAGCAAGAGGGAAACATTGATGAGTGTCAGAGATTTGTCTTGAACTTCTGAAGTGTTTCTTTGTCCATCACAGCCACCATCCCAGCCACCATCACAGTGTTATTGCGGGTTGTGCTACATCATTGTTCCTGGGAAGCAATGGAGCTGCCGGAAAAGCTGCRGAGAGGCACAGCTGCTGGCTGTGCTCCTTGCTCTGAATCTCCTGCCTATGTCATGGCATGGAACAACTTGTAAATGAGGGATTACATGGGTGAACAGGCAAAACAGGTGCCAGGGAATAAAAAGCAGGTCACAACAATTGTCTGACTCAAAGGCAAAAAACAATGTGGGATTCTGGCCAGTTGATTTCATGAAGTGATTTAGCTGTTTTTCCTTGAATRTTGCCCAGTTTCTGGAATAATCAGAAGTGATTCTGACTGTTGGAGGTGGGTGTTGAGTGTCTAGAAAGTGGGTTTCTTGGAGTGGTAGCTCACGGACTGGCACGTGTGTACACCACAGCATGTATTACCCCATGGAGACCCATATGTGTTGCTGAGCTGGGTGTTGGGATCCATAGGGCACCAGTGAGGTACAACTACCACAGACAGGTGGCATGTGGGGGCGCTTCTGCCCTGCTGTCAACGGATGTCACATGGGGTCATGCCTTTTGCCTAGTGGATCCAGCACTGGGGGACAGAGCTGTGAGCTGACATCTTGCACACCAGTCTCTAATCTTTTTCCCCTTCTCCAGTATCTTTAGGGGAATTTTTCAATCCTGTGTTGGGGTTTCAGGTGGGCACATCTTTGTTGMCCCTGCAGATGGGGCTCTGCTGCGTAAGAGGCTGCTGACTTGAGCATCCTTGAACAATCATGGGAGGCTATGTTAATGTCTTTGTCCCTCCCTGTTCTCCTCCCCCACATCCCCCAAAGATCTTCCTCGTGTGGCCTCAAGGAGGGGTAAAGCTGAGACACTGGGCAGAGACACATTTCCACTCCAGAAAGTATGACACTCTTTCTCAGAGGTGCAGTCCCATCATGGTCGTGCACTTGGCCACAGCTGGGCCATGTCTGGGGGCTGTCAGGAGTGACAACAAGGGTCTTGGATGGGCTGCAGAGGAAATTGAACCATGCCTCTGTGTGGGCTTGCTGACTGGATAATGGGGCACCCCATGGCTTCTGATTCAGCAAGTGCCAACTCCCCACWTCTGGGAAGAGAGGGGCAGGAGGGGATGGGGCCATGCAAAGTGCTGAATGGGTGTCCATCTCTCTGTTCCCTGACCTCTAAGACAGGTGGGAATAGATATGSAATAAACCAGTGAGGTTTCACACGAGTTCATTCACAGCAATTTCCCCTTCACAGCAGTGGGAAGGTTAAACACTGGTTTGCTGCATAGCTGAGTGCAAGCTCTGCTCCCCTACCTGGCTTTGCTGCAGTGGTTGATTCTCTGGAAATAAGAGAAAATGCAGCCAGAGGAAGTAGGTTACGTTCTCCAAATGCCATTACATCTGACACATCCAAACATGGTTTGTGTTGCTGGGGTGGTGCAACTTCCCATTAACTGTGATAAGGGCTGTGCCATGGATTGCTGTGCAGTGTGAGGCTCTGTGTGTGGGAGAAAAACAGAGCTGCTTTTCATGGAAGGTTAAAGGACGTCTCTGAAATACTTCAGACACTTCTCTGTATGGAAAATTTCATTATTACTTGCAGGAGCAGAGCCTTTACAAGTCTGGAAACAACCTGGCTTTCTTCTGTGTACTGAAGGGCTTTCCAGGGACTTTTCTGTTCTCCTTTCTGCAGGTGTAACCCAAGGCAATGGCAAGGGGTGGGGCTGAGGGAAATTGCTGATGTTCTTGTCCCTCTGCCAGGCAGCTGCCCTTCCCATGGGACAGAACAGAGGACTAATCCAGAGGTTTCAGCCCAGTACCATTTTGGAGCTAAATCTGCATGAGTGCTCTGGAACTGCGGGAGCAGCCCCTGTGGCAAGGTCTGGGGAGTGACCTTCCCAGCAGGTGCTACATGGARCTGCTGAGGAGAGCCACTACTTTGCCTTTCAGAAAATTAATATCTATTTATCTCTGAGTAGGCAYCAGAAAACAGAGTTAAACCTTTCCTACTAAAGGCTTTATTTTCTGCTTAGCACGGGCTCTGAAGGGTCTGGAAATGCCAAGGATTCCCTTCTGCTGTCAGTGAGGTTTTTCTGGGACTGCTGTTGGGTTGGATAGAAAAGCTGGTGAGGCTGAAGGTTGGCTGCTGCCAGCGAACATCAGTGGGRTAGTGCTGCAGCAGGTTGGATTAAATGCTAGGAAAAAGGGAGAGAGGGTGAAACTGCAGCCTCTGAGTGGGTAGAATCATAAAAAGCCAGAGTGAGGGATACAGCAGCAGACTGGTTGGGTCTAAGTCAGACATCAAAAGTCAGAGAGTGTGTTTCAAAGGGACAGCTTAAGYACAGAGGAGGAAAGCAGCCTTAACAAGGAAGGAGAAACAGACAGTATGAAAGAACTCCATATTTTCATTTCACTTTACTGTATTTTCCCCCTGGCCTTTAGAAACCCAGTGCAGTGAAGAAAGGAACCTGGGCAGCATAAGCAAAGAAGGGAGGAGGAAGTCAGTTTAGCTGGCCAAGTTTTTGCATCTTTAAGGTGAAAAGCACAGGTCTACAAACATAACCTCTAACCCTTTCAGGTTGCTGTCAGCACTGGCWGCTCTCACACATGCACCCCCTGCCATAAGACTGGGGTTCTTGCTCCGAGTGCTGAACCTCCCAACTCATACCCCAGCCCTGCCCAGGTGTGTCCTGGCTGCAGAAGGTTGGTAGGGCAGGTCCCGGCTGCTGCACCAGGCATCTGAGAGGAGATATGAGATATGGGGCTTCTTGAGGTGTGGGCTGCTCTGGAATAAGCGTCAGGAGTTGGGCACTGGGGAGAGGAGAAGACAGAAAAGGGATTCACCTCAATCCTATCCTGTCATCTTCACTTAAAGAAGGAGCTTAAAAATAGAGTGTGACAGATGAGGTGCCCCAGTACAACCTCCTCAGCTTCCCTCGAGAGCACTTGAAAGCCCTTAAAATAATCCCTCAAGGTGGGCACTGGTTGATATCGCTTTCAGAGCCTCAAGAAGGGTGCACAGTTAGAAGGCTGCACAGCTGGCTGCCTCTTTGGGGGCTACAAAGCTGGGGSAAGCAAACCTGTGAGCAGCCTCCTTGCTCCTAGTCCTTGTGCCACAGGAGAGTTYGAGCTCATTGCCACACATTTTACACATCCTATTCTGTGTCACTCTTTCTAGCCAGGGATTGGAGGCACAAATGTGTTGGAAAAGGCAGGATGCGTGAGGGATCCTCCTGCCTTCTCCTGAGAGGAGCTTTTGTAGGATATGGTGTGGGGAAATGCTCTGTGGATCGTCAGGCAGGTGCCTGAAGTTGTCCATGGCCTCCAAGTGAATACTGAACAGAGAATGAAGCAGATCCAATGGGTTAYTCCAGTTGTGCTCTCTTCTCTGGCAGAGGAGGAGGGCATGTCTGCAGGTGTGTTGGGACAGAGGGGTGGGCTGGGGAAGATGGAGGTGAGGCTGCCATGCAGATCAGTACTATTGTAGAAAAAGGTGGGCTCTAAGAGAAAATAAATCAAAACAGAGGCTGGCAAAAGAAACAGAGGCCTCAAAGCTAAAGGAGAAGTGAGGGTGTGTGGGAATACCCTGGAAAAGTTGCTCCAAATTATTATTGGGAGAGTGGGAGGGGAAGAGAAAGAGACAGTGGGTCCTGGCTGGGGCTGAGGAGGCTGAGGGGCCTCTTGGAAGGCCAGAGCTGAGGAGGGAAKGCCGAGGACAGAGGTCTGGTGATTGAGGGAGGATTTGGGAAACCACAGCGCAGAGCACGCTGCCGACACAAGCGTGGTGCCCCCTGCTGTTGTAAGAAAAGCTTGRAAAAACATCTGCTAAAGAAAAAAAAAACAACTGCTAGAGAAACCAGGGGCCGGGGAGGAAAGGTGCTCTGAGGGGCCATTTCCTGCTGGAGGTCCCGGTTTGGGAAGGACTGGAGATGCAGCTGGCTGAGGGCTTTCCCAGCAGATCCCTCTCTGCCACCTGGATGTACAGCATTCACTGCTGGAAAAAGGAAGACATGAGGTGAGGCAGGCGTGATTAAAAGGGCATAAAGAGAATTTGGAAGTCGGAACATCCCTCCGGCTTCTCAGAAAGGTAACACTCACCTGCAGTGGAAAACTTGTGGCGTTTTGGCTCTATGTATATGATCTTAATGTATGTTAAGGATTCTGCTGGGTCTGTGAAGCTCCTGGACTGCAACAGGCAGCAAGCTGGATCCCAAGGGACAGGTGTCCCGGGATAGCCCCGGCAAAGGGAGTTCCCAGCCCCCAGGACCACCCCTCCCCGCRGGCAAGGGGAGAGGCCCATCAGATTGCCAAGTGCAGTTTTTTGCTGCCATCTAGTGACTTTCAGGGCTACCTAAAAATGTCAAAAGACGCCTAATCGTCGTGCCGGGCTGCCAGCGGAGTCCCTGGACTGGCGGAGATAAACGGCATGGAAATAACCCTGAAATACCGTGGCCTTTGGATTCTCCTGCAAAACAACCGTGGGAAGATCCGACACGCCAAGACAGGTTTTGGTGGGTATTTAGGCATGAAACGTATTTGTTATTGAATAAGGCTTTTCCCCCCAAATTTGAGACAAAATTAAAGCTGGTTTTTTTTTCCTCCACAGCATTGTGGCTCCAGGTTGGAGCAGGTTTGCTTTGCCTGGCTGTGCTCATTCCTTGTAACAGTGCCCTGGTGATGTCCCTGACACAGCAAGGAGCYCCCARTATAAACTTTGCTGAYGAATCTGGAGTGATCTCAATTAAAWGGGGGGAAATAAATTTATTTTTGTACTTTCGAATACTTCAGGCTCACCGAATAATGATGGACCATGACCCATATTATTTTTTTTCCTATGAAGAGGTGCAGGGCCGACTTAAAAATGCAGACAAATAGGGCATCGATGGATTGTTTAAAATAGTTTATTGGGATCACAGAAATCTTGACCCTCCCAGTCTAGGAAATTAATAGGATTGCAATTCACCGTAACTTTTAAAACTGGACTTTCTTGAGCTTGCTGGTGAAAACCTGTGCATTTTCTACAGRAATTAAAGAATCTTCTATAAATTTTGATTAGGCCGAGATGTCACTAYAAAACTTGTGAGTCCTTTTACTGCTTCTGAAATAAAAAACATGGTGAAGACATTTTTGGAAAGTTTTCTGGAGCTTGTTTGTGTGTGCTGCTGCTGTGGCCTGTTCATCCTGGTATAACATCTTATGGGTACTCAAGCCTTTCTCCTGTGTCTCTAAATACCCTTGAGAGAAGAAAAAGCAAAGAAACATCT
This sequence comes from Malurus melanocephalus, assembly GCF_030028575.1. Lineage (NCBI taxonomy): Eukaryota > Metazoa > Chordata > Aves > Passeriformes > Maluridae > Malurus > Malurus melanocephalus. The sequence goes on from NW_026623283.1 coordinate 2,677,131, forward strand.
TTGCATCCTGTTACCACCTAGCAGGCTTCTTCTACCTTCAAACAGCATCTTGCAAGAGCTGTGATGGACACAGCGTATTACACAATGGCTTTTCCTTACATTCCCTTTTTCTGTGCCTTCTTCCCAGCCTGAAGCTTTGCAGGGAGACCCACTGCGCGGTCTTTAGCTGCTGAAAGCAGGATGCCTAGAAATAGTGCAGGTATCCCATTACCATTCTTTCCTTTTTGTTCCCTGGCATCTCAGGGAGTTGTGGCGCCAGCAGTGATAAATCATTYCTGCTGCGGGTGTGTTTGGGGGCAGCTATAGTAATTACATGGAGTGACCCTTGCTTTCAGCCATCAGGAAAAACCTTGCCATCATCCCAGAAGAGCTTAAATCCTTGATAAGATGCAAACTGCTGGCACCAAGGGCAGTGCATGTAGCCAAACAGGAATATAATGCTCAAACTAGTGCTCTCCAACCTGTGTATTTTTAAAACAAGGTTAATGATCTCTTGTTAAAAAGAGAACAAATCTGTAGTGGCCTTAAAAATGTGATGGCTGTTTATCCATTTATAATGTTTTAAATACTATTACAAGGGAATTAGAGATGACATTYCCCTTCATTGGAGTCTGGAGGTTTGTTTGGGCACAGGAAGGTGTTGTGTGTCTGACCCAGGGGAGCTGATTGTGTTTGCCATGATAGGTTTGCTATCACTGGGGAGGTACAAAATTGGACAGAGGTAAAGTCAAAAAACTCCTGGAGGAGTGCAGGTGAGACTTAGGATGCTGAAAGGCACACAAAAGCAGAGSAGTGACTTTCTCAAGATGAGACACATGCCATTTCTGTGCCTGCTCCGTGCAGACAGGCTGAACTTTTCCCTCYCTGGTATGTACCATGACACTGCACAGCTGATGAGCCCCTGTTTTGCCCCAGTTTGTCCCTGTTAAGAAGCAGGAGAGATGTTCCTGCAAGCTTTTGGGCTTGTGGCTGTGGAGGCTGCAGTGTGGGGGCAGCAGAGTTGCTGCGGGGCACAGCCAGCTCGTGATGGCCACTCTATGGCTCCTTTGCTGCTCCCATTAGGAGGGCTACTTGGTGAAACATCTGGGCACACCACATMTGGGCTCTAATTCTCGAGCAGAGTAGAACTTTGGGTGCTATGGGATAGATGAATGTGTCCTTGGCAGCACTGGAGATGTCATTGGCCACACTTGACGACCAAAGGTCAYTGCTCAGGAAGGATTTTGCACTTTGTCCTGTTCCAGTGAGACCATCTGGAGGAATTTAGTCCAYAAATAACAAACCCTGGGCATGTAGCACCCAACAGGTTTAATAATGGCAAGTTATGAGTGGAAAAGATGGTAATGGAGAATTATCCAACTCACATGCTGCATAACCAACTGAAAACTAGACCCAGYTTGTAACCAGGAGTGTTACTCTTGGAATAGTTTTCCTAGGCAATATGGTGAAATCTCCATAATTTTAAGTTGCCAAATAAAGRTGCAATGTCTTTCCCAAATTGTGTAACAAAGCCATAAGTAATTGGGCTCAGGGCACAGCAAGAGCAGTAGGATATACCCCAACTTATAAGATGATAGTTCCTAAGTCTTTTATGTTGGTGATATCAAACCTGAATGTTTGCAGTATCTTCCTTGCAAAGGATTCAGGTGCTTTACATTTGCAGAGCTGTTCTGTGTTACAGAATCTAGCAGAGGTCACACTCAGGTTTCTGCCCTCTTTCCCCTCTTTGCCCCAAAATTACATCTGAGGATGTAAAAATGACCAGCTGGCTTCAATGAACCCCAAAACCAAATCAGAAGCTGACTCYAGTGAAGTCATATTTGAGGAAGAGGAAAAAGAGAATTATTGCATTATGTACAAACTCCCATTTGCAGCCTTTCCTCATGCTAGGAACATGGCAAATATTGAGATCAACTTTGCAGCCAGCTGCATCAGAGTACCAAAACTGGGACCTCAAAACTCTCTGTAAAACTAGTGAAAAAATCTGAGAAAGTGCTTTGCTTTACTTGCATGGCAGGCAGAAAACTGTGCGTGTCTTTTGGAGTTTGGATAWACATGTGTTAGCACATGGGTGAACMATAATCCTCTGATATTGTTTGAATTAAATAGATGGATTAAAAAAAGTTGGCCTGGCTTTGTCTTGAAAGGATGCCAGAAGATGTAAGTTGGACAAAAAACCTAAGTGAGATTGCTGAAGTTTATGTATCAAACCTAAAGCCCCCAGGCTGAATGTTGGATRCTAAGGCAGGAAAAATCATAGGCTTAAATTTTCAGCCAGCCATCTCTTATCAGTCATTTGGGCTGGAACTCTTCAAGCAGGGAGTTTGATTTAAAAGTAGGTAATTTTTTGTTGTGTTCACCCACTGGGGTTTAACTGAGGGCAGCCTTCCCCAGAGGAGGAGATATGCAATGGCCTCTAGTGGTGGATACGTGCAGAAATAAAACAGACGTGATCACCTTGCAATCCGTTCATAACTGTTTTTAACCTTGCAATCCATTCATGCCCAGCTGGAGCATTCCTGGGGTGAGAAGAGCAGCTGGATTATCAGACACTGCATCCACACAGATTCCCTTTTCTGTTTGACTCGGTGGCAAGAGATTGTCTTTCATCTCTTCACTGGGTCATAATGCCTTTCAGATGTTTTAAAAGAAGTACTTCTATCTGAACAATAAAGTTTAATGAAAACCTCTTCACTGAGGTTTTCTGGGTCTGAAAGCATGCTTGCTTTCATACAAAKGAGAATGATTTTGTCCTTTTCTTCCAGTGCCTATGAGGTGGAAAGCAGTGGTTGYTTGCCATCAGGTTTGTCCAGTAGTTCTTTTGGTAAGTAATGAGGGACAAATTTCTGACACAGTAATCCTAACCAATCCTACTCCTCTCATCAGCATTAGTCCCTACTTTCTGTCCCAAGGGAGCTGCACTTCTGGGCTCTGCCAGAAAATGTCTGAGCTGGGTAATTGAAAAAGGAGCTGGCCTTGCGCAGGGCAATTTTTTTGACAAGCCTAGATTTTAACCATGGGTGGATTAAAAATGTTTCAGAATTTACTGTTTGTTTAGGTAACCCATGGTGTCAGAGATCATGCATTTCTTGAACCTTCTTCAAGCCTTTTGTGCTTGCAGTAGCAGCTGGGACACTGCTGTAAGTGGCCAGATTTAAAATGTCCATGGTCCTGGCTCTTCAGCAGTGGTGGTGGCAGAGGGGMTCCACGGTGGTGGCTTGGTACAACAATTGGCTGAGTGGAAGTGCCAGGTCTGGGTCCAGAGTGAAAATGCTTCTTTCAGCCTTGGTGCCATTCATCTGTGCCTTGTGGGACCAAACCTAGAAAGCACAGAAGTAGCTCTGAGTTTTGTGGATTTGATCTGCAAAAGGGATTTGGCCCAAATCTACTGGAGGCTTCTTGTATCAATTTATTTAGGGTTGTCAGTGTTCTACTCAGAATGGCTTTCTTAGAGTTTGATTTAATCTCTGCTGGATCTACCCAAGTAGGTGGTTGGTTGATAAAATGTCTGTATTCCCAGGCTCCCTGTTATGCTGAGTCAGTAACAGCCCTCTAAAACATTCCCATTGAAACCTTATTTTACTTTCTCACATTATAGCTAAGTATTGTGTGTATTATTATTAAATACATCAACAKTCACAGTGAATTAAGTTTACTTGTATCAATTTATTACTAAGATACTTGTTAAATGGTGCCTTCCAATACATCTTGACACACATGGGGTTTTTTTTGGTTTATAAGTATTTTGAATGTAAGTTGTAACTGACACACAGTTGAGTGAGAGTCCTGAGAAGTTCCAGCTGCTCTGTATCTGTTGCAGTGGACATTGCCACAGTTCTGGTCCCTGGCTGGAATGAAACTTCCTCTGTGAAACCACAGAGGTTTCCCTTGTTCTCTCTATTCTGACCCAGCAGTTTGGCTGCCATGATGCTGAATGGACATTTAGTCTCTGTGCTCAGTGAAGCTGAATTTGATTGTAATCATCTATTGAGGACAAAATGAGTCTCACGTCAGCCTTCACTGATGTTGGTTTCCTCGGCTCAAGATGCCTACTGTGGAGGCACCTGTGCTTAGTCAGAATAATCCCATTCCTATTGTCTTACCTGATTTTTCCCCCTCCCTAATGTGGTACTGCAGGACATCTGTTTCTTATCTTCAGTATGTGAAACGGATTTCCTTGGATAAAACCTTTTTAATTCTTAAACTCTTTACATTTCTTCTCTCAGTTCTCTCTCCTTTGAATAAATTGGCATTGTTCAAACTAATTTCTCTCTTAAAATAATCCCTTCAAGATCTGATTGTTTCTGTGGCTCTCTAAATATTTTATTATTAGTCCTCATCTCCCTTGCAGTGTGATGCCCAAAACTGAAGACTGTACTCCAGTTGAGGCCTTACTCATTGTCCTGAGCAAAAGGTACATAGCGGTGTGTACAGGAGCAGCAAATTTTCTTTCTATTTCCTCTGTAGCTTTCTAATAYTGGCCTTTTCAGACCAGTTTCTGTTTTCCAGAAAACTATCAGTGCTCGGTCACATGTTCATTCCTCAACACTCTGAGCTTCCGTATATCTGGCTTTTGTGTGCATTAAATGCCTGTCCATCCCTCTGTTCTGCCTGTTCCTGGGTGTGCAGGCTAACATACACTCTGGGAATAATGCTTAAGTGTGTATAGCCTGTATATGCTGGAGGAACAGGCTGAAGTGGCCTGGCCCTTCCACTGCTGCTCCCCTTCCAGCCAGATCATGCCCTGGCTTTTTGGCACCTCATCCCTAACAAAATCCTCTTAGTCTAGTCTGGAGCAGCCTGGGACCAGGTCTGCCTTACAAATATTTTTTCACCTGCAATGATACAGTCACTGGTGGAGGTGCTTCAACAGGAGAGGGCAGCTACTGAGAGGGCATTTTCTAGAGTTTTTGAGATCTTTTGAGTGTTTTCTCCCTTTTCAAAAAAAAAAGTTTCTCCCTTCATTTTATTTCTATGCAACCTCATCCAGTGATTCCTCAGGAACAATTTATTTTCCTACCTTTTCAAAGGCTTCAAATTTAGWCTTTTGTTTGATGTGGGCTAGAATAGTTTTTGTAGGACTCTCATAGAATTTTTCATTGACTGATACATATTTTTCAGATAAATAAATTGTATTTCCTGATATTTTTACACTGAGTACTGATAGAGTTATGAACTTTTAAAGAAATCCAGGATTTGGTTTTACTGTAACCTGATGTGGTTCTTCCACTGGGTGGAGTATAAGAGAAGTATCTTGGTGAGACAACTTGGTGCGCAAAAACCAGAGCGTCACTTCCGTGCATATCTATTCAACTTCCCTGTTAATTCCAGCTCAGACTTTATAATATTATATCTATCTATATCTATATCTATATCTATATCTATATCTATATCTATATCTATATCTATATCTATATCTATATCCATAATATTATTTGATATAATATATTGAAAATATCAGAGCAGTGTCTATTTCAAAATTTGACTCTGCAAGGGAGGAATGGATGGAGATAAATCAGAGCTAGGAAGAAATTTGAGTGAAAGCAACCATGAAACAACAGAATCACTGTTCTGGGGAAAGAAATGAGTGAAAGGAACAGAAAAAGAGTAGCAAATTTCAAAAAGCAGAAAAGCCTGGGAAACAGGTAAATGTGTGTCTTCTGGGAAGATAATCCTGAAGATAAATTAACTGTCATTACTGAAACTGCTGTTAACAAAAGCAGAATGGTAAGCTATCCCGATGTGAAAGAAAGAGAAAACCGAGCAGGAGAGCAGCATCCAACCACGTCAGGAGCCAAGACCTAGAAATCAAAGGGGCTTAAGTGATAGGTCGAAATGGGGACTCGTAACTGACAGCAACTGCAACAAAGCAGCATAAACCTGCTGGAGAGTAATCGGAAAAAATCGTGTGTGAAGCCAATTAGGAAAAAAAAGTCTAAAATGCCACCTTTTTTTAAATAGGCAGAGGAAAAAGCACAACTTTAATTTAATGAAAAGAGGTACAAATAGCAGACGGGGCATAAGAGCTGGGAAATCCAACATTTCCTTCACTTTATTTGCACAGCCCTGCTGGCGGCAGGCAGAGAGATGTGGCATGGCTGCAGAGAGAAGTCAGGAAAGCACAGGCTGCACATTGGATGTAAAAATTAGAAAACTCTTATGTACAAAATGACTCCTGCCACGTTTATGGTCTCTTTTATGGCTCTTATCACTAGGCATTTTGAAGGAGTGAGAGCACATTTCCTCAATCTCCTGCAGGAAGGAGCTCATTATTCCTTATTAATTAGGTCTTCAGTCACTAATCTGTTATGTACCTTTCCAGCAACTGTTTACAGATAAGTGTTGTAGGACCTAATTGATGGAGGATAATTAGCTCCTCCCTAATTAGAGTGAAGTGTGCTTCTTTTCACTCTGTGGATGATCGCTTATGAATGAAAGGCCACAAATGGAAAGCTCAAGATGTGCAATGTGTCAGGAACTAATTTGCTTAAACTATTTCTGAAAGATTATTCAATTAATACCCAAATAGTAGGCTTATACATGAGCGTGTGCAACTGAACTTCATTTGTAGGCAGGCATGTGGTTGCCACAGACTTGAGCATTAACGTCACACTCAGTTACCATACGCTGTGCTGGCACCATGAGCAGCAGGTCGGCGAGCATCAGCAAGGAGAGTACAGCATGTGGAAATAAAGAAAAACCTTCTGGAAGTTTTATCTGCAGCTTTGTCATCTCATGTAATTGTCTCAACTCTGAAAAAGAACAAGTGGGTAGACAAGTGAGTGATAAACTTTGGGATGCCCTTTTGATTTTGGTTTTGGG
>NW_026623283.1:2683985-2692802 GCF_030028575.1 Malurus melanocephalus
TTTAAATGGCTGTCCTGTGGAACTTGCAGAGGGTGTTATTGCCAGTGAACAGAGATATTCAGTGTCCTTTGGAAACCAGATGCTTGTATCCCATTTGGCACCAAAATGGTTAGCTGTTTCCCAAAATGCTTCTCTAAAAAGACTCTAGATTACTCTTTCTGCAACACAGCTATGAGTTGTTGTCTTAATTGGTCTCAGTTACAACACTTTTACTTCTTCTCAAGATATGACTGCCTTTGCCTGAGACTGCCTGTGGTCTCCTGGCTGCAAAAATAAGACTGGAGACTGGCTGATGATTGCTGTGAAATASAAGTGCTCAGGCTTGGAGTATGTGCTGATGTATCAGAAAACCTAGGAAGGATGCRGAATTTATATAATTAAAATGTGAATAATCTATAATTATATAATAATCAAATTGCAATCTATATGATTAAGATGTGGATTCATGGCACAGGCTCAATGCAGGCATAGGTTTGTTGGCAGATATGCTTCTGTATGGATGAAAACAATGTTTGCTGTTTGACATAAGACCACTGCTGGAGAGCCCACTAAAGTTAATAGAAAGTCTCTCCTTGAATTTCCGTGTCCTTTAGCTGAGATGACATAGGTAGAAATATCTAGGGAGAGTAAGTAGGCCTCCATTCCTAGCTATGAAGAAATCTTGAAATGTGTCCCTTAAGGATATGAAACCCTGGAAAACAAGAACATAAATCCCATAAACTTTTTCTCCCCAGGAGGCTGAAATCAGTTTAATGGTTTGGGAAGTTATGTTCTGCTGCATTGCTGCCAATCTAACATATGAGTAAGACAGAAGCTGGGGAGTCAGAGGGGACATGGATGAGGTTAGGATTACCAGCRAATTTCTAATGTTCCCTGAGATTGGAGAATTGCTTCAGTTCCCTGGAAGCCTAATACTGTTAATCAGCGAAGAAAGATTTCACTGTTTCATTACTTGTTGCAGCTGAAACTCAAGGAAATTACTTGGGTCTCATTATMAGATAAAGTTAAGATTCCAGTATAAAAGAAAACTATTTTTCACACTCAGGTCGAGAGTAATTTTTTGTAGCTCAGATTTTAAAAATAGAGAGCCAGCACTGGAGAATAGGATAGAACCGCACAAAATCTGGATGCCACAGATCTGCTTTGATACAGTAAGTTTCCAGCCTGTCTTTTATCTTTATAACCATTCCTAGGTATGGTGGGAAGAGATTAGAATGGCAATCTGAGCAGTGCATCTGTCCACTGTGAGGCACTTGTCTTACTCTATTATTTTGTGGAGCCTGGAGCTGTAAAAAGGGTTGTTGCCATCATTGGRACCTAAGAAAAATCCTAAGAAAACTCCATGGTGTCAGACCTCTGGGCATTTTCTCCTGGGAAATCTTGCTGTAATGAAAGCYGAGCTGAAGGGCTCGGTTACGTCCTAGGCAATGGCCAGTTTCCAGAGGGGTTTTGATGCCAAAGTTCAGATGTTTTTCTTTTCCTTGAAAAACACAACGATTACTAGCTTAGGCTAGTTACAAGTTGTGAACTTACAGAAACAGGATATGCCATCAGCATATGTCCCTTCTCTCTCATGTCATTAGAAAGAGGTGCAGCTGCCAGCTCAGGTGCCTGAACTCAGACCAGCAGTGAAACAAAGGAGAAGCCCAGACGAGTTCTTGTTTTCCTTCTAAATAACTTGGTAAGTACTTGGCAAAAACTCTGGGAGTCTCAGTGGCGAAATGTAAAACCTTCCTGTCCCCTTGGGTCCCCTGCCACATCTGAACAGGGATTTGTGACTTTCTGAAGGGAGCTGACACATGCTAATTGGGAGGTGCCGTGACCTTCACCCTGCTGCTCTTTGCCTTTCACCCTTTGCTCTTTCCCTTTTCCTCTCTGAGCTRGGAGTGTGGAGAGCCTTGCTTTACAGCCCAGAGGAAGCCTGGAATGCCAGTGTTGATTAAAAGAGGCAGAGCATGAAATCTTCCTTGGCAGAAGTYTTGAGGGTTGGTGTTGACCCAAGCCCAAAGTCACCCAGGCTTTGAGCTAAAGAAAACCTTTTGGATATGCATTATATTTGCTAGAGGACTTTTTTGCTTTCTCTTGTTCAGTGACCAAAATTGATCTGTTTTTTCTACAGCAGCTAAATATGAAATACAACCAAAGCCAGAAGTTAAAGTTCTCCCATGGAGGAGAAAAGGCTGATGGAGAACTCAGTTGTCTCTGAAGTCAGATTGCACCTCCCATGTACAAGGTTGTGTTACCCTGAACGCATTGGCAGTCAGCTGCTACAAGGTTGCCTCTTTATTCAAAATCCCCATTTCCCATCACTTTCTCCCTAGCTGAAAAACCTCATTTTCCACCTGTCCCATGGGCTGTGCACTGTGGCTTTTCTCCTTTTCCACCTGTATCAGCTTCTGTCCAACTCCCTCTGTTATCCTGACTCCCTGAAACCAAGCTCAGTCCTACAATTTTTAACTGAGAGACCGGTGATTTCTAAGGCGCCTTATTTGCCTTGTTGTGGGAGGGTAGGGTAGCCCAGCTTTCCATTTCAGCCATCTATGGGGAGCCAGAATGAGCACTTTCCACCAAACTGAAATGATAGTATCAGCTATGGTAGAGAWACGTGTCAGATAACTTTGAGTTTATTGGTAGCTGAAGGGAACAGCTCTGGCTATAGGAATTGCATGCACAAATTTGGATACACAGGTCATTTTTCAGCCTTCTTTTTCTAGTGGGAAGGAGGTCTGAAATGTCAGCACACAGCTACAACTCTCCTCCTGAGGTTATAACTCTTGGAGTTGTGTACCCTCTGGCTTTTCAGGTGCAATAYATTGGCCTCTCCTAAGCTGAGCTCTCCTTTCTAATAGAACAAGCCTTAAAGAAACTGCAGTAAATTTCAATATCTGTGACTCTTCTCCAGCACTGTTGTRAGGAAGGGGACTGTGTCCTTTGCTGTGCTCCACAGGTTCCCCACCCTCAGGAGCCTCGAGACTGCTCACAGCATGCAGGGAAGGAAGATGAACAGGCCAGGAACCCAAAATGAGCCAATGCCRAGGACACCAATGAATGCTCCTGGGGATTTGTGCCTTCGATTCATTGCTGCCCCTTAAATGTGACCTGGTGCACAAGTGAACAGCAATCCAAGGAAATTAACCACAGRAGCATCTTTTGAGAGATACCACTTTCTCTGCACTGGCATATAATAACCAGTTCCTCTCTGAGGCTTTCCTTTATGTATTTCTTTTCTGTACTAGAGGTGCAAATGAAAGGCAAACAATATGGGTCAGGTGTGATGGTCTTGGGTAATGAGCAGCTGGGAATAATTACCTGCTACCAGGAGGAAGGATGATGGATGGAGGAGAGGAGCAGCTGTGTGGCATCTTCAGCTGGCTGCTGTGACAGGAGGGGAATCAGAAATGCCCAGAGAAATTGCTTGGAGGGGYTGTGGGGCTGAAGCAAAACATTAGTGCTGGAAACAGGCTACAGCACCCTGCTGGGGAAACACTTTCAGGGACATTTCTTATTGTGAGGCCCTTGTGCTTCTTTCTAGAAAATGTAATATAAGCCTTGGCTTCCAGCAAGACATGTATTTCCCTGATGGGCTGTGGGAAGCCTCTGCTCCACTCTTTTTAGCCTGGAACTGTCAGCCGAGGTGCTCCACTGTCTTTCCATGTAATATGAAGCAGGAGCAGAGAGTGTCGAGGAGAAAGGGGCAGCAGGCTGAGGCCAGCCTGCGTGTTCACATGGGAACAGAGGTCCTTCTAAAGCTCTGGGATGCTGAGGAGGGAGGAATGAGCTGAGCCAGAGAGCCCCTGCTTTCTGGGACYGCTGAGCCAAACTCAGATGTCATGGGCTGTGTTATATGGCTGGGACAATTCCTGTAGACACCAGCTTCTCCCCATGGCTATTTCCTGCAGCTGGGGCTGGGAGATTGCTGTCACAAAAATGCATGAGAATCTCCTCCATAGCCAGCAGGCCAGTGAAGAGCTCGGGAAACTGCTCCCCTTAGACAGTTAAACGGCTGCCTCTCAACAAGCACAATGTCACATTGAATTTGAAACAGGGAACTTTTTATATTGCAACCCCCCCCCCCAATTGTGCTGGCACCTGGCAGATGCCTGTTTACCACAGGCATCCATACACACAGCAATCAAAGGAAATCAGAGGCACGGATTAGCAACAGCTGCAAGTCATTAGTGGCAGCCATGGGAAAGCACAGCGCTGCACCCCGCTTCGAAATAACCAACGTGAGTACTCCAGAGCACAGGGGTTACCGCGGGGCACTCTGCGGGCACTGGGGACAGCAAACAATTGCCTCGCTTGTCTCTGGAGATGGCTTCTTCCCTCTCTCCCCAAGGCAGCAGTGTGTTATCCATGAATCAATCACACTTTATTGGCCATTGAACATTAACTCTTTGGGAGGCTGACTTTTGCCGACCGGGACTTGTCGGAGCTGGAGGATGGGGTCTCCACCTGTACAAATTTTCTAGTAGTTCTTTATTTTCTTTGTGCTGACTGCTGGTATCTTTGGCACTGTCTCRACACAAGAGAGGACTTGGGATCTCCTAGAGTTAATGCTCATTTTACAGGAAGTTTTATTRGAGCGAATGTAAAGCAAAAGCTGACCAAAAGCCTTATTTGTGTATCTGATTTCTTTATTCAATTCATTTTGAACSAGAATAGAGCCCAAATTTTATTTTAGAACTTAGTGTTGATTGAAATTTCCATTGCAGATTTAGGCAGCTTGGGTTTCTATTTTGATCAGTCCCCGGAAAAGCTGATTTTACTTCAAAGCATCTCTGACTCTTGGAGGAACAGGAAGCTGGTGCCCTATTAATAGAGAGCAGAATCCAGCAGCACTGAGGCGTGGCTGATTCCCCAGCAGCCCTGACATATTTGGCTGTATCTGCCCTCCTTTCTCTCTGGCCCAGCACAGCTTTCACCATCACAGGTGCAGTAGCCAAGCTGTGTGTGTGGTCCACAAGAAGTGCCTGCCTGCCTGCCTTGCCTCTGCCAGACGGGAGCCTCATCCCTCCCTTGCACTGCACCCCTGCCATGAGGAGGTGGGAGCATGTGAAGGAGTTGACAGCAAAAAATGTGCAAATGCTGATATCCAGTACACCCTTGAGCTTCTCCTGCTTTTTCTCAAGGAGGGGAATAAGAGGAAAAGGAACAGAAGCAAGGAAAGTAGTCACAGAGACTAAAGAAATGGAAAGCTGGAGGGACAGAAAAAGGCCTTTCCAAAAAGGCCATCCTTGGCCTGACCCTTGTAGCCCCTGGGTTTCTTTCCAGTCCTAAAGCCTTCAGTTACTCTCACATTCACCACAGATCTTATTTCTTATCTTCACTCCCAAGCCTCGCTAATTACCAAGATTTGGTCAGACCCAGTTTCCTCCAAATCCTCTCCTCCTATTTCTTTCTACTTTACTGTGAAAGTTGGATTTGGTTTCCCCAGGGATAACAGCATTTATGTGGGAGCAAAAGTGGGATTTACCCTTGTCTTCCAAGGCCTCTAAAGCTGTCTCTGCAAACAGTAAGGAACATGCGAAGAGAACATTAAAGGTAACAAAGCCAAGTATAATTTTAAAGTAAAAGTGAATAATTTTAAAAGGTAAAGCATTGCATTTCCTAGCAGAAGGATGAAAGCAAGGAGAAAAGATGGTGAAGTAATGTTAGTTCTGACAATCCCTCTGTCCAGCAGCTGTTTCAAATCAAAAAGTATTTTAGGATCACAAAAGTCTACAGTGAGCAAGACAGGTATTTGTGATGGAACTTCATTGCTACTAGCTGCAGAAAGTAAGGTGGCTTTCTGTGTGATGACTGGGGGAAGTAGACCAGCTTTGGGAAAAATCCCAGGTAAGTGCTTATTTTTAAAGGGTTTAGTGTTTTTCTCTTAAATTTGTGAAATGGTGAAAGAGTGCCTTCCTCATTCATATGTTTGCTAAAAATTGTGAGTAAAGGAAGATACAACTTTCAGAAGAACTATTTCTAGCTTTTCTCTCAGTAGGGGACACTACTTTCTGCGTGTTTTTCTGTCCTATTGTCTACTTAGTATTATACTTGCTGAGTTACAAATCCTGCTGGCTTTTGTTTTGGTACTTTCAAGTAAGACTGTCATTCCTCCTGTGCTTCAAAGCACACTGTGCTGTGCTCATTTGTGATGCTCAGGTGTTCTGGGCTCYTCTCTGCCTTTGCAATGTATTCTGCAGCTCCTTCTGTTCCAGCTACATGTGTTAATCCAGAAATTTGCTTGCTAATGTTCTGAGAATGGTGGATGATAACTTGTGCCTATACTGTGAAAGGGACTTTGCTGTCAAAGYTGACAAATAGTCATATAAATATTATGACTTCAGAGAGACTAACTTCCTATCTTCTGATACTCCTTTTTTTTTTAAAAAAAAAAATTTTTTACCTCTAACTTGAAGTTCATGTTGAAAGGACTGTAGTCCATCTCTGAACTCTTAGTAGAATCAGTGCTGAGGTGCAAAGAAAATCTGAGGGAAGGTCAGCAAAACGGTGTCAGAAAATCTATTTATGAAGTGAGATCTAAAGAGTTTAGTGCATTTCAGTGAATCAGAAATAGATTGAGAGATAACTTGATCATTCTGTAAAAGTACCTATATTTGGAAGATGGAGACACCTTTTCCAGAACAATTTTTCTGTGAAAGAGCTCCTGTCTAGTGCCTGTCAGTTCCCTGTGTTTAATCTTAGTAAGAGAGATGGTGTTGCAGGTATTTGACTACTGCAAATACAGGAGCAGCTCAGCAGAGGAGAGCATCACTTGCAGCTTTAAAAAGAAAAAAAAATTTTTTTTTTTGTTTGGCCTTTTGTATTTTTTTTTCCAGTAAGATTTTGTGTGGATGCAGCAACCACTTCTTGGTACAAGGATCCCTTCATTCATAGCTGTCTTTGTGGATGTTCAGGAAAGAAGGCTTTCTTTCCATGAGGTAGAGTGCTGTGATTCCTGTTGGGCCCCATCCTGCAGAACGGATGTCAAACTTCACTCTTTCTTGCTAGTAAGGGTTTTTCCCTGCTTGTGGAACTTGGTCTCCAGTTTGTTCAGCTCTTATTTTTCTGTGAAATATCATAGTCAGCAGAGTTCTGKATAATGGATGTAAACCCCCATGGATGGGCCTGGTTACATAATGCCCAAAGTCAAAATGATGTGTGGGGTCAAATGATTAAGACCTTAAGGCTTTGTTTGCATTCCTTTGCAGTGAAGGACACAAATTGCCTTTTCCAGACATCAAAAAGTTGAATTACCTTTTCCACTTGTGCCTTAACGATTGACTTTCCAGCCATCACAGAGCTGTGGGGTCTGATACCATCACCAGCCCTTCCAATGCTTTCTTTGTGATCCATGGGCAGTGTTGTGGGCTCTTGGATCAGTCTTTCAGAAGCTCAAAACCTGGCCTTTGTGGGTAATGTGCAACACTGGCACAGGTAGGTAAAAGAGGTCTATCAGACTACTGTTGACAGTTAAGTCAGTATCACATGGGAAATATGAATCCTCTGTTAAAGGCCCTAATTTCCAAGATTATTCATAAACACAAAGAGGGAAAATTAAGGCTAGATATTAGAAAGAAATTCTTTACTGTGAGGATGGTGAGGCACTGAAATAGGTTGCTCAGAGAAGCYGTGGATGCTCCAACTCTGGAAATGTTCAAGGCCAGGTTGAATAAAGCCTTGCACAGCCTGGCCTAGTGAGAGGYGTCCCTATCCATGGCAGGGAAGTTGGGACTATATGATYCTTAAGGTCCCTTCCAACCCTTAATGTTCCATGATTCCACGTCTACGATGTAGATTTTGGTACTAAATTTCTTAACAAGGGGTAGCAACTACTGCTGGTAGTTTGCTTGTACTTGGAAAAACAGGGATCTCCTTTAGGTTATAATGTCATAGTTGCAGAGCGTACAGAGAGATGGGSTTGAAAGATGAAGCTTAGTTTCGCTTCTGTAACTAATAATTACCATGCTAAATCAAAGTTAGTGTTTTCAAATTTTTGAGTGTGCACAAGTAAGTAGGTGAAAAGAATAGTGAAAACATGTTTGAGGAGCCTTAGAAGGAAACTGGAACCTGAGCATTTTTTTTAAGTTCATCCTTAAAGATTAAAAGAAAAAGTTTATTATTGTAATTCTGATTCTTTCTTCACCCCAGCAGCCAGGGAAGAGGATAGGCAATATTTTATTTCAAAGCTGCCTAAAGCACCTCATTACAGCCTGGTATAAACTTGTTTTCTTGTGTGAGGTCTGTTTCACACAGGACACTAACTTGTGTCTCAAAAAGTTCTTGACAGGGAGCAGTGGCCCTCACCCAGCCCATCCCACTCTAGTCTAGTGTGGGTAGTCAAAATYGTGCTTGGTCAGTCTCCTCACTCCAGGGACTGCAGGGGAAACTTGTGTTTCTGAGTTTGGCTGCTGTGAATAATGTCCGAGTTGGATGGCTGGAATTGCTGTAGGAGGATGCCATGAATACCTGTCTTTATGTAGCACTGGCATCTCTGTTCAGGAGGGCCTTGAATGGAGCATCTATACTGACTTAACTGCTTCTCACATCTGTTGGAGGCTGTATGTGTGCACCCTTTCAGGTCAAGAAAAAATGATTTTGTAGAAACCTTGCTGTTAGAATGACTTGCTGCTGATTAAAAGCCAGAAYGATTCCATTTTCCACTCCTGACAAGGATCTCTAAGTCTCCACAAGCACAAATACTCAGAAAGACTATCTCAATTTTTCCAGGGAGCTGTAGTGTCTTTGACAAATCACAGACAAGCACAAATACTCAGAAAGACTATCTCAATTTTTCCAGGGAGCTGTAGTGTCTTTGACAAATCACAG
>NW_026623283.1:2692812-2763522 GCF_030028575.1 Malurus melanocephalus
TTTAAATAAAGCCCTGGGGTGCTTTGCAAGATGCTCTTGGTCCTGATTCACCAGTGTGAATCAGGAGTGTGTTTGTACGTGCAGGGGGAACGAGGCTGTGTTGCATGTAGCCCTAGAGGCCTCATTAAATTGTGATGTGTGGTGTCACATTTCAAACTCGCAGTCTTGCTGTCCCTAGCTCAAAACTTGATGCAAATGATGTGTAACAATGGTTTGGAAGCTGTCTTGAAAAAAAAAAAAAAAAAAAAAAAAAAAAAAAAAAAAAAAAATAAAAAATAAAAAAAAAAAAAAAAAAAAAGTAAAACAATGTTTGAAATGATCTGAAATACCCACTTGTTTTATGTCTTTGGCTTTTCAGTTGCTCAACTCCAAGACCATTGCACTTGAGTTGTCAGATGTGTGACGTGCTCTTTACCCCSCTCCAGAACACAAAGCATCAGAACCGAGTAAGCACTTTGGAAAATGCTCTTCATAACTAATGTGCAACTGGCTGGAATATGTTTGGTCATGTCTTTACATCCTCATTTGTGTTTCCTTAGGAAATCTATCAGTGCTGTTTTGATGAAGGTCAGCATCTGTTTGTACTCATTTAACTAAAAGAAATGTGTCAAGAAGGTCAGCAGCTCTCTTAGACCTGAGAGAATAATTAGCAATAAATTATTCTACTGCTCAATTGTATTTTTTTCCCCTATTTGTTAATTATCTTCAGCCAACTTATAAAATGTGTCAGCACGAAAAGAATTATTCACAAATAACTACTCAACAAATAGTTTGAAAGGGTACTGGCAGGTGGTATGGAGGTGGCATGCCCCCTGCCTGGAGGAAGGCCAACAGGGTCACACGTGGTGGAGAATGGGCAGGACACATGGTATTGGGCTAACCTTGGGGTGGGGAAGAGTCTTTTCTTGACCTCACACAGTTGCTGTTCCTTTCAGCTCCAAGGTGCACTCCTGATACCCCCAAAAATCCCCAGGTAGCAGCAGTCTAATCCTGAGGGCTTAGAGAATGCAAGTTGTTATTTGTTTACTCAGAAGAAAAAACTTTATTTGGAGTGTTTTAACATCAAGCTCTCAGGACCAGCAAACCAAAACAAATCCTCCTTCTGACAGGAAGAAGTTGCTGTTATTTCAGAGAGGTCATAGTACTATGAAATGGCTTCAAATGGTGACTCAGTCAGGTTGTGACTTCTTTTTTTTATTTTTTTTATTTTTTATTTTATTTTTATTTTTGGCAAAATTGCTCTGTATATACTTCTGCCTCTTTGGTACTGAGCCTAAAAATATGCATGAAAAAGATGGAAGAACAATATGATGATAGTGTTTTGATGAATATCTGTCTTGTAGAAGCTTGAGACGAGCTGTAGGATTTGCACCACAAAGTGTTAAATTATCCCCTTCACATGTCAGCAATTATTCTCATGAATGAGAACTTTTGGAAGAATCTGTCTACATCAAATTCAGATCCAACTCTGTTCTTGTGTGAAACACTAATATAAACCAGGAATATTAATCATTGCCGATCTGTGCACTCAGTATACTACTTTTAAATTTTGACAAGCAAGCTGATCTAACAGTTATTTAATAGATTTAAGGGGTGCGATTTCTGACTTAACAGTATCTCGGAGGAGAAAATAAGTCKGTAAGAAAACACTTCTTTTTTCAAAATTTGTTATTGTGCAATGGGATTTATGGGCAATGTCTTTATGGTGTCTGCCTGACTGTTTTAAAGCTCCCRATTTTGCGTGTGACTGGATACAGCAACTTGATAACTTTTCCTGTCCTTGTGTATGTCCATTTTTTAGGAGTATCCAGAAGTGTTGACCCAAAGGCCACCTTCTATAGTGGTAAAAGATAAGCCTGTCCCTATCTAGATTAGTCTTTAAACTTCAGGGGCATAACTAAAGGAGGACAAAGATGTAATGTTAATGAAATGAGCTCAAGCATTGGCAATCAAGTTAATTCCTCAGGATCTGTTTGATTGAGTATCACGCTGGCTAGTAAATAACCCTCCACCTGCACCGATTTATTTTAAAATTTGTTTGCATAGTTCATGCTTAAGTGGATTTAAGATATCTTCAGAATAATCTTGACATGAAGAGGCTGCCAGAGGACAAGAACAGTCTTTCCTCATTGGTTTACTCTTTCCACAGCTTGGAGAATCACAGCTAATTGATACTGTTTCCATTTAATTACACATAATTTTTCTGTTTTGCTACCCAGTGCGCCAGGAGAACAAAACAATACTCTGTCTACATGCAAATCTTCCAATCAACAATTTAAAACCTTTATGCTCCCAAATTCATTCTCTTTATTGCAAAATGAAAATGTATGTTCTTGGGCAGGTTCTTACAAGTCTTCATTGACTGGGGTTACTCTCACTGACGTTCAGACTTGTAATTTAGTGCAAGAAGCTTCTCCCTCCCTTTTCTTGTACACTGGGGCTCAGGGGTGACATTTGGACCTGGTGTCAGTGTTCCCAGCTCCCATCGTTTTAGGAAGAGATAGATGTGCTCTTTGTGCTTGGAGCTGAGCCCCCTTCCATGCTGTCAGATCCCACCTCTAACCCTGTGCAGGAATGGCTGTATCTGTACTTTGGCGACTGCTGTGGTGCAGGTACCCCGAATGTTGCGTTGATTGCCCTGGTTTAATRGAAGATGATGTGGCAAAGAGTGGATATAGAGGAATAGAGTTAGAATTAGAGGCTTCAGAGAAGAATTTTTAGGACTGATACTCCAAGGTAGAAGGCAATGAGATTTTTCTGTAKACTTGGACGGAGCTCTTGGGTGAAGAAATTTTTGTGTGGATGGGGGGGTGTGTTGTTGGAGACAGTCAGGAAAGATGTGTGTGTGTCCAGTCCCTCTCGGCAGTAGAGTCAGCAGAGGGCTATGCAAAGCTTTTGGAAGGAAAGTAGGAAGTTCTGTAGGGAGGAGGAAAGGGGGAAGGCTGAGAAGTATTTTTAGTAGAGAGCTGCCCATGTTTCCATGAACGATGGCAAAGCCTTGGTTCTCTAGTTTGGAAAAGTAAATATTGGCTGTGGGAACGGTGCTCCAGATGCATTGAATCTGCTTTCCTAATGTTGGTAGGCTCAACCCTGTGGAGCTGAGGTTTATGTTTGGTTAATCTAGATGCTTCAGAGGGTAGGAGGGCTGCTGTTTGCCTTGACATGCCTTTTTCTTTTGCCAAGTATGCTCCCTGAGCAAAACCAGGCAATCTGTGTCCCAAGCAAGCCTTACTGACTTGTGCTGCAACTTATGATGAAGTCCTGAGAGCTGATCCTGMAAAGTGACAAAAATATGGAGGCTTTTAAGGAAACCATTGTACAATGTCAGCTGTGCTTTTTCTTTTTCATGAGAAACTTTTTCAGCACAAGTGGAGTAATTGAGTCCAGTTGTTTGGAAGAAGGATGGGGTCTCTTGGCATTTTACTACAGAGAGGTGGGAAGCCACCAGATGCTGTGGGCCAGCTGCTCTCAGTGGGGCTGTTCTGTGTGGGACCTCCCCAACTCCCATGGCCAAGACGCCCTTTTGCCCTGGGGACTGTGGCATCTCTCATCTCTTTTCTTTCCTTCCCCTTCTGTTTTAAATTCTTGCAAACCCATCTGTTTGTACCAGGGCTGGTGACTAATGCAATAACTCTTATTAGGTCAAAATAGCTGAAATCATACGGCAATTACACATGCACGCTCCCATGCACACAGAAGAGTTGTTCCCCCTGCGCCCCCCTTTTCCCATCTCTGGAACAAAACATTCCCTCACTGTTCCGAGGGCTGGAGCAGCTGCCCAGCTGGCAAGAGCAGTGATGTTAATGCTGTCAGTGAAAGGATGAGTCACTTTGCAAAAGTTATTTAGGAGGGTCGCCCTTCTTGTCCCCTTTCCCCTCCAGCCACTGATCCTTTTGGGTTCATCTGATGCTGGAGGTCTGCACTGACTGCTGCCTGCAGAGAGCACAATGAAGGCTTATCAGGGCAAGAAGGCTCCTGATGGGAGTTATAAAAATGAGTAGTCCCGTGTTTGACTGATCTGTTAGTCTCCTGAAAAAAGCTTCTGCCTGTCTTGGAAGCACGTGATASTAACTCCAAGGATGCCCTTTTCTTTATTTCTGTGTGTAGTGGTTTTTGATTGTTGTTTTTTAAAGTTAATTAGAAAGGAGTTCCCAGTGTGTGAGAGGAGATGAGAAGTAAAAGATGTAAGGAGAACAGAAAAYTGTAATACAACTTCCTTTTGGTTCTTATTTTTTTGGAAATAGGTCACTAAAAAGCTGCCTCCTTCCTAAGAAAAGCCTGTTTCTTTAAAGTTTTTTTTTAGGATGCAGGGCTCTTCTAAGACCTGTCTCTAGCTGAGCCGCCTTTCATGACCTGAGTCATCTCATTAACCCATAAGATTGTGACTGATGTTTGCTGCCTTTCCAAACTCCTGTGGGACCAGAGTGCCCCAGAAGGCAAATGTGGCACAAGCACTGCTTTCTCCCTCAGTGASAGCTTAGCAACATGCTCCCAAGTCAGCACGAGGTGTGTCACATGGCAACCTTAGCTTGTTTACTTTCTCAACTGGGAAAAACTCTGACCTTTGTGAAGGTAGCATTTGTAAGAAAGCTGGAAACTGACTGCTGTGAAGGCTGGTATTGGTGTAGTCATTGTTGTTTAGCTCATTAGATATGTTCTGATAAAGATAGAATCAAAGTCTATTTATCCTGGCCATTTGCTGTGCTTTTCAATTACYTCTCTTAACCTGGAATTGCTGAGTGGTTGCCATGGCTGTGTCAGGACACTCTCACTCAGTGCATGCAGTGATGGACACCAAGCCTGCAGTTCCCCTTCCACAGAGTACGGCCCTTCAAGCACAGGGCTGTGCTGAACAAGTGTGGTGTCCCCTGCATGGCCTAAACCCCCTTAGGTGAGGATGCCACTCTGCAGAGTTCTGATTATCAATGCTAAAACTAAGCTATTGCTGGGGTCGTGCTGATGAGGTGGGACTGGAAGTTGTTTTGGCCTCTTCTGTGATTTTTCAGTGTGAAGTGTGAGCACATGCATGACATGCATGGATTATCTTCTGTATCCTTTTCCTTGAGTCTATGGCACCTATGAGAGTCTGCTGAAAACATTCTATCATTTCTTAATGTCAGTAGTTTCCCTATCTTCTAATTTATGTCATCAAGTCTGCTAGGAGTGTTCAGTTTCCTTGATTCCTTGATCCTCACTTTCCTATCAATGATTTGGCAATTAGAAGAATGTTTTTTAAATTTAGTAGAGGGAGAAAGAAGAAAAAAAAAAAAAGACAAATTTAAAAAAGATTCTGGCATCCTTGATGACAATAGTTCTGGCTGGATAGAGGAATAAAATTCTAAACCAAATCTTTTGTTGCTTTTAACASTTAAAATGTTTTGACACTTCTCATCATTCCTATAGAAATGTTTCTTATCACTTCTTAAGTGATATGCTCATGACAGACAGGCATGCAGTCCCTTTCAGGCTGTGCCACAAATGGAGAAGTGCTGGCTCACAGTACTGATGTGGCAGAGACTTCCACTGATAGCCAGTTGCATGTTCCCTTCTGAGCACCCTGTGCCCTTGCTGGAACAGCTAAATCTAGCTGGTAAATCCCACTATTAGTTTATTAATTTTTAAAAAAAAATCTGGATGATCTGATGCTGATATAACAAAGTCATTCCCTATTTTTAAAAGCTGGAAAAGTGTGCACGTGTACATGTTTTCCACATTTTCCTCCCTCAGTGCAGCTTTCCCCTGGTGTACAAAGGTAACTGTTTAACTTGGTAGATAACTTGAAATTGTGGTGTTTGAAAATGGCAGGCAGCCTAGTTAAGCAAACTTGCACATGTAAGTGGGAAAGAATAATCTCTTGATGGCATTTAAATTAATTTCTTTTTGAGATAGTATGTTCCCTTCCTTGCTACCTCCCTGAAAAGATACCCGTAAGTTGACCATGAAATGACAAGTGAYTAAGTGTGCTGACAGAAGAAATACAAATGCAAAAAACTCAGCAGTGGCAAACCAGTCTAGTGTCATTTTGTGTCTGTCTAATTGGCACCATGTGAAATACCAAATTAAGCCTGAATATTCAGATTACAGGACTAAAATAGCCTCTACCAGAAGTTTATTCTGTTTTCTGATATTTTTGTCCTATTTTCAACCTTTATAGAGGTGACACATCCCTGCTCAGCGTTACTGGCTGCGTATTGTCAGTCTGGAGTACTGGCACTCCATCTGTGAGCTCCGGCAAGCAGCAGGTACTATAAATCATAGGGATTCATGACAAGGCTGTGAAGTTTTCTGAAGGACAAATCACAGTATCTGTGTAGAAAATTACTGTATCTAGTAACCAGGAGTGGCCCTCGGTTTGTTAAACGCTGCTGTGGTGTGTTTGGTGATGATTTAACCAGTGTGAATCAAATGCACAGAAATCATAAGCGCATTGGTGTATGTTCTGAAACTCCCATCTTCCTCCTGTGTTCGCTTTCACACTCATGCGTACGCTTGTTGCCTCCAGAAGAACTGAGCTGAAATGGAGCATTGGGCTGTTCCAAGGTTTCCTTTTAGGTTTGGGAATGGAGACGGTTGAGTCACCTAAAAGTATGTGTCTCCCTGCTGCTACGGGCTGTACTGGTTGGATGGGAGGGACCAAAGCGTAGTGGRCCCAGTACCCAATAGCCACAGTCTGGAAGTGTTCCAGTCTGTGATGGCACAGGCTGCTTTGTGGAGGTGTCCTTGGAGACTCAGCTTGGTTAGATTGGAGGCAGGTGCAGTTTGGATTCAGATGTGCACCTTTTGTGTAGGTTTTTGGATCTGTTCTTCCAAATACTGTAGGTTTTGGGGTGTCCTGCGGGATGCCCATAGACGAGTGCTCCCAGATGGTGGAGACTGACAGTAGGAGGTTTTGGGATTTAGCAAGCAGCTAATTGTGGCCAGCCGGGTGCCAAAGGTCAGGCAAAGGGATGTTCCCAAGAGGATGAGCCAGCAGCATTCCGCAGTAAGTAATTCTCTCTGTAGGATGTGGTGGAACAGTGCTTAAGGCAGATCATYGCTCATGAATTAAATGCAGCAAAGCCCAGTCAATGCGAGCTCTGCAGTGCTGATGATCAGAGCTGAACCTATGTGTTATGTGTGCTGGTCTGGGTGGGAAGGAGGGGTATGACTGGGAAGGGGGAAGCCTTGGGGCCTCTCCATGCAGTCCCTGCTYCATCTCCTTGGCTTCAGATCATGTACAGAGACACCCTTGGACTAACATGGATGTACTCAACAACCATGTGCAGGGAACAGTGCCTGGAGAAACTGCCCTGGCACATCCCTCAGTATGTCCTTGGGACATCTGTGCATGCCTAGCTTCATCCTCTGAATTTCCAGCTCTTCACATGAATTCTTGAGGGAGATGAGAAATGAAGCTATTCCTAGAAATTCCACTGCAGTTACATGTCTTTTTCCCTTAACTGACGGACTCGTCCTTGCTTCTTTTTGGTGCCAATGTTAACACGTCTTTTGGCTGTTAAGGGTAGTTTTTAGACTTGTTTAGAAGAATCTCCTCCCTTTTCCATGTGTGCCCACTTCCTGTGCTCTGGGGAAGGTTGCAGGCCCATGACTGTTGAGTATTTCTCTTTATAGGCTTTTCAGTCCCAGTAAGAACTTGGGCTCAGCCCAGAGCAGCACGGCRGTGCAGGGAACACCAAGTGCATTGCAAACAGTTTCTGTGCAGTGCATGTGCTGTGTGGWGCACTCTAAGTAATGAAGCATCATTCTGGCTTTACGGTGCTTGTTTCCCACTTGGTATGAAGACTGTGCGTAAAGCCACGAGAGAAGGGCRTATATGTTTGTATGTGTTCCTATTGCATCAAATCTTCTTGCTTGGGCTGTCTTGCCATCCTGTGCAAGACTTTCATACAAGAGATGTTTGTGTCCTTGCTGTGCCTGCCTTGGTGCTCTTGAAAACAGGAGAGAGATGTGACTCCTTTAGGGCTGGCTCTGCTCCAGATTTCTGGAGCCCCAGATGTGCCCCGCAGAGCACCCTTAGCACCACTGAGCACTGCTGTTAATGCTTCTGGCGCCAAAATACAGCTGGTGACTTCTGCTTCTTCCTTCCCACTTGACCATGAAGGGGAAAGGAAGTTGGGGGGAAGGTAAAAAAAAAAAGGGAAAACCCCAAAAAGCACATGTGTTGAAGAAAATTTTTCTTACCAGCTCAGTCTGGGATCAGCCTGCTTCCCACCCTGCTGCCTGAGGGACTGTACTCTGTGGTGATGCCTTTGGCATCATGCCTGCCAGCAGCCATTCTCTTCAGTTTGCTGCTCCTAAAGCACACTTTGGGCAAACTGCCTTTCTGAGGTGTTCACAGGAGTGTTCTCACTTAGGACAGCATTTAATTGCACACTGGAGTCAAATGGAGATTGAGTGAGACTTGAATGAAGCTTAAAGAGAGGGGATATACAATCGAGACCTGAATCTTGTTTGCAGTCTGTAACTGCCCTGTTGCACYATGCAGGACCTGCAGCTGAGGCAGGCCTGGTGCCTCTCCAA
The DNA here is from genome assembly GCF_030028575.1 of Malurus melanocephalus. Taxonomy (NCBI): domain Eukaryota; kingdom Metazoa; phylum Chordata; class Aves; order Passeriformes; family Maluridae; genus Malurus; species Malurus melanocephalus. Next base: position 2,701,333 of record NW_026623283.1, read on the forward strand.
TGCTGGCAGCTGGATACAAGGAGCAAAAGGGGACTAACTGCCCCTGTTAGGGCAGGAGTTTGGGTTTTGTTGATCCTGCACCCTGAGTGCATCAGTGATGTGCAGGCAGGAGTGATTATCTCCATCCAGCTGCTCAGGTCCGTCCCCATCTTAGCTGAGGTGATGCCTCTGGAYCCCCAGATGTGATGCTGGGTGGTCTCCAGAGAGACACCACAGCTGTTGCTTTTGAGGGGGAGGATGCAGAATGGGATGGGAGCCCYGCACAGGAACTATGTTTGGGCTGTTGTGGGAATAGGCAATACAAAGTAACCCCTCTTCCTTGTCCTTGTTWCCACAGACAGAGAATTCATAGAGGGTTTATGCTGTTGACTTCCTTTTCCTATTGCAGCGGGAACTTTGGGCCCCCTGGGGACTSTGCGTGTGTCAGAGATCAAAGGAAGGGTGTGGGAAACAGGGTTTCTCCTGTATGTCCCTGCCTGGGAAGCACTCCCATATGGCCTATTTGGCTCTTATCATCCCAGACCATGGCAGATAAACTGCTTTCCTCCAACCTGAGTAGCTCCAGGTAGCTTAGAGCTGACCCTGTGGCCAAAAAGCGAGACTCTGGCTTTGCCCATTGCATASGTCAGCATTAGTTGTGTGGCTCATTGCCAAGGACAGGGAGCTCTGAAATGGTGTTTTCTGGTTTTGGCATCTGGTGTCAGAAATGCATTGTGGTCAAAACAAGTAATTTTCTCTTCAGAGGAGTAAGCCCAAGAGAGTTTTCCAGCTAAYTTGTTCACTTCAGTGGGGTTTTATTCTTAGTTTCAACAAGCTGAAGAAAAGTAAGTATGGACTGGAGACCTCACACAACTCTGGTTGGAGAAAGCATGCAATTCCACCGATGAAGCAGTGTTTCCTAAAATAACAGCTTTGGGAACCTCTGCAATCTGTTTCCCTGTCTCCTACCCTTTYACAAGAACTGAGGAGTCTTTCAGCATTGTGAAGGCAGGCTGTGAAACAGCAACCAGAACAAGAGTGCCTCAGTCTCTTGCACTCTATCTGGAGACCTATTGGGCTATTATTAGCAGGGGGCACCAAATACATTCTGTAAATATTTGAAAAGCCCTGTGAAGACACATGCTCTTTTATGAGCCCCACAATCGTTGAACTCAGGAAAAATGCATTGGATGAGCCCAAGCAGTTCACGCTTATCACCCCATTTTGTTCTTGTCTGTGTAAGGAAACGCACTTGGATGCCTCTTGGGTCCAGGCTGGAAATTCTGTCCCTAATTCTTGGCAGAGAGTGTTTATTTGCGAGTGGAGATTGGACAGCTGGGCTCCTGAGCCCCTGGGCTGACACATGGTGGTCTCCTGGCACACAACTCGTGCGCTGGGGTCTGGGAGATGGTCTGAAGGGTCAGCGAGCTCCTCCAGCGTACTGCGAGATGCCTGATTTTTTTTTTTTTTTTGGGGGGGGGTGGGGGGAGCGCGAGGAGGGGGATTTCCTTATAGCTCCTTGTCCTCTTTCGGAGCAGGAGTGACCGGCAATCTCGGTTTCCATCGCTAGAGGGAGGAAAACTACACGGAATTACCACCCTCTCCGGTCTCTGCTCCGTCCATCCACTCCRGGCAGGAGAGCAGATGATCTTTTAAGACGTAATAGGTTAGGAAAAGGTAGAATTGTAGTTGGTGAACTGTTTTCCTTCGACAGAATTCTATGGAAAAAAGCAAGCTCAATCTTTAACAAAAGCAGATAAAAACTTTTTTTTGTGTTCTTGAAGCAGTGCACAGCAGATACCTCTTCTTTTTCCATTTGAAAGTGTAGTAAATTGAAATTATTTAAGAGAAAGATGATGACAGTTTCAACTTAGGAATGGGAACATAGTTGTAAAGACAGCCTGATCCCATGGGAAGTACTAGAGAACAACTTCCCTTTGCTTTCAGAACCTCTTTCATGAAATCCGGTAGCTCTTTATCAATCTAGGTTGTCGTAGAATTGTGATAATGAAAATTAGCTAAGGTCAGCTTTTTCACCAGAATGGCRTGGAGCAGCTATGCTGGTTTTAACATGATCTGCGGTGAAGGGGACCATCCATTTTCCCTGCAAAATGTGGTTAATGTACACATGTCAGAATGAGCTACTGGCTTTGTGAGACAAAAATGAAGGGTGCATCTCTTCTCTAGACTTTTTTGAGGGCCATCGCCATTGCACTGTGCTGTAAAGTACTGTAGGCAAAGATGCTGCCATCTCGTGAAAGATAAGCTTTTGAGGGGCTGCTCTTGAGGGATGGCAGTAGACTTTTTTTTTTAATAATGTTTAAAATGAAAGAAAAAAGTAAGACAGCTCATTGCAGCATGGAAATAATAGTAATAAAATTAGTAAGTAAATTAATAATAAAAACAGGAAGCAAAGCTGACCAAGAATGAATGTGGCCATAGCCTGTCTCTTGCTCAAGCYTGAACAGAGAAAAAACAGAGACAGTAACAAGTCAAAAGAGAAAAGGCACATATGTGGGTTTGTATTTGTTCTTTGTTTTCTTATTTACTTGTACTTTTAATTACAAGCCCTTATATATTGTTGGTAGYAGTAGAAATCAAAGAAAAAAGTCAACACTTTTTCATAATAAAAGGAAGCAGAAATGGTGCAGGACTCTAACTCTGGAAAAAATTAAAAAWTGAAACTATAATGAGATCTTTAATGTGCGACTCAGAGGTGGTCACACTCGTAACTGTCTGAGTCATTATCAGGAGGGGAAAAGAGAAGGGTTGAACTGCACCGAATATGCATCCTTCCTTCCTCCTGCCTTTATCTTTTGATGGAAAAAGAAATGTGCACATCTGTATTGTGCAAAATGTGGCTTCTGGCAGTGAAAACAGCGTGGAAGGGCTGAAAAAGCAGCAGCTCTTTGTAGGACAGGACAAGGGGGTATTGGGCTATGCTCTGGGCTCAGCCTTCCTCGGGGAAAGCCTCGTCTGGCTGCAGTGTCGGATGGGGCTGGCAGTGGTGGAAAGGAGGCAAATTTCTTCATCCAAAGCCCGTCGGARCATCGCYGGCGCTYGGGAAGAGAGGATGGGTTCCAGGARSGGATGAGTGCCTGAGAGGAGGGTGTGCCAAAAAGATGTGGCTGGCAGTGGAGCAGCTGGCCTCTGCTGCTAACTCAGATTGGCTTGCCCAGGAGGATCCTAATTACAGCACAACTGCTGTCTCCATAATCGCTGCGGCAGGAGCAGCGCGGGCCATAAKGCACTGAAAGGGACCTGGATATGGCAGAGGAAGATTATTAGAGTTGCTGCGCTCTGTCCTGGCCACTGAGTTGCACAAAACCTACCAGATGTCAGGGAGGAAGAAATGGGTCATCCTCAGCACAGGCTTTTGCAAATARTGTCACTGACTGCTTATACATGAACAACGTGATTGCTCAGCGAGGCTGGGTTGTGCTTTACTGAAAGCATTTGTGGGGAAAGCTTTGGAAATGCAATGAGTCTTCTTGGGCACTGGGGTCTGATTTGCAAAGCAGCAGCCACTTATGTGGCTGGTCTCTGATGGGAACAATAAAAGCTGCTCAGACAGCTCCCAGTGAAGGACTGTAGTTGTGTCGGATATTCCCTGTGTACCAGGAACACCGGCCCTCACCCACCCGTGCCATCCRCTGACAGATGAAATCATTCTTGACAAAACTTGGGCCTGGCARTTATCAAGAAAAGCAGCGATGAGCAACAAGAAAACTATGCTTTAGGATGYGAATGTTATTATTTTTTGTTTCCTGGTATGTTTCCAAGGTCAGCTTCTTCAGATATATTTTGAAATCAAAATAGTAAGCTCAGACAACAAGCATTCAGGGGGAATGCATYGAAGCAGATGTGATTTTTGTAGTATGGGCAGAGAGCTGACAATTGGAAGTTACTGCTCATGCCTGTTGCATTTAGGTTCTAGGATAGGAGTTGTTCCCACCACTTCATTTATGAGATGGAAACATCAAAGATTTTACAATGCTCTGTTTGAAAGTGCTCCCTCAGAAAAGGACTGGGAAATGTTAAACTGCATCTTTGACTTTCATGCCAAGTGTTTCCCGAGTGGAAAATCTGGCGCTTAGTCCCTACATGGAAAGAAGGGAAGCGGGATGCAGGTAAAGMATTATTCCCTACATCCTCCCACTTGCTTCGCAGCAGAGGAGAGCCCCCGACTGCTTCCYGCAGGCTGTGCCCAAAGCAAGTGTTTTTCTCTCACGCCAGACTTTAATCACATGCAATCGCCTTATGGATAGCCAGGGCAGTAATGGCAATCTTAAATATTGCTGGATGCCTCACATTTGCTTTATCTAAGTCTGTTCACACTGTTGCAGCTTTTCGTGCTGGTGATGATGTGGCGGAGAAGGACAGAGTGAGAGAGTGAGATAGTGTGGAAGTGGGAGGCCGTGCCAAGGTGACGAGCTATTTTGCATTGGCATCTGATGGTGCTAATCAGGAACCGTGTACTTTAGAAGGTGTCTTTTGATAACGTGCTTTTATAATTTAACCTTCCCCATATTTTTGGATATATAATTTGAGTAGGGTTTACAACCTGAATCTGCTTAGGTGCCTCTGGTTTCTGACACAGCAGCAGCCTTTGAATCAGCGAGTGTCTGCTCTTGCTGCTTAATCTCTGAGGCAGCCAATTTGGGGACAGAAGGAGTTTTTACTTTATCTGCTCCAACCACACTTGTACTTTATTCCTTTGTATTGGGAAAACAGGAAAAAAAAAAGAAGCAGAAAAAAGGAAAGAAGCACTGTGTGTGTGAACACGTGTGTGTGTGTTTATATAGCATGGGAGACAGAGACTAAACTGAACAAGTGTGGGAGGGTGAGAACCTTTATTGTGCAACAAACTGATGGCACCAAATATGCTGCATTTGTTGTGAGTTAAAAGGTTYATACAAAGATTTTCTTAGTAGTGTCTAAGATCTTAATAGGGTAATTAATCTTTCTAAGTGTTACTGCCAGATTATGGGATCAGCTATTACCCCTGGCTACAGAGTACTCCTTTGTGTGTTGCTATGAACAGGACTAAGTGATGAGACTACTCCGTTTGCCAAACAAAGATATGGTTGCTGCTAGCTTGTTTATGTTTGAAATGTGTTTTCTGGTGCAGTAAGAGAAGGCTGCACCATTTCTTTGGGAATATTGGTGCCCYTTAAAATGAGTCTTATTAGGAGAAGAAGGGGATGAAGCGCTGTAGAATTTCCAGAGCTTTATAGAAAAGTGCATATATACTTTAAGAGACATAATGGCGACTTGTTTGGTTTAATTTTTTTTTTTTTCAAGCAGGAAAATAGATAGCTAATGTAATTGTAAGAAAGCAGCTGTAGGAATAGATAAAAAGTGGTCTCTACTTAAAAACTTCTGCATGGAATGCAGAAGCCACACTTTAGTTGAGGAATTAAAATCCAAGTTGTGTTGCAGCAGGATAGGGTAGGGCAGAGAAGACGTGGAAGAATTTCCCCAAGAAATAAGCTTTGCTCAATCCTGTTTATTCATAAGGGTTAGTCAAAACTAAAGGTTGTTTTTTTTTGCTAGATAAGGGAACTACTTTTAAAAGTGACATTGCAGCCAGGGGAGCAGGGAGAAGAGGAAAAAATAGTATATTGCCCRATGGGTACAACTGGGTCATTCTGGAGAAATGTCTGCTTGGCCATATTTTGACATCTCCTGTACTGCTGAATGAACAGCCTCTGATCAAGGTCAGTATAGACTATTCTGTCCACATCATTTAGCCTGGTCTAGTGAAGGCTGTCCTGTGATGATAAAGAAAAACTCCAAATCCAGGCTTTAATACATAATATAGCTGGCTTGAACCTAGGRTTTCTTTTAAAGCATCCCAGAGGTGTCACCTGTGTGACTGTTCATGTGTGGGTGAGTGCACTTCATGTGTAGCAGCAGTGCTGACGCTGTCACATGTTGAGATGAAATGTTCTGGGCTGGCTGGTGTTTTCTRGGCATTGGGTGGGAGGACACACTCACAGGATATGTGGGAGGAAACCTTTGCTATGTGGCTGAAGATGTGGTCAGTTTGGAGAAAGGTGAGGAAATGGGTGCTATGGTAGGAGGAGGAGGGGATGGTGCCACCTTTTGCCATGCTGGAACACGGATGCTGATGGCATGCTGCAAGCCTGAGGTTAACAGGGTCATTCCCTTTGTGAGGGCAGGTACCTGACACAGGGTCAGCTGGGGGGTCTGGCATTGCCCACTCATCTCTGTGGCCACCATGGGGCTGTGTGCTATCKTCTTTGTCTGCTCTACAATGGTTTACAGCTGAGCAATGATGAAAAGGAGRAGTTGCATCCTCTTCCCAGTCTCAGCAGGAGAGCTGATTTATACAAGGCTTGGAGAATCTTGAAACGGTGCCAAACCACCAGAATGAAGTCATAATGTTCCAGCTTGGCATAGTGTTGAAGAAGCCTCCCCCAGGGCACACTGTGTGGAAATAGGAAGTGGGATTGAACAGGGTGGGCAACGAGGCTCTGTAGATGTTTATCCTAGATGGTGGCATGCCCCTGCCTGGCTTGTCCCTAGATTGAGATGGTGAAGAGCCAGCACTGCTGGCCTGGTAGGGTTTGCACAGCACTGAGCTGTTTCTGGTGGGCTCATCTGGCTTCCTCTCTGGCAGGTCCTGCTGCCTGGCCACTTGTTAGGACTTGGGGAAGAGCGTGACACTGGGCATGTCTACATGGTCCAGAGGGTCTGGGGGAAGGAGCCGTTTAAGTGGTGGTGGTGGTGGGGAAATCACCAATTCCTCCCACTGGGCTGTGCCAGTGGGGCTGTCCACGGGGACAGAAAAGGAGGGTGATGCTTGTCCCACACCTGTAGGAGTCATGATGGTTGAAAGCCCACCAGGCTTTCAAAGCTGCTTCAGAGTCGTCATCCTTGCTAAGTGATTGGAGTATGCCTCCTAGGRATTCAATGTTTGCGTGAAAGCTACACCGAGCTTCAGGCTCCATCCTGTTGTCCCAGCACCTACAGAGCCTCTCCTCCCACATGTAGCACTGGGATTYCTCACTCTGTAGTGCTGCAGAGATGTGCTCTTTTTGTAAATAGATGTCTTCATTGGTCAAAGTACATTTACAGCTTTCTTCATTCTGTATTTGGGATTTGTAATTTGCTTTAAAAGTCTCAGTTTGATTCTAGAGGTGATATGCAATGTGAGATGCTAAAAACTCCGAAAGAAAGTCTTTGAAGATAATTAAACTACCTTGCCACAAAGAAGCTCTGAGGGTTATAAGGAAAAAAACCCAAACAAATCTCTATTAATGCAGAGTAAAGATGACCCAGTTGTAGCAGAGATCTTTCCAAATGGAAAATTTGAATCCAGGAAGTAGAGAATCAACGTACATGCCAATAAAACATTAACTCTGCCCCCCTGGAGCTGGTACTGCTGGTACTGGGAATTATCTGCAACCACTCCAGCTGCAGTTGCTGTATTAGCTGGAACAGTATTGAACGGTGGGAGGATTAACACAAGTTTTGCAGAGCTGGAAGAATAAAGGGAAAACATTTCAGAGTGGGTGAGAAGCTGAATGCACATACCTGTGTGCGTACATGCGTGTGCGGGAACTTCAGCATTTCACTTCAGCACTGAGATGCAGTAAGGAGACATATCTAGAAATGGGGATTTGATGGCAGAAAGGCATAAGATGATACTGACTTACAGGTTTGGTGCTGGAGTGAGGTGCTGCTGCAGCTGTGTATCTGGGGGTGGGTTAGATGTACAGAGCTTCCCTCTGGCACAGCACGCCTGTGGTGCAGTTAGCACTGGCAGGAAGGTGTAGGATGCTGTCTCACTGTGGTCATCGRTGGTCATCCTCCTTTCCTTGAATTGACAAAGTGTGTTGTAGAGGAACTGAGGTCAAGGAACAGTTGTGCAACTGAATTTTCTTATTTTCAAAGGATTGCTTATCCAGACTGATATGCATTACTGGGCAGCTGGGACTTTCTGATAGCAAAGATATTTGTCAGGGAATTTCCTAGTTTATTCAATAGTAGTAGAAATTTCTTTTTCCTTTCTTCTTTGTTATTGAAAATAATGGTAACTTAAGCACTTGAAGTTAAMATATAGGTTTTTGCTTGATATATATACGTTGCTAAAAAGGAAATAGGGTGTCTTATGTTAAGTGGTTGTGTTCTTTCTTATGTAACAAAATCAATTTTGTTGCTGTGTAATGGAAATTAAAGTAATGTTCTGAAATATCTGTGGGCTAGCAGAAGAGGAAAGGCATTCAAAATTGTGACCTGCCTCTCCAAGTCTTCAGTATTTTCTCCTGTGAGGGCTGCAACAGCAGGCTGATACATCTCCATCCTGCCTCCCTGCATTTCAGGCAAGGTGTAGTCAGAGACGGCAGAGATTTCAGACCTATTTGAAGTCTCAGCCTTTTAACAGGAAAAATTTTCTGGCCTGCGTGTGAGCCAAGCTGGCCCTCTGCTATGTCAGATGCACCTGAACATCTTCTCTTATCCCTGTTTTTTGGCAAGCCCACAATATGAAGAAAACATTGCAATGACGTACTAACTTTGTTTCAAGAAGGAGCTAAAAACAGCCYCTGGGTGAGAAGGGATTTATTAACAAGCCATGGGACTTTGGTATGCCTCAGGCAACATTTTCAAACTGTTGCTCTCCCAAATCAGTCTCTATAATTATACCGCTTTCCAAACAGAAAAAGACAACATGGGAAATTAATCTATTGAAATATCATAGGTCTGAGCCTAGCAGCAGAACAAAATGGATTATTGTAACATAATAGTAAAATAGGTGTGACTGCAGAATAGTGGGTCAAAGCAAACCTTCAGAGGAGTAATTATTTCTTACTATCCTACTTGTTCTATTTCATCCTTAGGTGTTTAATTACACAGTTTTYCTTTTCTCCTGTCCTAACATGCACCACCAGGCAATTTTTTTTTTCTTTGAGCCTTGGAAACAATACGATGAGTACTTCATTGGAGCTGCTCTCCTAAAAATAAAACTTTGAACAGTCTGAACAGTGGTAGGACCAGATTTTGCAATTAGGACTCTCTCTGGAGGGTATGAGATGGATGAAGGTGTCCTTGTGCTGGGTGCTGTACCTTTTGTGTTAAGGCAGGAAATTTAGGATGGTAGAGCTCTCAAGAAAACCACTGTATTCTGTGCAACTTGCAGCCCTTGTGTAGAGTTAATTCCATCCTTGGAAATGGGTTAGGTGTAAGCCGAAAAAGGATGTTGCCTCAACACTGTCCCTATCTGGGGATGAGAGACTAACTRCTTTGCAAGGATGTTCACTGGCTAAATGTAGTAAATGATGCCTCAGTGTTACTGTCCTGGAAAAACAGGACTCAAGTGTTTTCTTAAAAAAAACCCCAAAAATCCCTGCCTGCTTAGGTGCTTACAATGTTCCTGTCATTTTAGTCTTCAAACGCCTACTATTCTAACATCTCAGCTGATAGCACAGTGAAAAGCAAATCTCTCTCAAGCATTTTCCTCCCTCTGGGTAATAGCTAATCTAATAATAGTTTGACTCCTAACACCACAATAGCTCACTTTATAACATATGTAGAGGGAGGAGGCTAAAGATTTAATCTCCTCTGTGGTGACCCCAGACTCCTTGGAAGTAGAGTAACAGTACTGAACTTGGCCCTTGCACTGCTTATTTATCACCCTACAGACCTTTTACAGGCTTCAGTGTTTCTCAGATTTGGCTTTAAAAAATCCAGCAAACCCAAACAACCAATCCTCCCCAGCAATACGCGTCCCTTTCACTTTCAGAGGGTTTTTTTCCCCCCCTCTTGTGTTAATATTTCCCTTGTTAATGTTTCTGCATGAGATCTATTTATGCATTTATTTTGTRCTTTTACATCAGCCCCAAATGATCTTCCTATTAGCACAGGAAGCTGGCAGCAGCCAGTCTGCAGCCTTTGGATAGTCAACTAATTAAGGGAAGAGCAGGTGTGGATGGATCTACYGAGTCTAAAAATAATTGCCAAAAATTTAAGGTATTGGTCTGTGAGTGTTAACAGGTGGAACACCGTTTTCATACCTTCAATGGAGAGAAAAAGAAGGGCTAGAGGAAATTATTTCTTCCCTATGATTTAAAAGCTCTTCAGAAATAAAATATGTCTGTTCTGAAAAAGAAAAAGGAAAACAATAGAAAAAAGGAAAAAAAGTCCTTGTCTTGCACATCTTTAGTCTTGAAGACAAATAAAGGATAGTGYAGGGGCTCTTACTTACAGTGACCTGGCTGAGTGATGAAATGGATGGTCTGCARGGAAATAATTCATATTCTCAGGCTGACACTCAGAAACATAACTCACAAATGACTACAGATGTTAGTSTCTATTGTTTCTTTGCAGTTCTGTTTATAAATAAAGCTTTCTCTGCTTTCAGTAAAATGCTCAAAATGTTCTAATCTGCAAAAAGCCTCTTTCCTTAGTGCTAAAGAAAAATATGATCTATTGAGCAAAGTATTATGCAARGGATTTTGTGTCCAAGAATATATTCTCTCCTCACACTGATTTAYCCTCCTCCCCAGTTTCTTTACTGGCTTTCTTCCTTTGTGCTTGATTTAGTAATTTATTCAAACACTTCTAACCAGGGGGCGTTTTTCACCAGGGTGCAGTGGCAAGAGACCACAAAAGCATTTCACAACATGTACAAAATGCATTAAAACACTTTCAGGGTAGTATAACGTGTGATAGGATAATGTGAGAATAAAAATATGTAAACCAACCACCTACTTACTCAACTGGTTTCATTAATTTTGATCTGACTAATATAAAAGTCTTCTTGGTGGATATTATTAATCTTTTATGGGCTGTGTAGAGTTGTGTCTAAATTTAAATGCAAGTAATAAATGATTGCTTGTATGAAAGCTTGCATGTGTCAATCTGCAAAAAGCAAGGTGAGAGGAAAACCCAGCAGTCGAAACATATGCATTGTTTATGTTTTAAAACTCTGGGAGCATCTAACCAAGCAAACAGGTGTTGATCTGGAGAAGTAAGGAAGGGGACTCATGGTCTGAGACTTTTGGGATGCACTGCTGGCTTTAGGGACTTTAATTTCTGAATGTGTGTCTGGAAATCCCAAAGCAATCTGGGACGCTAGCCTTTCCCCTTCTCTTCTGCCTCTTAAGTGCTTAGAGGTAGGGAGGGGAAGGGTTTTTGAGGCTAAATTGGTCAYTAMGGATCACCTTTTAGTGTCAAGTCTSCTTCTCAGGGCACTCAGTCATGTGCACGTGTGACCTCTGCCTGCTAAAGTATAGGATGCTCTGGGTTGGAAAGGGGATTGTTTATAACTTGTTTTTTGCCTCTGGTTCCTCTTTGTATGGTTAATGAGATATTCACTAGAGCAGGGATTGGGACAGGGTAACCAGCCTTCCCAGCTAAGTGTACTAATTAGTCTCTCTTTCTGTGTCTCTTAATGAATTCATACATATTCATTGAGAAGTAGAACAGCTTCAGTAGGAGGGAATCAAGGAAAAACTGAATACCCTGCAGCCTACCTGATGGTTATAACTTTCTCCTGATGGTTAGAGAGCATGGCTTAACTTCTTTGAAACAGGTGGAGGGRAGAAAAAATGCTTTTAGCCTCTAGGGTGAATTTTCTGACCACTAGACCATTGCAGGCAAGATTCTTGTCTCCTTTTGCAGCGTGTGTGTGTTCATCCTTACTTCCTATCTTCTTTCATTGCAAGTGCCTTCCTACAAACTCTTTTCCAACTGGATCTGAAGAAAAGGTTTGGCTTGCACTTGTTTGCTAGGCAAAATAAGTCTTCATTTTAAAAACTGATCTAGAACAGTTAAATATTTCCCTTCCTTATATTGCCCCAGAAATATTTCTTTGGTTTGATAAAGGTACAAGGAATCAATTACTGATGTAATTTTACTGAAGTGCTTTTTAAAGCCCTCAGCCCCTATCCTGCTTTTGTATTTAATCCTCAGGAACACTTACATCTTGCCATGAAAAAAAAAAAAAAAGAACTAGAAATTAATAAAAAATACTTGAAGACAGGTGAGTAAGCATAGGCAGAGAGTACTGACAAAATCCATCCTGCTGATGTAAAACTGGCTGTGAAATGGATGCTAAAAATAAACCTCAATTCTAAAAGTCAGTTCTGACAGACCTGGGTCCTGTTTCTCTCTGTAACATAATTTGCCACAATCTGTGGGCTGATGTTGCAGTAAATTAGGTTCGTGATACTTACTGTTAATGAGTCACTGAATAAATACATCTGTATAAATTAGCCCACAATTTGCCTGTTGCAAAAATAAACAGTTTTGATTTCCTGTGTGAGCAGCATGGTAAGCATTGTACACATGTAGTTTTACTAAACACTGAAGATGTTAAACTGTGGGAAAAGAAAATGGTCATGAACAGGTACTCGAGTGGCATGCGGTGGGATGGAGAGGTTCAACCCTACTCTGCATCCCACTAAGTTGGAGTGGGAATGTGTAAGGTAGCATGGGGCAGGAGGGGTCAGCCTACAGATCTGAAGAATCAAGTCCCCGAGGTCTTTAAAGCTATCATCTTATTCTAAACTGGATGTTCTCTGTGTCAGCATGAATGAGAACAGCAGCAATAAATCACGTACCAAACAGCAGTGCTCAAGATGTTGTGTTTTGGTAGCATGGTGGCTTGAGCCTCATTGCACTGGATCCTGTGTAAGACCAAAGTAGGAAATGTTCCACTCTCAAAGTATTTTACAGTTCAAGTCTGAGAAGATGTAATAATACTTGGAAGGAAGACAACAAAACCAGTAATGAGGACTTGGGTTTATATGGGCCAGATATTTGCACAGTCACAGTAGATGCTCCTATGCTTCTTTTGCATGTTTTTAATCTCCAAGTATGGTAGTCCAAGGGTTTTACAAGTTACCAAGTCTGGACAGACTTGGCTACCTGTTTTTTTTTTTTTTTTTGGTGAAACCCCCTCCGTTTCTATGCACTGACTTCAGCTGAGGATATGTGGGAACAGAATTCAGTTCAATTTTCAGTCCTTGTGAACTGAGTAGTGTAATAGAGAGTTTAGCTGTGGAGCTGCACTTCAGTACAGAGAATAATCATACCATGTCAGCCTCCCTGAAATGGCTGTCTGTGTTAAGCTCTGGGTCATTTCCAAGGGTTGCAAGGAGCTGCCTGTCTGCTGGCACTAGACATGTGACCTTAGTGAAATGTCTCCTTCGGTGTCTACAGGCTGCGATGTGTCACRCTGATAGACGTTTTTACCTTAACACTCACTCAACAGCAGCTCCCTGATGTGACAATGCTTTTCTAATTCATAGATATCTGAGATGGATGCCTGTGTAATGTTATGTCTCTTTGCCTAGCTGGTCTGATAAAATGAATATCCTCACACCAAGTCATTAAGTGAGTGGCTCATGATGGCRTGCAGGAACAGGAGCTTCAGTGCTTATTCCACCCCTGTCCTGTTGCAGGCATTTCTTCTGGAGATGACTGACCATACTGCCAATGCAATAGATCTAAAGAATACTTGGCAATTGGTGGCTTCTTTGGGCTGGAGGTTACTTTAAAAGCACCCTGGTAAACCTCTGTCTTGTCAATACTATTCTATAAGGGTGGCATTTTCTAGGCAAGGATTTGTGAGCTTTTTATGCTGCAAGCTCTCTCCTGCCATGAAGCACAGTCCTTGCTTGCTGGCACACAATGCTATGATTCCTCATCTTTATGTCTTGGTATGCTACATGCAGGCAATCAACCTGATTTGGAATTTACTGGCTGGCTGCCAGCCCAGGGAACATGTGAACCCTGCTAGAAGATGCACTTGTCAGGATCCACCACCACCGACCAGTAACCGTACAGACAAAGCTCACTTCTCTTTGAGCACCTCGCATGCTGTGGAAGGAAAATATTGAAAGGTGTATGGAAAGCATGGGATGAATTAATGAGCCAAATATACAGTGCGAAACCATAGTCTGACCAGGAGAAAACAGGGAGAGAAGTGATATTTAAGCTCAGCCTTATAACAATGAAATGCTTCTCTGAAAGTCTATTATATACTGAAATAATAATTATGAAGTTGTTTATTGTGCACGTGTGTGCATATATACATGCACACATATGTATGTGTATATATATATATATATATACACATACCTGCACATGATGTATACATACCTGACTCAAGTCAATTTGATTGTGCAAATTAGAGAGCAAGCTTGTCCTGACTGGGGAATTTATAAACTCTTTCAAGAGGTGTTTGCAGAGGTTATCATTTGCCCAGCAAGGTTAATCCTGCTCTGGTCAAGGGGAAGAGAGAAACTCCTTCCCCATGCTAAAGCAGTAGAGATAGAAATTTTTTTTTTTTTTGTAATTTCCCTACAGGAGAGCTTTTCTCTTGACAGAGAGGGTCTTTTTAGTAAGACTGAACAAATGCCCATCACAGGGAGATGTGAACTAGGAGATGCTAWTTTTTTCTGGTTTTAAGAGAAGTGTTTTTACAGTTAAGCTCCCACCTCAGTGTTGACAGCAGGCTCATGGCTTTTAGCCAGAAAGGAGGGCTCCCAGCTCTGCCCCCAGCTGCCRGCAGAAGGACCTGGAGGGGCTGCCCTGCTTGCTGCAGGGCAGTCTGGGGGCCTGAGGCTGCGCTCGCTTTCCCCTCGATGTGCTCTAAGCCTTGGCTCCATTTCACAGCTCTTCATGGAAATGACTCYCTGTTCTGGGAGGGACTCAGTCTCTTCTGAAATGATAATGCAATCCAGACATGAACTGGCAGAAATGTCATGAGACTTCTTATTCTTGTGTATTTCCAGTGTGAATGCTCTCAAAATATCCTGGGAAGGCAGCCTTGGCATTTTTTCTGATGAACTGACACTGACCTGACAGCTTATTGTGGTTTCTTCCCCCAAAGACAGTTATATAGAAAAGAAACTGAARGATCCCTTTCCCATCCTCTGCTGTTTTCCAGCTGTACTAATGATAAAAATGATTATTTTTCTACGCCGTATTTTAATAATTGCTGGTGTATCAAAATGCTTACAGTTGCACACTACCTTGAGATAATATACACCAACATTGACTTAAAAGTTATCTATCTCTGAATCATGTGTAATGTGCATTTGAGGAGGATCATTGCACCAGGTAGAAGAGGGCAAACAGAAGTTTAATATCATCCTCTGAGCACAAATCCAGAGAAATAACTTTCTCTCTCAACATATGGGCATCTTAGGATGACTTTTCTCCTTCAATGTTGGCACCTAATTTACTGCCTAGAGGTGAGCAGCAGGAATAGCTGCTGGTTATTATGTTTGTGTGTTGAGAGGACAGGATTCCCCTTTCTCTGCCTCCCTCTTTCCTCAGATTCCTGATATAACCCAAATGATGGAGGGAGAAAAAGGGTTTCAYAGGCTTTTTCCAATTTTGTTTTCATATGTGAAGGAGCTGCTGATATGGTACAAGAAGAGTCACTGGGAAAAGGACTCTGAGGATAGACTGTGGTCAAGGACTGTTTTCRGAATCCTCTAACAGCTGGGAAACATGAGTGCCTGACTTAGTGAGCTCTGAAAGGGAAGGACCTYAACACAGACCTTGGCCCCACTGTGTGTAGTCTGCCTGTTTTAGGGTAAGTTAGGCTAATTTTGATTTCTCTGCCTAATCTAGACAGACCTTCCTAAGAAGGAGATCCTCGATTGTCGAAACTGGATAGGTGTTTCAGGAAACAAAATGGTATTTCTTCAAGTTTCTATCCAACATACTTATGAATGGGAACACGGAGCTATGTGAGAACAATTTAGCTGAAGTGTCACAGGAGAGCTGTCATGGAGYTAAGGACAAACCCTGCTCTTCAGCCCCATGGAACTGACATTCCTGTGGGCTCCTTGTTTTCAATCCCCKAACCAGAATGACAGCATTTCATATCATGCAATTGCATACATTTTTTGTGAGATGGAAGATAGGAGGCACTGAAGGGCTGGATCTGCTGGTTTTTGCCCAGCCATTTTTTGTTGGGCAGCTGAGTTTGCTGGTTTGTCTCCTCTGGCCTTGACCTGGCTCTTCATCAGGGCCAGGCACCTCTGTGGTTCCTGGATGCTGATCTTAGTCATCAACCACTGAGATGCTAGAGCAGATGGGATTGCTGCTCAGAGTGGAGCTTGGGGAGAAGATTTCTTCACGTTTCCACCTCTCCCATACAGTCCTCAACAGCAGAGATGTGTCACCTATGGACAACTCCCTTCCATGAGTGAAAACCTGGGAGAGAAGCAGGTGATCCTCTTCAAGCTGGTTTTGGGCAAGTGGCTGGGTTGAGCTGATAGTTTGAATATGCCTGATAAAAAGTGAAATGTGTCACCCAGCCAAGCACAAAATTTTATTTTTAAAGCAAACTTGACTTAATGTGTTGGTAACACTTGGCAAMCTGAATGGTTGTTCACAGAGAATTGAACTGCTGCACACTTGTTAGAAAGACAGAAAACACAGTCAGTACCAAAGCTGCAAAAGCACTGYGCTGGTAAAATATCATAGCATGACAGGCACATCACAAATCTATACTACAGGAGAGTTTGAAATACAGTGTGTGGAAATATTTACAGACCATGGAGATTAAGAAATATTGCTGGCATGGTTGGGGGAATCAATACATGAGGGTAATTATGAAATGCCACTGCCTTCTGAGGCAAAAAATATAGGTCCCTATCCTACCCTAATAGTACTTACTATGGACCTTTATAAGGTTTTGCTGAAAGCAATGAAAAGTTCAAGGCATKTCTGTTCCTCAGCTGAGTTATCTAACTAGAGCCAGCATTAGCCTATAGAAATGTGTCCCTTTCTTCTAGCTCTTTCAAGGAAAATAAAAAATCCTGGAAAGCAGGATTAATGAAGTGATAAATGATAGGAGAAAGGAATATTTTAAATGCAGAAAATTTAAAAATTGTGAAAACAGTTCCTCAAATCTTCATGTAGCTCCAAGTTTGATTTTGGGAATATAGGGATCAAACTCAAGTATGTAATTTAGCATTTCCTTTTTTCCATCAGATTTCTATAGATGTGATTTAGCTTTTCTTGTGCTAAAGCAGTCGTAGGGAGGATAATGCTTCTGACAGTGTTTCAATATAGCCTCTGCTCAGAGTTGCCAAGTGGATTTTAATTTTTTTTCTTTCTTATTAATGGGGTGTGAATTAAAATGTGGCCTGTCAAATATGTTGGAAATTTAACTATTTAASTCTTGTGAAGGAGAAGGCACCTCATCCCTGCAGAAAAGCTGTGAGCAGGGTGGAGCTGGAGGCAGACTGAGCTCCTCTGGTTTAAATGCTAAAATTCATCTGAACTGCAGTGACATGGTCTGTGGCTGCTGCCTGGTTAGGTGCAGTCTGCAGAGGATGGGATCCATGGAAGCCATCTCAGACAACTGAGAACATAATGAGCAGCRGAGCTGTTCCTCTGGCACTTGGTCCACCTGTGACAGCCCAGAAAAATCTGCAGGGAGGTCAGCTCCCAGCTTGTGCTTTGATGCTGCCCAGGCAGGATGGCACTGCTAGCCTGATGCAAATAGTGTCTCTGCAGAGAATTTTGAAGGGAAACCATCTCCAAAGAGTGGAAAAAACAAAGCTATAAGGTGGACAGCCTCAGAAGAGAGTGGGTGAGTATCAGGCACGTGTTGCACTAGTTGTCTTTAGATGCTAGTTGGATGAAGAGAAGTTGCAGCAGAACCTGAGGGTTTGGAAGCAGCCAAGGAGGAAGAGCCAAAAAATCTGGAGGCAGCAGAAGCTGAGTTTCTGCTAGCACCAGAGACCAGTCGACTCAGCCCAAGCATATTGTTACTGTTTTATTAAAAGGGTTGATTTGGAGAATGTTGTGTTTGCAATTCAGCATCATGCCTCGGAGCCTTGATTTCAAGCCTTTATTTATATGCTTAATTGTTGCTATGGAAATTCAATATTTAAAGAGGTAATTATTGCTGATCTTGTTGCATGTGTCCATTTCTGATGTCCAGCTGTTAGCTCTTTAGCTCCAGTCTAGCAGATTAATTACTACTATTGATTACTTTGAGCTTCTCTCTTCACACCTGCAGTCTGTGTAATTAGCYGGTGGCCTCCTCTGAAAATTAGGAGCAGTTTCATTTTGGCACCTTGCCATTTCTCAGCCATGCGCCTTACGCTGATGAACAAAAGCAAAACTATTTTAAATAGAGATATCTGGGCAATGAATTCTTTGTATTTTCGRACTATCTGTGGACAACCGAAATTACTCTAAGTTAGCAAATATTGYACCCCATTGGAAGACCCCTGATAGTAAAAAGAAAAACAATTTCAAAGTACTGGTATTTGTTTTGCCTGCCTACTAGTCAGTAAATGCTGTCCTGGCTATTTGAAGTTTATTGTCCATAGTGCTTTTTTCCACTGAATGGGACCCAACCCTCTGAGTCCAATTAGTTCTCCTTTCAACCTTCTTTTTTCAACCTGAAGTGGAGTTTTCCTTTCTCTGCTGTGTGTGAGAGGTTTCCTGTTGTTCTTATTGGATGCTACCAGGGCACATCAGAAGAACTTGTGGAAGTAGGAGGGCAGGAGGGGTATGCCTGCACCCAAAAGGCCCTCATCCATCTTCTCCCTTCCCAAGCACTGCTTGTTTGCCAGTGGCCACTCAAAGTTCCTCTTGGAAAGACAAGTCTGTGCCACATTCTCCTCTCTGCACATCACAAAGGCAAGGGTTCAGAGGTTTTATTTTAAGAAATAAAATATAATTCTTCTGCCACTGGGGTCATGACTTTCGTCTCTCRAAAAAAGAAGCCTTTTCTTTACGTTTGCCGGGTTGCTAAGCACAGGTCATGCCAGCATYGTGTGATTTTGACGTAAGTAGTGTGCTGGGTGGAAATGAGAGCATGGGGAGAGCTCTGTCTTTGCTCTCTCTGGGTGAGTATCCAGTCTGGGTTTATAGCAGACTGAGGGCAGTCCGAAAGCCCAATACAGGTGGCCTGTTAACTGCAGTGTGCTGAAATTCAGCACTCAGGAGCTAACTTAAGTATTAATGCWGCATGACTGGACTCTGTCCACATATCAACGGTTTAATGCGCCGAGGTTCAGGGTTGTGAGTTTCCAGAGCCAAGGCAGCAGCAAAGGCCCTCTCTGCTCCATGGGTCCGAGTCCGACACCACCCTGGAAGTTGCAGTGAAGTTCAGGGGAAGAGAAGAGACCCATCCCCTTTCTGGTTGGGTAAAGTAGTTGCTGTAGACTATTTGGTACAGCACTGGCCTCCAGACCAGAAGGTCCCCAGCTGGAATCTCATCACCGCTACTGTTTCTAGATTAAATTCTAAATTGTGTACTGTCATTTGGAGGCCTTCTGTGCAGGGTCTCACTGAGTCACCAGTTATTAGGAATGCCTCCTATTATCGCAGCCCTAAAAGCTATTTGAACAGAAGCCTAATGTGACTGTGATTTCCAAGGACCATTTGCTGTTATTGCAGCTCTGCTTTSCTGTGAGTGAGAAACAAACCAAAGTTGCTTTCAGATCACATGAAAGGGAAGGACAGGAAAGCAGTGGYGCTGGAGTGACATTCAAGCTGCCCACAAATGTAAATTCACCAAAAATAAACAACCCTTTTATTAACTAAAGCAGGGTCATTTCCACTGCAAGAAAACAAAGAGGTTGCTTTTCTTCAAGAAGACATGTTTTGAAATTCTTCTTGCTTTTCCAAGTAGCTGAAAAATTAACTGCTGAAGAAGTGTGCAAAACCTGTTCACTGCCGTATCCCAGGGGCCACTCCTCCATAGAGGAGGAGGACGTAGCAGAAAGGCAAATGCCTGCTCTCTGAGAGAGGAAGGCAGTAACCTGTGTGTRCAGAATGGGAAAATACAAATGCAAATACTATTCTGAATACACACAGATGCCTGTCAGAAATCTATATAATGTGGGAGAGTTTGGAGTCTGAACAATACAGTTTATGGGCTGGAATTCAGCGCAGTCCTGATTTATTGCTGACTCTTTCTGAGACTTCTTAGTCCTAAGTCGCCTCCATGAAATGCAAGTGGAATTTTGCCTGAAAGAGGGATGATAAAGGTACAGGAAAATAGRTCTTTCATAAAGAATTTTTTAGAAGTTCTGTTGTACCTACAGCTAAACGTGCTGTGAACAGCTTGCTCCTGTTTAGGAGGACTGATGYGAAATGGCATYGGTCCATTACAACTAGTGGTGCTGGGTTTGATGCTGGTTGAATATTTGGACAAATACTTGTATTAGTCCCATGTTATACTGTTGTACACACAATTTAGCCCTGCCTTTTCCTTAGCATAGTGCTGGAGTGTTTGGCAGGGATTAGGGGCTACATCAAAGAGTCTATTTTGAGCAGGAGGTGCCAGACATCATCTTCATATCAGATGGACTGCAGCCAGCCGTGCTCACAGAAGGACAGACGTCTGGCGAGGCAGAGGACAACAGAAAGCTGGGGCCATTAGAAGAAGGCAGTGGTGCTGCCAGCTATATTCCCTGTCCCAGCCGGATATATCCCATTTACGATGCTGCTGTGTTGCCTCTAGCAAACAGATCAGTAAATGGGGAAGGAAGGACAGTAGGATAATAGATGGGTGGTCAAAAAGAAGAAAGACTAAAAATGTTTTTGCATCCATTTTATGCATCCATGTGCTCATAGAGCTAGTTTGCTGTACTTGGAAATCTCAGACTTAGGACAGAAGTTTCAATGATTTCAAAGTGGCAAAAGTCTCAACTGCTGTGACAGAGGTCACAGTTTCTGGGCAGCCTGAGATGCAAAAAGGATATTCCTACCATGACTATCCTCTAGAATCTAAAAGCAGAGACTGATCCAGTTCTGCAGAAAATTGGCAGCCTGGAAAATGTCTGGCCTGCATGTCCAGTGGAGTCACCTGAGCACCAGCAGCCTTTGCGACATATTTTAAGCCACCAACAGGCATTGCTTTTGCCTAATGGAGGCTGAGCCTAGGACAGTTTGCTCCCACTCACACACAGAGCTCCATCTCAATGGCTTGGGGGTGCAGGTGAGGTGATTGTCCCCCTATTGATGACATGGCAGACTCACTAGATTTAGGGTCTGTGTCAGGGCCAGCTTGCTGAACCAAAGTGCTGGCAAGCTGGAAGACTTCTAGGATCACTGCTTTTCCCCTGAAGAAAGGTAAGGCTACTAGTAACACCTTTCAGGTGTGTTGATAAATAAAGAAATGTTCTATCTATAGGCTAAAACTGTAGATAGACCTCCATTAAGGGTCTGCTTAAAATAAAGGGTTAAAGGTGTGATTGACGTATTTCCCACATCCTGAAGTCCTTAAAGTAAGTTTGCTTAGCAAATCATTCATARGCACCTACTGGCACTTCCTGAAACTTGTGAGTGCCCGGTTCAGGCAGTTGAGATTGCTGCCCATATCATTCTGCTGTCTAAATCTTTAGGTGTGTAAGCAGTAATGTGTTGCTGTGCTTAAGATAGTGTTAAAGACGTGACTTGAGCAGCCTATCACTTAAGACCCTTTATGAGAGGTCTCATAATTCAATTCCTTATCATTGCTGCAGCTACTTTCCTCCTCTTAGAAGATTGTGAGGTACAGCCTCTGCCATCATACACTTATGTGGCTCTCAGCACAGCTGGCTGAGACTGTAAGTCCTCCCAAGATGCAAACAGTAAAGAGGAATAAGAGCATGAGGTGGGTATGCAGTGACAGAAGTGAGATGCTCACAGCTGGCAAGTTGTGTGTCACAGGTTTGTAGATTTGAAATGCCATTTATATCCTGACTGCTTGTCTCAGTGCACTGACTTTGTTCCTGTGCCAGGTGTTGCATTTGGCCTTTGGCATCAGCCTGTGCAACCATCAAACTTCATCTGAAGCTGTGCTGAAGTGCTGCACTGCACTGCCTTTTCCTTCCCCAGGATTTCAGCTGTTTGAATTGCTATGTGTGTCATTCTTCTTCCACTTAATGACACACGATGGTTGTACTTTGTCTTTTATCAGCTTGGGGGGTCCCTTTCCCTTTCCCTTTCCCTTTCCCTTTCCCTTTCCCTTTCCCTTTCCCTTTCCCTTTCCCTTTCCTTTCCCTTTCCTTTCCTGGTACAATGGGAAGCTGCTTTTAGCTCTGATGGTTTGAGGTTTTTTTCACCAGTCCCACGAAAATCTTTTGTTCTTGCCGGAGAACACATCTGGGAGCACAGAGCATTAGGATAGGCTTCAAGCCGTGATCTGCATTTGAGGTGCTTRTTAATTCCCACTTATTTGTGACATCCGCTTGGGAAACCCTTCCGACCTGCTGCCTATAGGAGCGGACTGATGGAGCCGATGGCACACGCCGTTTCAGGCTGCTCCTGCAGCACTCCATCTGCCTTGCTTAGCTGGAGCATTTATTGTCCAAAGCCCTCCTGACAGGAAACATTCTGGCTGTAGTGAAGTATCCACAGAGATTATTATGGTATTTGTTCCCAAAATGCCTCCCAAACCCACAATACTGACTTCTGTGTCCTAATTGCACTGCATCTGTTTCCAACCTTGGAATATTGCCTCTTTGGTGGAGGGGCTGATGTAACCACACTGTCTCTTGGTATCCATTGTGGTGTCTATGTTGTTCATGAGCTGAGGAAATAACATGGTGCTGCAAGTATCCAGTGGAAGCTGGCACAATCTGGATTTATAAATAGGCCTAGATGTCTTTAGGAGGCATTTGAAATCCTTGATATAAAACCCCTATCTTGAGAGTACTTATTTTATGTACTTATTTTTCTCTRTGAATGCCAGTACATGTACAAGCATATGCATGTGTTTGTGCATGACATATATGAGAGATTTTTGTCCCTACATAGGGAGAACATGGGCCGGTGTGTGTTTTCATGAGCCTGTGTGTTCCACCCACAGCATCAGCTCTCACCCTAATGAGCTGAAGCTACATTAGCAATATCCCAGGCAGATAAATTGACTTTAAACCTTGGTTTGATGATCCTACTAAGACATTCAATTAATTCTGTTTTGCTACAAGCTAATTTATGACTTTRTGTTTATTCCAAAAAAATGTTGAATGTACGAATCAGCAGCAGACAAAGTAATGAATTATTCTACCCTCCTTCATGCTCTTGTCTTCGCACTTCACTACTATAAGAATGGAAGAGGAAATATGAAAGAAATGTCTTTTGATGTATGAAATGTGGGTATTTTCTCATACTGAGCTGTATCTAACTGGTGTAAACACATAATCAAGCCCTCTAGGAGATGCTAATTAGTGCAGTAAATGTTAGTTTATTAATTGCCATTACGTTTCTCTTTGTTTCACCAGTGAATGCGCCTTTTCAGGAGAACAGATTTGATATGGTGTGTCTGTAGAATTTGTTTGTGTTCATGGCAAATGAAGACAAGTAACCTAGCAAAGCTGTGATGAATTAACAACATTCCGTGCGATCAACATTTCTGTAACAGAGTCCACAAAGTGCACGGGCTTCTGTGTGATCTGAGAAGAAAAACAACACAAAACAAAAAGCCCCGGAGGATTTGATAACAATTTTCTGCTCCATCTCTCTACTTGGTGGGTTTTTAATGAGCCCTCCAAAAGCTCAGGTAGTAAAACTTCTTCCTTTTTGATGTGGCAGAATACACTGCCAAGACATACTTCAGGAGAGGCACTTCAAAGGCAAACAGCCAGCGAATACAATTACGTTAGGTGAGGCTGCTGGGTATAATTGAGTTYCTCCCATCCTCGGAAAGTGATAGAAGACAGTGCCTTAACAATTMCCTCTTCCTGCTCCTCCAGCTTGTCATTATAAATCAATACTTACCCTATGATGTTCACATTTGTAAAAGATACCATTGTCATATGCCACACTGCCTGTCTCAGGTACYGGGATCCAAATAAAAGGTCAAGTGAGTGGTCCCCCTGTAGGCAGCTGCAGCATGGAATATGGAGAGGGCAGAACCAGCAAAGCCCGGAAGATATCCCTTTGCTTCTGTGAAGGCTGCCAAAAATTGCTGGAAACGGTCACGCCAGGATGTGCCAGTTTTTCTAGAAAGCAGCAAAGTGGATAGTTGTCCTGGTTGCAGAGAGGGTAGAGGTGATGTGTCAGTGTGGCAAGCTTGTTGTGCTATAACATCCACATCATCACTAGGGGCCTTGGTTTTGGGAGTATAAGCTGGGCATCCCATCAGAAGCGTGCTACTTCTGCTTTTGCCTTCCCCTCCCAAGTGGGAGGGTGTTTGGCTCAGCCCCTGGTGGTGAATACCTTTTYGTGGGTAAAACACCTTCTCCCTTTGTTCACTTTTGGTATTAATATTATTGTTGTTATCAGGCATGTCTTATTCCWTTGCTTTTTGCTTTCAGGAAAACATCACCACAACCCATAGCCTCTGTTTTTTTCCCTCCTCTACCAGAACAGGAGATGGGAAGGGGAGTGGCTTATTTTGAGTTTAATTTCCTGCTGGTGTTAGTGGCAGCTGCGTGTGCTGAAGCAACTTGGTGTCCCAGAAGGACTACTATGGAAAGCAACTTTTCTGGGTGTGGATCTCGGTCACAGCTTGACCAAGCTTTCAGGATCCACTTTCAGGCTTTGAATGGAGAGAAAGGCTTTACATGTTTTTCATMGTTTGGCTTGTGAAGCCAAAGCATAGGAGGAGGTGTTTTCCTTCTATGTGGAACACAAGCACTTGTGTTTTCATGGATTTTGGCCAACACAAACCAGGTATCTCTTCATACTCCTTTCCCTGTAGARGAAGTTCTACAAAGCCTTACACTGTGAAACAAAGAATATTTTTTACCCTGTCATTTGAAAAAGCTTTTTCATAATTTTCTTCAATCATTTGCCTAGAAAAGTTTCAGTAGGCCRCTGAAAATCTAAGGCCAGAATTCTTGTTTCATCTTTATCTTTGAAAGCAAAGTTGCTTTGCAGTGTCTTTGAATTGTCTGAGTCCCACCCTAATCCTGCTCAGGACATCTTCTATTTTATATTATTGTACAAATAACAGCAATCCCATGTCAGAAATTTCTAGCTTGGACTTGTAAGGGTGTCTGTTCAAGATGCAGAATCCTTCTTGCCCCTTTCCCCTTTGGCACATATCTTGCTTCTGTGCTTCTACA
Source organism: Malurus melanocephalus (assembly GCF_030028575.1). Lineage (NCBI taxonomy): Eukaryota > Metazoa > Chordata > Aves > Passeriformes > Maluridae > Malurus > Malurus melanocephalus. The sequence continues at coordinate 2,726,328 of NW_026623283.1, forward strand.
GAAGCCAAAGGCAGGCATGGCTGGCTCTCTGCTGGGACTCTGCATGGTGACAGTGGATGTTGCTGCTGCAGGTCTTAATTGCCTTAAAGTCATTGGTTTGTTTTCTGGTGATAAATAATTATAACCAGCATATAAATATGTAGTTCTTCTCTGTGGGAACACAGAATTCAGAGGTTCTGTCCAAATGTTTGTATAATGAGTGACAGAAAAAAATATTGGAGGACCTTTTATTTTTTCGGATTGAGAAGATTTTAAAAAAAAAGAGTGTAAGTTTTGTGTTCGGTGTTATACTTCAGCACAGCTTGAGCAAAATTTCACRTTTTAAGTAAGGGGGCTTTGGTTCTTTTGGACTCTAGTAGCAGAAGGGTATGGAGGATGGACCTAGCTCAGAAATGTGCTACAAATCTGGAGATAGAAACTGGCTTATCCTCTGAGAYATGCTCCATATATGCAGAATCTATCTGAATAAATGAGCCCCTTACTTAACTGGGAACGTACTGTATATTCCATCTGCAGACTGAATGATTGCTCCATTTCAAGCCTCCTGACTCCCATGGAGCCATCTGGTACACACTAGTTTGTACGAATAGGTGAGGATTCCTGCTAACACAACGGTCTTCAACTCGGCAGAGTGCTGATATTTAGCACTCTGCTTCACATCTGTGCGCAAAGCTGCAACAAAAACCCCAACATTTTCTGTGTTTAATATTTAAATGAACCTTYCTTTTTCTCCTGGAAAACCAGTTGGGACAGGAACAATTAGCGCAATTACATCAGAAAATGAGTTGGGCTATTAATACATCCAACAAAGCAGAGATTTCCTGTTATGTGGCATTGTGAATGTTTTTTTTTTTACCCATTCATTGCTTAGGGCTGAGTGGGGAGAAAGGTGGGAGAGGAGAAAATATGTGTCATGTAGATATTTTAATATCAATTTGAGATATTGTCAGAAAATTAAGCTAATGGACATAATTCATGTTTGTAGACAGCAGGAGGCTGCTGATAGGACTTACCAATAGATATGTAAAGATTGTGTCCTTTTGGGCTGCCCTGCAATGTCAGAGGTGTCCACATGAGATTGGTGGCCTGGCACGACACCACAAGGAAGCTGCCTTTGATGAGTTACATGAGTTGATGTGTACTCACACATTTCCATTGTCTGGCACAGGGATCCACAGGTGTATTTGAGACACCTAGTATGTAGCTGGAGACATGAGACCTGTGTGCTCATTGGCAATTAAAAAAAAAAATAAAGAGACATTAGATCTCACTTTCCCCCCAGGTACTGCACAGGGTCCTACAGCTGCTGTGTGGGAAGTGCTGCTGCCCTGGGCTGGACAGTGGGAACTTGTAGGGAAGTCTCAGCTCAGAAAAGTCCTACCAAGTCTTGCTCTCCTTGGATGTTTTGCTGAATGTAGGTTACTTAAGATTTTTGCTTAGTCCAGGATTATATTCGCATCAGTAGCAGGCACTATCYGGTTTTGGTTTGACTGTATTCATTTATTTATTTCAGCAGCAAAAAGAATGATGGATCTTTCCAATGTAAGTGCCTTTTTTTTCAGCCTTTTGAGCTAGCTCTTGCTTCTGATGCATCTTGACTAAATGGGAGTCAGTGTGGATGGTGCCAGGATTCATATTCATTCATACCATGGCAAATACGTGGTTTAGCAGTGCGGGATTGGGTCTGTGCGGRTTCTTGTGATTCATGTCACTCCAATCTCACTTTGTTTTGGTAAATGTTGCCCCTCAGACATGGGATCTCTTACAAACTGGGATCTGTGCTACATGCTTATTGCAAAACACAGCCTGCTAAAAACAGCTGTAAGGAGCTCCCTTTGTCTGCTTGGGGTTCTTCACTTAAGTGCTTGTGGTGCCTGATTAAATTAGTAATCAGAGATATAGTCATGCTATTTTGTGACTCTGGGAGCCTTGATTGTGGATTATATTTACACACTGCAATTTCTTTCTAAATTGAGTCTTTGTATTCAAGGACTTTAAGAGTCTTTCAGCCTGCGATAAAATCCAGTTTGCTGTATAGGCTAGTTGTTGCTGTGGTGCCAAGCTCTTGGTCAGGCATGCTGTGTGAATCAGTTTTTCATTTGCACAATAAATATGGCTATGTGAGAGTTCATGCATGGTGCAGTGGTTTYGCTGACCTTTTACACTGAAAAACTGCATGATGGCAGGCTGGCAGATGCGTTGAATGCCTTCATGTTGTGTTGCCTCAAAAAAAAGTTTCTTTTTTTTTCAGAACAGGGGTTGGCTTGAACCAAAGCCACATAAATAGTACCAACAAACTTTGTGGTATTTAAAATCCTTGCATGCATGTGAATCCTGTGGCCTATCCCTGGTAAAAACAATAGGGCTGTAAAGTCAGGCAGCCCTTACAGAATATTTTGTTGTGTTTAAAACCCACAATATATGCTAGGACAGTCGCTCTGATGCATGCACGGATGTAGCAGAGGTAGGCAGGAGGAAATCCCACCACTGCTGATTTTGAGRCTCCAGAGCCATTGAGGTGAATCCTTTGGTTGGAAGTCCCTGTTTAAAGTTTCTTCTTGTGCTGTTCAGAACAGGGCCAGGAAACCTGATCTTCTGCATCAGCCCAGCTGCATTCACTTGCAAAAGGGTGCAGGGAAAATGAGAAGAACTCAGTCTGCCCTAAGAAGGTGCTCCAGTATGAAGAAAACCTTGGGCCAGGCAATGGTTTGAATCATCTCAGAGTGGGCTCTAGTCACTTAGGGCTTTYTCTAGGCATGGCCTGAAGTTTCACCCAGGGTTTGAAGAAACTTTTGCAGATGGGTTTTCTTGCTTGCTTTGCTTTGTTTTGCTTATTATTCCCTTCTGGAAAYTAATGGGTTTTAATGAAAAAGGATCTTTTTTCCTTCTCTGAAAAATTCCTGATCATCTTTAGTGGGCACTGTTCTTTTAAAATATTTCTAGGTGACTTTTACTAGCAGTATGGTTTATTGGAACACCTTACATTGATACTAACGTGAAGGTCCTGTTTATAAATGTGTCAGTGAGGTTAAAACATGTAATTCTATTTCTTGCTTTACTACCCTGCTGAAGCAGTACTTCAAATCTCTGCCTTAATTTCCCTTCTCCGATTACTTGCCGTCTCCATAAAAATTCTTTGYAACTAGATTTTTATCACTTGTGCTAGGAAATGGAACTCTGATCTCACTTGGATCTTCTTTGTATTGCTATGATGTAAATAATATTCTATTTAATGGAGTACCTTTAATAATTATTTTGAGGTATCTTACYAGCTACAATAGCCATTGAGCCTATTAGAACAGGGAAATATTTGGATGCATTAACAGTCCAGATGAACAAATACAGTTTACACACTTAGAATGAAATTCACTCTTYCCAGAAAATTAGAGAACCATCTTGCAGATTGTTGGAATGATGCTGCCTAGTGGCATTTTCCTTCTGCCACACAATAGCTGCAAATCACTCCCCAGTGAACTGAAGAGTCCTACAGGATAGCAAATGGATCAGGAATGCCCCTGGAGTGAACTCTCTTCRAGTTCAGGGGGTTTCTGTTCAAACATCTGGAGCTGCACTCGCCTCTCGTATTTCCTCTTTCAGCACAGATGTGGCTAAAGTCTTGTTGAAACAACCTGCCAGGACAGAAAACAAGCTACCCTTGCATGGTGGCAGCTGTACTCACTGTGACATTGTGCCTCCAAGAAGGCTCCTATCCCCATTCCTGGCCAACAACAGATGCTCGGTGAGGAGTGTAAGAAGGGTGTAAGAGCACGGTGCTGCGTGTCCGGACACCCTCCGGCTGCTCTGTGGCTCTTGACGTGGCTGGTCATGGCTCAGGCTGGCACAGGGACCTGCCAGCATGAAGGTGGACATTGGTGGGATGTGCATATCCAGAGCCAAGCCTGAAGGRTTGGAGGGGAGGCAAGGAGGCACACACAAACATGAAGAAGGGGKGTCCCCCAGGCAGTCTGGAGCTTGCTTGTGACATCATTTAAMAGGCRGCTCCATCTACCTGGAACGTGCTGTCTCAYGGCTGATCACACGCAATGCAGCCTTTGTCCTTCCATAGCTGTTCAAATGCACTGGCTATCTGTCTGCTTTTGCTGCTGGTRCTTTTTGGTAAGTCATATTTAGTGATCTCACCCTTCATGGGAGAAACGCAGTTGTTAAGATTTGGTCTCTGTTAGGTGTTTGATTTGGTATCCCTGATCTTGGACTAACGTTCCCTGAATTGCAGAGGTTACAGGCTACCCTCCAGCATAATTTAGGAACAGAAAAATGTGGCACGTAGGTGCAATCACACCCAGACCTTTTATTGGTATATACAGCCTAGCTGTGATCTTGAAGGAGCCTGTTCCTGGGGGCTCCACATGTTGTTTAGTGTTAATGGCAAGTCATAAAATCCTAACCCAGGCTTCCTCCTGAGCCTGAGTGCCTCTGCTGGTAGCCTGCTGCTCTTGCCTGAAGGCTCTTCCGCTTCACGCATTCAAATGTTTTTATTTTATGTGGTTRGATGTAATGGGACTCACCTGTTTCAACTGCCAAGCAAAGTCAGCAAAATAACCTTGAATCTCTGTGAAGATTTCTCCTAGTCTCCTGCAATCACCGGGGATTGCTCCCCTCCCCAAAATGTTAACATCCCCTTCCCTGCCACCAGAGAAAATCCAAAGCCCTCCAAACCATCAGTGCAAGAATGAAAGCTGTCACAGTAATACAGTTTCCATAGGTAGCACCTTTCATGTTGGTTAATGAACATTTTGAGGGCCTTATTACTGTGGCAGTAGAATTGCTTGGTGGCTTGTRTGACACAAATGAAATGGGACTAAAATTGTGAGTGCAAAAGTTTAAGTTTAAAGGAATACAGTTACTGTGTGATTGTTAATTCCATCTTTGCAGGAGGATAGCAGCTGCTTTTCTTTTCTTTTTTAACAGATGGAGTGATTTCTCATGTAGTGTTACAGTAATGACCAACGTGACACAGAAGGAAAATTCTGTGACAATATGGTGAGCAAGATCTTAGTGACAGCTCCACTTGGTTGTAATTTGTAAGCTCTATATTGTTGCTCTATTCTTTTTTTTTTCTTCCCCCACCTTCCAAATGCTGCCTGTCTTTTCTGCCATATAGAATTAGATTTCAAGCTGAATCAAACAGTTTAATTTGAAGGACTCTTAGCTAAAAGCTGTTCAAAATGTTCACGAGAGTTTGCACCCCATCATAAGTTTAAAAAAAGTAGAAAAAAATAAAAGCATTGCATTATGAAACGATGGTGTGAAAATTATGCCATATTTATCATCTCTGTTGAGACAGCTGCCTTGATTTCTTCTGTAGCAGCTGATCCCTTCTCAAGGAAGGGAATTTCCCCCTTTGAAAAAGGAAGCTTTGCCCTGGCATGGAGAAGGGCACAGCCCAAATGTGGACCAGGAATGACCCCCACCCACAGCCCCTCTTTTGCAAGACAACAATAACTTTGTGACCACTATGTGCACTGCTCCATTAGGTAAAGGGCTCTGAARGTCCCCATAAGCTTCTCAGCTACCTTTATGGGGAATAAGTCACAAAGCAGTCTATTTGTGGGATGGACAGGATGTTGTTCAACTCTTCCTTTGAATGTATTAAATATGAAACTTGAAAMGATAAAAAGAATGTTTGCTTTATACTAGCAAGTTAAAAGTACAGTGGAAATGTTTTTTAAAGGCAACACTGCAAAATAACAGAGATGCTGTTTTTCTGTGGATRATAGGGAAGATAGAACCATCCAGTGGATTCAGACACAGTTTAAAGCAGAACTGCAGACTATCATGAAGGTATGAGACAGGTAGAGTCTGTATGTGCTGCAGTCCTGACCTTCTCTGCTTCTGTCTGARGGTTCTGTAAGTGAGCTCTGTGGACTGTGGCAAATTCTGCTCTTGGAAACTGTTCCCTGCAAAATAGTCCCAAGGGTTGGTTTTCATGCTTGCTACCAAATGCCACTGGCTCTAACAGTCTTATTGCAAAAATGTGTACAGTGCCAGYACAGCCATTTCTTTATAACAGGGAGAAATGCCCCTAAGAGAGACATTTTCCTTTACAGTTCATAAATGGGACTTAACTTTTTGTGTTTTCTCTACATAGAAAATGAGGCTTTTTTGATCTCTATGGCAGATTTTTCTTTAATTTCTGGAATTAGCRGAAACTTGTGATAGCGTTTTTCAAAAGGTTGATTTGAGCAGGGTGAGATTAGACTGATTCTTTATTTCGCATTAACTGCCTTTAAAATTTCTCCAAGTGAAGGGCTACCAGCCTGCTGCTCAGTGACTAATAAATTTGATTCATCCTCACTCCCCACAGGGTTATCCTCCTTCTTACTAATGTTTGACATTTTACATTTTAATTAAAATCACCCTCCAAGCAGCAAACCACTAAGAGAGTGACAGATATTCCTACTGCAACAAGATATAAGAAAAAGGGCAATTTGCTAACTATATCTTCAGTAGCGCCTCTCACTTATTTGCTATGTGGGTACCTAATGTGTGTGTGTGTCAGAGAGAAAGACAAGGCAATGCCTATCTTAACATTCAGGGTGTTTTCAGTGCCTAAAGACACTCTCTTTTAATGTCTACATTCCCATATGGGACGTGCCTGGGGAGAAGAGCAGGATGAGGATGACTGGTGGATGAGCCCAGTGGACAGGTGTGGAGAGGGCATTTGTGTAAAGAGCTGTATTAATCAGCRTGTTAAAACATCACAGGAAGCTGAAGAACAGGTAGCAAAGCATGGATGCAGTGTCAGTGGCAGCATGGAGGAGATATTTGGTGGGAGATGAAGCAAGGGACTGGAGTGCACGTGAAAGGTCTGAGGTGCACCAAGCTGGAGAGCAACATTGCAACGTGCTTAGAAGGAAGAGGAGGCAATGCCACTGCAACTCAACCCCTTGCAGAGGTAAGTCTGTTGGCCTCAAGCCRGGAAGTAACAAATGCTTTGATTATTTGAACAGAAGAAAGAAGACCTGAAAACAGAGCAATGGTTGTTTTTTTTAACTGCTCTGTRTGTAAGTCAGAGAAAGGATAATCCGTGGAAGTTGCCCCTAGTGTACAGAGCCTGATGGCAAGATGATGGTAGAGCCAAAGAGACAAGGATGGATGCAGGAAGAGGGACTGAGCAATGCTGTAAATACATTGAGGAATTGTTACCTGACTCTATATGGAGAGACAGAGGGTGGAAAGACATTTATCCACTGCCTTTGGAACGAGCATGAAACCTAGAAAGAGCCCATCTGCTCATGAATCTTATCTACCTTTGACAAAGAGCCCTGGTGTCCACGTGTTCATGAAAAAACAATTTTTTGTAGATTGCAGTGTCTGGACATGTACAATATAAAAATTACCATCTTTCCTTGTGCAGATTAAGTGACTAGGTTGTGAGATGACAGTGACACAGCCTACACCCCACTTATTTCTAACCCATTGCAGCATGTTCCTGATTCTCACTGGTGTCTCTTCCTCCATCTCAAACACAATGACAAAAAATATTTTTCTCATATGTACCTGGTCTGCTAGTATTTAGAATTTGTTTTCAAATGCCTTTAGAAAAGATGGTGTTCRGGAAGATCTTGCAAAATCCTGCAAGTTACAGGCTTGTCTGGGCCTTTCTGGATTGTGATGTGAAACCCAAAGGAATAGCAGAGAAATGACAACTCCCTTTCATATGATATCCTGGCTGCCCTTAGGAGATGAACAGTGGAATATGTGACTTCTGAATAGAAATGTTCTGAATGAAGAAGAAGTCTTAGATATATCGGTACAAATATAGGGGGGAAGAGAGAAAGCTGTAAGGCAGACGGCAAGATTTTGCTTTCACAGCTTGTTTCTCCTCCTTCTGGACCAGAAAAGTCAGAGAAACATGGTAATTYCTCTTAARCAGCTTAAATGATCTGCATTTCARCATTGYTTAAAACACAYAATCAAGTGGGATGAACTGGTCTCYCGTAACTCCAGRAAGAGACCTGTTTTCRGTTTGCTGRAATAGCTGCTAGATAACAAAACCTCTGTGTCATGTCCTCTTGGAAATAACAGCTTGGTGAATAGAAGTTGCTCTAAGAAATAGTGYTTGTGTCTCCTCATGGCTTGGTCCTCAGGAGGCAATTAACAAAAAATGGTAGAGGTGCCCCCTCCCATCCTGACATCTCAATTTTGTGTGGAGGAGAGTGTTGTGTCAGCCCTGGTAGAACCTCTTTGACTTCCTGAGTGCCATTGCTGGGTGTCTTTGTGTGGCCATGATGGAGAGGATCCTGGCTGTTTTCAGAAGCAGGTTTCTTTGGGAGCTGCAAGGGCTTGCAGATGCTTTGTCTGACTTTCTGAATGCAAACATGCACATGAAAATAGCAAGCAGCCACTGTGTCCCAGGAAAATGGGTACAATGCTGTACAAATTCTTACTCTCCATCAGCCATTCCTCAGGTATGTTGAGTCATAAATTAGGCTACAGAGGCATGKGGAAGGAGAGAAACCCAAGCTAGCTAAACAATCTGAATTTAAAGTGGATTGATTAAATTCCATTAAATCCCTGTGTAGATGTCCTTGTTCAAAATTAAGGTAAAGTAAGATAAGTCTCATAAAGGCTGAGTTAATTCTGAAGGAGAATATGTACACAGAGATTTAATGCATTTTTAACTAATCCATTTTAGCAGTTAATTCAGATTAACTGTACTCAGTTTTCCTCTCTRGCAAAGCCCTTCAAGGGAACAAGATATGGAAAAACACCAGGCTGAGCAGTGCAATGTTTTTAAACATCCTATGCTGTCAATTACAGAGCAGATAATTAGTGCCACAGCAACCCTGCATGGAATGGCTGCATGCAGACCTACCTGTGCTGCTGCTGTCAGAGGGGACAGTGGTCTCRGGAAGGACTTACTAAGAGCATCCTTGCTTCCAGGAAAGTGCTTTGAGAAATGCTGCAGCATGCTGGTAAGGCCTTGGTTAACCTGCTGCTATGAGGRATTTTGATCATTAATGAGGTGTCAGTGCCAGCAAAATGAATCCTCCTCACAATGAGTGTGGAGTTGGCTGATACCTGTGTCTGCCCATCGTTTGTGTGCCYGAGATGCAGGATGTGGTGTGAATCTTAATGGCTTCCCTCCTACCTGGAGCGATGTATTTTTGGGCCAATCCCCTGTTCATGCTTTTGTGTAGACAAAGCATTGCTTAGCCCTGTGTAGTCTTTAGTTGAAAAAGTCAAACCCTGGAGTTTAAGCTTTTCTATTGATTTTTAAAAATATATTGCAAACAATAGCTTGAAAGAAAATGGGAGATTATGAATAAATAATAAGGTGCATAGGTGTACAGGGAAAATGCAGCAATCCATAAATATAGTTAAGAATTCAGTTGTACAGTAAAAAGAAAGGGCATAAAAATGTAGATGACTAAAGCAATATGTGTGCAGAGGAATAATAATATACCATGAAATAAAATATTCAAGTATTGGGGGCTAAATTGCTTTTACTACTTTATACATTTTTTTAAAGTACCTAGAGGCCTTCAGGTATGAGTGCTAAAATAAAAATATTATTATTATTATGGATTTTGGGGGGCAGATGAGTTGGAACTCAAGGATGTCTCTTGTGCCTTAGTTCTATTGCATGTGGTTGAACACATTGGGCCAAATTTATCCCTGGCCTGCTATATTTACTGTTGAAAGCACTTTGGAAAAGTGCATATTAAAGCTATATGTAAAAAAAAAGCACTGAATTTTGAGCAAGCATTTAAGGTTAGGCAATAAAATCAAAGACATCCTCTCAGGTCAGTTTAGTTTTGGGTGAGGGGAGCAATTGCTCAGTCACATTGGTCCAGTGAATCTGGAACAACAGTGCATGAAAAGATATGGTGGCAAAATAATGTCTCCATGTGGGATAAGTGCTAATGCTAATCACTGGCTAGGCTGTTTCTCAGTTTTTACTCATGGATTTCATCCTAATTTTTTCACTGATTATTATTCTGCCTCAGTGACCGCCAAGGTAACTTTTCACMCTGCTTCACTGGGAAATTTGAGGCCAAATTTTTCTGCTGCACTCTGAAATTCATGTAAGAAAATTCATGTAAGAAAATTAGAATTGCTTAGGTTGAAAAAGACTTCTAAGACCATCAAGTTCAACCATTAACCTAATACTGCCAAGTCCATCACTAAACCGTGTCCCTCAAAGCCACAAATACATACCTTTCAAAGACCTCAAGGGGTGGTGACTCAATCATTTATCTGGGCAGCCTCTCCCAGCGCTTGAGAGCCCTTTTTGAAAATTTTTCCCCCCTAAGATTCAATCTAAACTTCTCCTGGTCCTTGTAAATAGGACATGAGGCCATCTCCTCTTGTTCTGTTGCTGCCACTTGGGAGATGAGATCCAAGTAATCCCCCCCCCTGTCTGCAACCCATAGAAAGGAGCTGAAATGCTGGGGCTCAGTGTTGCCTTTGCTCAAGCCCTTGTGCATGCAAGCTGCTGCAGTGTAAACCTTCATACCTGAGTGGAAGAGGATGTGGTGCAGGGGTGAGCCAAGGCACCCAAATCAGCACTTTTGAGTACCCAGAGAGSAAAATGCCAAGAGACAGAGCTGGAAGCAGGATGGCCATAATGAAACTATCACATAAAAACTCTGGCAAAAGGCTGAGCTTGTCCACAGCAGGCAGCAGAGTTGAAAGGGGTTATGCTCCCTGCCTTTTCCCTCCCTGGAGGACCAGGGAAACACATCGGGCCACTCTAAGGCTTTGTCCTGGTTTTGTCCCCTTCATTTAGATGCTGTGCTCTGCAGAGGAGGAGTAGGGAGGGTTCAGTCTTGTCTGCCCCTGGTTTTCATCTGTGCCACATCAAGATGTGTGTGTGTGTGTGAGACTTTAAAGCWATGTGGTGAGTTAATGGGGTGCACACATGCAGGGGTATCTGCCTTTCCTAGATGCTCCTAGATGTGTTGACATGTAGTACTTGCCTTTTGCCTTTTATTTCTTTTTCTGGTAGTTGAAAATACCCYACTAGTGGCCATGCAAGCAGCTTGTACCTTGTATGGCTTGGGTTTGTTATCCTGCACTTTCCTGCAGGGAAAGGTTCCTTGACCTCAGTGCAGTGGCTGCATTTTTATTGACAAAATGGCTTCAATACCCGAACGGTGTGAGGGAAAGCTCAGTTTTCTGTTTCCTTTAAAGTAGAGGGATCACCCAGGCTAAAAGGATGAGGTGTTTCCAGAAACTCACGGACATTTCTGTGATGGCTGCTGTGCCTTCTGGGAGGTTCGAGTCCARTGGATGCTGCCCTGCTGTGCTGCTTCAGCACAAGACACTGGCCAGAAGTCAGTCTGCTCCTAGTGAGATCAAGGCAGAGCTGCCACTGATTTGTGAGGCTGCATGGCTACAGAGCAGAGCAGGTGTGCAAATCATTCCTAGGGATCATGCTTTTCTTTTTGTTACAAGTGTGAAAATAAGGCTGTCCTCTCAGGAAACAATTTAAGCCCTTCTCATTCTTCAAGCTGAGCCCTTCTTTATCGTATTCTTTTCTTAATCAGTTTCCTGAACAGAGCTAGCTGAGTATGGGCAAGCAGGGCTGTCTGTATTTTGACTATGTAGCAACACAACTTTGTTAAAACTGTGGATCAGGCATTTGGATCAGTAGAAGAAAAAATACCCAAAGTTTCCATGCAAAACTCAGTGACACAAAAGGGCACCCCTTCATCAGCTCAGGGTGTGAGCATGTCCACTCTCCAGTGATGCAAACAATATCATTCCTTTCTTCCAGATGAAAGTATTCCTAAAAGCAAGGGACAGCAGACAGAGYGAACTGTCCTGATGACCCAGAGTGAGTCCTGGCCTCATCTGCCCAGTGGTGCCACACYGGTGTTGTGAAAAAGCAGGTTCACATGCAGCATTGCTGCCCATGCCCTGCCCATGCTGAGGGGTCTCAGATGCCTCTGCTCTGCTGCTCCCAGGGATGGAGGACCCAGGACTGACACCCTTCAGCATGGAATGACAAGGGCAGCTCAGGCCTTCTGTACTGTGACAGGATTCTCAAATTAACCCTGCWAATGGATTTTGGGGAACCCACTGCCTGTACAGAGGGACCCCCAGCCTGTGCAAGCTCTTCTCTGCCATCCATCCTCATCATCATGCTCACATCTGGGTTCARTAGTTCTCTCCCTTTGGTTGTTCCTGGCACTGAAGTCTGTCTTACTGCTCCTGTTTCTGTTCCTCAGAAAGGAAAGTGATGTTTTCCCCATTCCATCGGTGGGYTGTGAAGGTGTAAATCACTTTGGAGGAGCTAAGTCCTGCAGGGATCCTATTTTGCACAGCATTGTTCCTCACCTTGGATTTGAAGAACTGAGTTCTGCCGACTGCTTTTCCATGTCATGGGCATGGAGCAGGGCTGACACATGTTGGGTACCGTGCTGGGGAGATAAATGTGACAAAGGGAGAAGAACAAGTGACACCACCTCACTTTTCCCCATCTCCTTTTTTTTTCAGATGGTAAGCTTTGCTCCCTTCCCTGTTGCAGAGGTAATGGAGGGCAGCAGCAACGTGCCAGGGCTGCCCTCTGGGGTCATGGCTGCTGCTGTGACCAAAGGGGAGCGTGGTGGGCTGGCTGGATCAGGGACCGTGTTTGCAGGAGGCAGCAAAAGTTTACATTTGTGAGAGCAAAGTGAAGAAGCGTRGGATTGGAGAACACTGGGTGCTGCCATACAAGTGCCATAGCCCCAAGTCTAATGGGTAATAGAGTCATTAATTCTGCTGATTAACTTGGCCTTGGGGTTCATGGAAATGACATCCACCTCCTTTCTTTTTATTTTTTTTTCCTTTCTTTTTTTTTAAGCTCAAGCTGTGGAACGAGGGAACATAAAAAAACAAGCTAATTAGAGAGAAATCAGGAGAAAAGAAGCAGGGAGAAAAGAGAAGACAGTCTGAGCATTAATGAGACTGATTTGGGAAGAGGATGTGACAAGCTCTTCAAAAGCATTATTGTCAAATGTGTCACTGTTTCATAGACGGCTACTGCTACCTTTGAGCTTCATGCTGATAGTTAATGATTTGAAACTATAAAAAGATTGAAAAGGTAAAAGGGAAAATGGCAAACTCGACTGGATTTTAATGAGAGTCCCCCCCTTCCCACTTTTCTATTTTTCCATATGAAGCAGCCTTGGAAAATAGAAAAAAAGTTCACTTTCCCCCTGCCTGCTTGCTCTCTCAAGGCAAAAATATTTACAARGAAGAAGGAAGAGTGCAGAGGTCCACCTYCATCCGTCTCGCTCTGACCACCATCCATCTTCCCTTCTTCAAACCCTCAGCTCTCCCATTCACTGTCAAGCGGTGGTGGGGTTGTGGTTGTGCAAGCAGAGGACTGACAAAAATAAGCTGAGATTGATGGAACAGACAGCTATAGCTCTTGTTTGTTTTTTTGTGACGTGCTGAGCAGAAGCAGTCTTCACACTGTGAAATGTAACAAAGAAATCTAAAGTGATTACACAGGTTCATTTGTCAGTATCAGTGCTGCAGCTATTGCTGTGTGCAACAATGAGATGACAAGGCATTTATTGCTGATGGTTGGTTATTAGCCGCATTATAGGAAACATTAGCACAGTCTAGGATACATAGACCAGGGAGACAATGGCTTTCTGGGCTCCAAACTCAGCAGGGTAGCCTTGTCATTAAATTTGGTGGCACCAATTTAATTTTTTTCACRATAAATTGAAAGGAAACTTTGAAAACTAAGTCTGTAACCCTGCATTTACCTTAAGACTGATCAGCGTGCTTTCTTCAGATGTTACATTTTGTATYAGAAAAGCTGTGCAGCCCAGCAGGCCAGCAAATTGAAAAGATTCATTGGGAAAGACTTATGATAGGTGGCTTCTGGGCTGGTCCCATTATTGCCTTCCAGCTCTGAGCTCCAAAGTGCCCCTCTGCCACTGGGGTGGACCARGTTCTTCTCAATCAAGTTGGATGCAGACCTACAAGGAGAAAAGTCAAGAGGCTTCTGTTAACCTTTGTTATGAACCTTTGTYTTGCTTTTCTTATCTTTCTTGGACCTACTAATTTTCACTTGTCTTGCCTGGGCCCTTTAGGRTCAGATCTTGGTAGCTTTCCCATCCTTGCAAAATGGCCCTGTAGAAGCYACCAAAGTTATAGAATTGTAGAATTCTATAGGTCCTGGTTTGGAAAAGACCTTAAAGATCATCCAGTACCAAYGCACACTCTGGACCAGATTGCTCAGAGCTCCATCCTGGCTTTAAATAGCTGGCCTTAGATGCTTCCAGGGATGGGGCATCCACAACTTCTCTGGGCAAACTTTTCAGTGCCTCATTACCCTAGCAGTAAATAATTTCTTCCTAATATCTCATCYAAACCTACTCTCAGTGTGAATCCATTCTCCCTTGTCCCATCACTATTTGCCCTCTGCATCTTTCATGTAGGCTCCCTAGGCACTAGAAAGGCACAATTTATTTATCCTGAAGCCATCTCTTCTCCAGGCTGAAAAATCCGAATTCTCCCAGCCTTTCCTCATAGKAGAGGTGCTCCATCCCTCTGATCATCTTGGTGCCACTCACCAGGACTCRCACCATCAGGTCCATGTCCTTCCTGGGCCGGGGACCCCAGAGCTGGATGCAGCACTGCAGGTGRGGTCWCACCAGAGAATAAAAGTCTTTGACAGTSAGGGCTGAGCATGGAAAGTAAAGGTTTGGCATGCATGGGACGTGATTGGATGACTGCCATGTTTCTTAATCCATAAAAGAACATGCCTGTTCTGTGGCAAAAGCTGTGTTTGCACAGTGGTGCAAAGCCAGCCCTCAGTTCTGGGGTGAAGTGCCCACTTTTTGTAGCCTTTCAGTACTGCGTTTTGAAGAAAAAACAGAAATTCTGGTAGTGACTTGTTCTTTTCAAAGGTTTTTAAAATTATATAATTAATTTTCTTATTAACTCAGTGAGTAATATAGTCCCTGTTCTATTTTTTTCTTACACTCAGCTTCAGTTTATTTTATGCTACCATCAGTTTTCCAGAATGCCCCCGATTTTGGCACTGACAGCACATAAATAAACTGAAACAGTTGTCCTGGGAAAGTTGGAGGTTTTGACAGCTGCATGAGGRATCATGGGACTTCAGCCCATAAAATACCAGCGTAAGGGGAATTACAAAGTTTTAAAAACCACTATCATTTGGTAACATTGTATATACCAACAGGAGCCGGGTTTGAGCAGATCCAGCCCAAACCCAAGTATCTTTTAATGTAAAAATGAAATTTTGTTGGAATCTCTTCATCACCAGACTTGTGGGAGTCAGATGTGATTTTTTTTCTTGTGTTATGAAATTTATCATATTCTGTGCCCTATATACTCTCTGCCTAGCAGTGAATTTAATCTAAACTGTTTGTTCTGGATTAATTGATCAGAGAAGTAACCTGAAAAGATTCTGCCAGACTCAGACCCTTAAGATTCATAATTCAGGTAGCAAATTTTATAATATTTTTTAGGTCAAAAATTGGTAATTTTCTTTCTAAATTGCATTTACCAAATGYGTGTCAGGTCGTCTCCTACATTTATTTAGCAGGATGATTCTTCCCCTGCCAGACACACTTTAGGCCACATCAYCTGTCTCTGCCCAACAACTAATTTTGCCCTGAACTACCCAAACAATACTGTTTCCTCCAGTTTCTGCATCACTGTGCCATTCTCTCATTATTTCTGCTCTTGTGTTAATTTTGTTTTTGCTTCCAACTGCCTCCTGAAATCCTGTGATTTCAGTGAAATAAAAAAAAATATAGGGAGCTGATAGCACTGTAAATTGGTTTCAATTAAAGAATGTGTGCCTGCTGAGCTTTGTAASCAACATCCCCCATAGGATGGGCAGATAGCAATACCTGTGATGCATGGTGATCCTTTCAAAAGAGGATGTTTTGTAAAAAAAAAAAAACCACAGAGCAAATAATTTAGGTCAACAATATTAAAATTTAGGTAAAAATATTAAACAGTAACATCAATAATAGTAATAATAGTAATAATAGTAATAATAGTAATAATAGTAATAATAGTAATAATAGTAATAATAATATCATGCCACTTGAGACATAAGAGGGTTTAAAAAGGTAGCCAGTAAGTCTAAATCTACTGGTGGCAATTCAAAATCAAATAAGAATGAAATATCTTTTGAGGCCATAAAGCTTGAAACTTGTCGCAGAAKAGGCATCTAAACTCTCAGAAAAGAAAGCAATTTTTATTTGAGAGCACACAGGCATTTCTGACAAGTACGGTCTGATGAGTCAGCATTTCAGCTACTGAGTTAATGCAGCATTTGGCAGCTAAGCTAAAAAAAAAAGTATAAAAAAAGCCCTTTGGCGTGAACTTTGCTTCTGAGATATATGCAGTGAGTGTATCTCTGAGAAGTGGGAAGGTTTTTGAAGTTATAACAGAGGCTGTTTYAATTTGGGGCAGGCTCATTAAGGAACATGGTTTAAAAACATAGATTTTGTTCCCTCTGGCTGTATGCTGTGTTTCACACTAAACTTGGCAAAGACAAAATACAATCCRGGAGAAGGTATCTGTATTGTAAGATAAAATGCCTCAAAGACTGCCTGCTTTGTGGCTGGCTCAGATCAGATAAGAGCTGCATCTATCATACCCTCCTTGCGGTGTAAACCAGAGCTAGAGGTTTTAGGGGGTACRCTAAGATGATGTGTCAAAATTTAATTTAAACYCTACTGCAGTCAAAAAGGCCAAACCTTTCAAAACATTAGATGTTTAGCAGCAGTTGGTGCCAGTGGAGTTTTGTTGCCTAAAAGGGAAATGGTGGAAAATGACATAAAGAAGCAGTTAACAATGCTGCATGTGGGTCCCACCAATTGTCACAGCTGTTTCACTGAGGCAGAGTCACACCTTGGTCTTTGAGCTGTGTTTCTGCTCGCTCTTCTCGTGGTTTCCATATGTAATGTTAATGGCTTTCAATGTACGGCATATGCAGGAAAGGCAATGCCTGCATTTCAACTGAGACTGAAATGTTAGGCTAAAACTTAGACTTCAGATCCACAAGAATTTGTACACAAGAGAGCAGCAAGTAACTGATGACACACTTACAGGAAATGGATTTTAAATAAAATAATGTTCTTTCTCCTGGAAGGTGCTAAAGTTTCATACGAAAGTATTGACCCGCTATCCATTACAAATGATGCACGGGTATTTCAGACAAAGGATTTTATTGTTACTATTAATCATTATTTGTGTCATGACTGAGCCTCTGAAGGCCTGGTGAAACCAGATCATTGACAAACCTGGCCCAACAAATGCTAAGAACTCATAGCTTACATCCCTCCTTCCCCTGGGCTGCCTTTGCCTTCCCATGTGCATGTTTGAAAAACACCAATGAAGAAAATCAAAGTAGCAAACAAACATCCAGACCTGACCCTGAATGCTTGTGGCTGGTAGATTAAAACAAAGCTCATTGCAGCAGAGTTGCTCAGGATGACCCTTGGAATTTCACTTTTAAAGGTCAGATGGTAAAAACCACTGCTTTGCTGCTTGTAGGAAGGAGAGTTTAGCTGTAAGGTCACTTTGTTTTCACACTCTCAGAAATGTTACCTCCACCCTTCACAGGGAATGTAAATCAAGCAGAAAACCACCCAGCAGGGTTATCAGGGTAACACTAAATCAACACCAGCTGCAGCTGCTAGGGGTGAATGTAAAATTTACAGTGAGGCATATGTCTCTTGCTACTGAGCAATTAGCAGTGTTTTCAATTAAAACATGCAAAGACCAAGATGATTTTTATTTTAGTGGTCTGAATAAAAGCAARCTTAGAGGCCAGGCTAATCGAGGTTTTCTGTTCAGTGTTCATGGTGTCTCTGTATCAGGACCATATTGCAAGCTGGAGGAGGATAGGGAGGAGGGCAAACTTTCCTTTCAGCAGTTTTAAAAAACTGCTGACTAAAATCTGCATCTATCATCTTGTTATTGAAAAGTGTAAGTAAAAGGTGAGAGAAAATTGTGTCTGATATAGGATGTTTAGTTGACAGACAGCTCATTGTAACAGATGTGCTCCTTTTAAATAGCACCCTAAATGAGATCCCAGAAAGACAAGGACAAAGGCTAGGAGAGAGCACTTAGTCTAATTAGACAGAGAAATCCATTTCCTTTTTAACTGAATGCTTCTCTGAATGTGCAGAGATTTCCAAGTTATGAAGCACAAGCAAAGGATGGAGCATAAAGCTTTCAGTTCATAATCTGCAAGGCATGGAATAATAATGGTYCTCATTTTTCAAGCACTGATCTTTACTAGTTTGTTAAACCTGCACATCAACTCCTCACTAAAGCATCTGCAGATTGATGGCATGGCTAGAAAGCTTTTCATCTGCTGTGTATGTGGGGAGAAATTGTAAAGGATGGCAAAGAATGGCCTTAAAATTTGTTCTGTTAAAAAAAAATACACAAAGGAAAGGACTGGTAGTCCAGATTTTTACTTATCCCAAACTTACAGGAGAAATCAAACTTAAGGTAAAAAACACAGAAATGGTGCTGTGGTTTCTATAGCAATCAGTACTTCAGTCTCGACATGCCTTTCTTTGTGTGCTTTATTCTGGCCACAAGACATGAAAGGCAGGACCCCTCTCACCTAAMTTCAGCTCTTTCACTGCCAGTTGTTCCTGTAATTACTGCCCTTATAAATGTACACAAACCAAAGTTTTCCAGGATCCTCTTGTCGTTAACTTTGGGAGAGAGAAGCATCTCCAAAGTTTGTTTTATCTCGTCCAGGGCATGTATCTGAGTCTGGCACCTCTAGAGGGTTAATCTGTCAACCTATTGCCCTGCACTGACTGCAGGGAGGACAGATGTTTCAGGTTACCAGATGTGCTTCCAGACAGAGATAGTTAGGTCACTATTTTATGAAAAGTGATTTTGCACTTGTCACCAGAAAATGCCAAAATTTTTTCAACAGAGGTCTGCACACATACTTATGTTTGATCTTTCTCTGTTCTACCCAAGAGGAAAGGGAAGGAATCAAGAAAGGG
This sequence comes from Malurus melanocephalus, assembly GCF_030028575.1. Lineage (NCBI taxonomy): Eukaryota > Metazoa > Chordata > Aves > Passeriformes > Maluridae > Malurus > Malurus melanocephalus. Next base: position 2,745,317 of record NW_026623283.1, read on the forward strand.
AAGCTCAAGAAAATGGAGAACATGACTAATTTTTGTTGATCATTTTTGAGCTGAGCAGGCAGCTGAAATTTAGTGCCTTGGACATTATGTGCAATAATCAGTTATCCAGTTGAGCATCTTYGCTGCAACTTTTGTGTTTTTCTAAGTAAATAATTCTGTTTTCTTGGAAACTGGGAAATCAAATGAATGGAAAATGTTTTTCAGCTCTCACCTCTATACCTCTTCTGCCAGCATTTCCCTGGCCTCCATGAGASCTTTTATTTGCAGTACTGTTACAGTGCTTATGAAAATCATATCCTTGCCAGTGGTTTTTGACATGTTCTTACTTCACCCCACCAATAAATAGCATGTGTTAGCAGGGCAGTAGCAGTGAAGAYAGAGCAATGTGGTTTTCAGAGAGCCATGTGAACCCAGAGTCTGTGGGTCATCTTTGGTCTGGTTGCTGTCAAGTATTGAAGCCTGGGCTGCAAAGCATTTTCCCTGCTCTTGCCCATGCTAGCTGCATTGACCAGGAAGGATATGTCAACATTAGTGAAAGACYAACTGAAGTCTGTCAAGAGAACGAAGTGAGGAGAAGTAGAAAGTAATTGTTCTCTCCAAGAGAAAAAGCCTTAACRTCCCTTTCCAGAGCCAGCTCTTCTCTAAAAGAGTAGGAGTGAGAACAGGGAATGATCAGCCCTGCTCCTTCCTAGGACTCCAAATATAGAAAGAATGTCTAGGATAGAAACATCATTTTAGAAAGGATTTGGTATTTCTGGGCTGTGCTCCTTGCAWATAAAGAAACATTTCATTAATTTGAAGGGGAAAGCAAAAACCTTTTGCCACTAGGCAGTAGGACAACAGCAGCTTTTTACATTGTCTGAAGAGTAGTGCAGTGTCTTAGCATGAGCCAAACAAATGTGGGTTTTTTTGAGCATAAGATCTGCCAGACACTTGCCAGTGGTGTTTAACAGGCAAATTGCTTAACAATTACAGGAGGGGTTCTGCAACTGGGATCTGTGCAGGTGCAGGCTCCTGGTTATAGGCCAGGCAGATTTTGCAATGCCACTGGCTAGAATTATTTTTAAAGGAAAAACACGATGAAACTGTGTTTGTTTCTCTGTGTGTGTGTCTACCCATAAGTTTATGTACACACACCTCTATATGTGTGTGGGCATGTGTGAATGCAGATACATGTGTGTTTGAACTGCACATTGGCAACATTTGGAGCAGCATAAAAACCTTGCCAGCATTGCTGGTGATGAATTAACCCCAGTGGACTGAGTTTAGTTTGATGACTGAAATAGAACAAAGTCATCCTCAGCACTGAAGATTAACAGCACATGGAATGATGAAATAATGGATGTTAGCAACCCAGCAAAGTTGTTTTGTGTTTTCAAATGGCTCGGGACAACGTGGGCACAAAAGTGCATTGCAAGCACTAGCTGGGCATGGGTCAAGACACCAATCTCAGCTGGATTTCTCCATGAATGTGGGCAGGGAGTTGAGCACACAGGGCCATATTTTCCAGGCTTAGCAGCTTGTGGACTTAATTGGCTTACACAGCCACAGAGTAGGAAACGTACAGAGTTATTTATCYGTGATTTTGATCAAAGACTGCCTTAAGTGAGATACTAAGAGAATTAGCTGTGGAATAGATTTTGGTGACAGATGTCCTGTACTCTGCTGTTACGTAAAAAGCTACCTTACCTTCTCTGTCAGCTGTGATATCTGGCTATAATTAGAAGAAGTAATATCTGTCAAATAATTGGTTATGCACATTTTGATTAATTTCCTGAGACAATTCCACTCCTGTGCCACTTCACAATCTCCCTGCGATTTTTAATTTTCTCATTTGGGGAGAACTTTCAGTTAATTAGACTTCAAAATCTTGCAAACAGCTCTGTAAACATATGCGATAAGATTTATTTCGTTATATTTGTGAGATCCTGCTATAAGTGCTGGATGAGTATATATAACATKAATATGCGTAATATATATATCAATGCATGGTAATCTTAAAATGTGTCCTCTAAGTTACATAGCACCATTGTTACTGGAAATGGAAAAGCTATGCTAGAGAATTTTTTTTGAAAGCTTAGTTATGTTATGAAAAAGGACCATATAGTCTAGGAGTGCTGTAAGCCTGCTTTGCTGGTTAATCATGCTTCAACCAGTTAAGATTGTGAAAGATGTTTTCGGTGAGATGAAATGTTTTGAAATGTGAGGCTTGTTCATCCCACTGTGGGTTTGTTATATACATATAATTTTCTTAGAAAAGGAGTTAACCTGAAGGCTTCTTAGAATCTTGAATTTGGTGTAYCTGTCAGGCAGTGATGATTAACCTCTCCAAAATGTAAAATCAAAACAAGCAAGAGGAGAACACACGCTTTAAGACGAGGTGCTGTCCCAGGCACGGGACCAGCTGAAAGACAAGGAAAAGGTGTGGAGGAAACCAAGGAAATCAGTTCCAAGTCTTTCCTAGGGCTACTACTTCGATAGCATCTGTGTGCCTTGCGTTGGCAGGCGAGCTGCCCGAGGGGCTCCAGTCATCTCCAGCGGATCCACAGGTGTTGGAGCACGAAGCTCGCTGCGGATCCGTGCCAGGCACCCCGTGCCTTGCCTGGCTGTGCTGCCCCAGGCTCGGCTTGAGCAGGGAAGCGAGCGGCAGCAGCTGCAGTGCCAGCCCYGTCCCTCCCACCAGCAACAGGCGCCGGCATGCTGCGATGGCGCCAGCCTGGGGAGCCTCCAGGCTCAGGGCAGAGTTGAGGATGAAGAGGTGATTTTCTGTGGCTTTGTATAGATAAGAAACCATTAAACATCCAGTACTTCTCTGGAATAAGGGTAATTGGAGAAAGAGCAGATTTTTTTATCTTTTGCTTTCAGCACTCCCTTTCGGGCACACAGTAGTAACTGGACTCTACCCCAAATGTGCTGTCATGTTCAAGCCATAGTGCAGTATCTTCATRGAGCATGTACTGCTGATTATCTCTCATAAAAATTTTGAATGAGGTACACCTGCATTTTGGGTCAAACGTTATAAGCATTAGGTCAAGACTCACAATGAATTATCAAGCCTTTTGAAGCACTTTAGAGACTTGTACTGATTTGAAAGGTGCCAAGACTTTTCCACAATATGGTGTAAAAGTGGGCCAGACTTGACTTTGATCTCACCATTTGATATTGAGCCTCTTCTCAATCCAACCTCTACTTATTTTCTGTGTGAGTTCATCATCTTGTATGGAGAAAGAAGAGTTTTTACTCCAGAGCTGACCTGGGGATGGATTCACTGTCATCAAATCTTGCTGGGCATAGGGATTTCCCTGCTGACCTGATGTTGTTCAGGAGATGGAATCTGCAGAGGAACCCTGTGATTGACTCAGAGGGTGGGCACAGGTGAGCCTGAGCCTCCTTTGCTCTTCCTGGGGTGATCAGCAGAGTGCATACTTGTGCACAGGAGGGAACATCATCAGGATGCTCCTTTGAGTGGGCTGCCTCCTGGCTGGAAGACGTGGCAGGCCGTGCATTCAGCAGCRCTCTTCCTAGTCCCATCTTGCTTTTGGGTGTGTAGATCCCTGGTGTTGCATTTCTTAGCCACTTTTCAGTTCTGGAGACAGAGCACTGAGGATGAAATACATCCCACCTTGCTCCTCTGGACCATTTGGCAAGACCAGTCCATGTGAGCGTGCAGAAAGTGGACTGGRCAGTGCCTCCTGCTGTGCTGTGATAGATAGTGCCATGAAGTGGATGAGATATGGTTATTAGGCTGTGATTCAGTTCATACTGAGTGGTATTGATTGGTGTTGGTTCACTGTTTGCTGCGTATTTTGTCAATTGAGATTGTATTCCTATTCTGCTTCTTTTACCTCTAATTCTCTTTGCCTCCAGTTTCGGTAACTCCTAATCTTCCTGTGTTTGACTTTTCATGGTGTTTCTTTAGTATTCTGTTACAGAAAAGCTTTTTTAGTGAAGCTGTACTTTCCTCCCTYTGTTTCCCCTCCCTTTGTTTGCTTTTTAAAATATTTTTTTCAAGAAATCCACCTGCTCTTCTTGATACATCAATTCCATTAAGAGATTCAGCTTCTAACATATTTTGCCATCAGCAGAAGCAAGAAGTATAAATGCAGGTGTTTTGCAATAAAGCTCAGGGGTGCAGAAACTGGTTTTATAGCAGATCTTGTCAAATAGGATTTACAGAACCTGATAACATAGTACAGTTCGATAACATAATGCCTTCTGAACAGTTCTCCTGGCCATCTGTGGAGCCRCGCGGTTGTACCAGCTGAAGATCTGCTAGTCTGTTTCCAAGATGTTGTTTGTAAATATGCATTGAAAACCTGAAAGAATAATTGTAGCCAAGTGCATTTYGCTGGGTGCAATTCACTGCGGGTATTAATTTTGGACTTTCACTGAAAGCAAGGAAGGCAGTGTTGTCTGCTGGTTTGTTTTAACACTGGCTGGCACTAAAACAAGGCAGGGAGCTAAAATATCTGCCTAGGTCTGTGCAGCTGCCTGTATGGCAAAATCAGGGTGGAAAWTAAAGAGTTTCTGACTCACAGAAGTGCTCAAAACAAGGAGTGTGCTACCTGTGTGTCACAGACCTTTAACACACAGATCTGCCACATCAAAAAAGTGACTCAGGTTGTAAGAAATGCAGGACAGGAATAAAGCAAGTTTGTGCCAGTCAAAGAAGTAAAAGATAAGTAATACACTGTTGAGCCACAATGTGCACAAAACTTACCTTCAGTAAGGGGATGTGAAACATCAGAAAGAAGGCCACAGGATTTTCAAAGGGGTATAAAATGTCCAGTAGTAAATGTGAATTCCCACAGATATCAATTAGGATAGTTTAAAGATCTCAGATTTATGTTCCTGGCTGAAGTTCAGAGTTATCAATTAGAAAATGCTTTCTAGGATCTTATTACAGCCTTTGTGTAGGAGGAAATTAGAAACTCACAGCCCAGAAGAGTGGTGGTTGATAGTAAAAGGGGGAAAGGATGTCAAAATATGTATTATGGAGCTGTGATAAAGTACCATCTTTTTAGAAATCTTGCCACAAGTGCCTGTTCTCCATACACATTCATCCAATGATCTCTTTAATGAYCTGGATCATGGGAGGCTTAGTAAGCCTGGAGCTAAAACAAATCTAAAAAGACTGCAAGCACAACAGGGAAAGAGTTMGAATTAAAAGCGATTCTGAAAACTTGAAGATTTTTCCTGAAAACAGGATGAAATTCCACAGTGCCTCCTGAAAGAYAGGGGGCAACAAAAAATCATTAATTAAATAAGAGGAGAGAAACCATTGGTTTCTTCCAGGAAGGAKCTCAGAGCAATGCTGGATCACAGGCCAGGCAGGTGTCACAATGTCAGCCTGCTGTGAAAAGGAGAAGGTCCACCCTGTGATGTGTAAACAGCAAAGACATGAAATAATGTTTGTGCTGCTAAAGCTATTTCATGCCCAGGGTCTGGCACTGTGCTTCACGAAAGCAATTGATCACTTGGAGAGGACTAAGTGAACGTTAAGTTATTCAGAAAACGTGATCTAAACACATAGCCTGAGAAGAAAAAAGGCAAAGATTTGGGTTACTTACTCTAGGAGAGAGCAGATTGATGGGGSAAATGGGACAGGATAACTGTTTCCAAGTGGAAAGAGAGGGGAATGATCTGTTCTCTACATCTGTAGCAGGCAAAGCAAGAAGCAGTGCTCCTAAGCAGCAGAGAGAAGGACCTGGGAGAGAAAGCAAAAGGGAAATATGAGGATAATGAGGAACTGGACAAGAACATCTGTAGAGATGGGGAGCCTTCCTCCTTGGTGAGGTGTTTTTCAGAGCAGGGGGGACAAGCATCCTCTAGGAATGGCATTGACATACAGCTTGTCCTACCCTGGGACATCTCAAGRTGTTCTCCAACTCTGTCTCCTGTGAATCTACAATGTGTGTATTGGTGGAAGCTGTGGGAATGATGCCACACTTGCAGCAAGCATGGGACAGTCGAGGGATAAACTGGTCATGCAACACAGCGTYTGTGTCGATGCTCCTGCGAGTTTTCTACTGACAACCAGCAAGTACAGCAGCCCAGCACTTACTTTAGAAATGCATTTTGGTGCTGTGCTTTGTGTTGGTTGAAAAAAACCACTCATAATTATGCAATCATAAGGACGCCCTTGAGTCTGCTGAGGTTTCCCAGAGCTTTCTTGCACATGCAGTAGTCTTGCATTGTTCTGGACAGCCTTCTTCTTAGCATTGTTTTCCCCCTTGCTCCCTCTGAGCAGGTAAAATGTAAGAATGTTTATTCTGCACATCATCCAGGTTACTTATTGCTGGCCCATCCCTGTCTTTTGGTAGATGTTGTGGTGCCAGTAGAAAGAAGAGCTTTAGATGGTTGTGTATGTACTGGGAAATGAGCATTGCTCATGACACTCCAAAGGAAAYAGGCAGCTTGGATGCATTTTGAAAAGGTAGGAGAAATCAATTTCATGGACACAGGCTATCCTCTGCCAGTTGGTCTTACTGCCCCAGGATGGTCCTGATCACCCTTCTTTTACTGGTATTGATGGAACCTCTCTTGTCAGCAAATTCCTCTGGAGCAGTGGCTGCTGTTGAAGAGTTTTGTCATGAGAGTAGTGATTCTGTGAACTCAATCCAACAATCAACACAACTTCTGTAAAAAAGAGTAGTCCTGAAGAGGTTCCCTTTAGTGAGAATATATCACAATTTAGTATCACAAATTTAGTATCACAATACACTGTGATTCTAATGCATTACCCAGSCTCTACCAGCTTCAACAGATTGTCAGCAACTTTCCAATCTGTATGGCTGTTCCTAGACTATCTGACCCAGATGAAGCCAAAATCTAAGAGACAAGAGAAGATAAAGTCACTCTGGTCTAAGCGCTGAATAAAGTGTGGAAGTGTAATGTCAGGTCTTCATCTCAGTATGGCACAGCGGGGATTCAAAGTGCATTTTTGGGCCTGTTTCTCCATCTTGTACCAACACTAGAAGGAAAAAACACAGGCATTTTAGAAATTGCCTCTCATTCAGCCTGGTAGTGTTTGAGTGTGTTTGTAAAACCACTTCAGAGTAACACTTAAACAAGGATAAAAAATKCCTCCTTCAATAGTGCCTGAACACATCAGTCTGTCTCATAATGTTACAGTATGAGGGCAATGAGAGAAGTATCTTCAGGACCAAATCATTCACTGGGAAAAATGGTCCATATTCTTAAAACTACCCTAATACTTTTTGTTATTTCCCAATGCATTAGAAACAAGCTATCCATTGCCAATAACATCTTTGAGATTTTACAGGAAATTATAATGGCCACTGTGGGAGGTATTTTATTAATAAGTTTTAATCCTCTTCATTCATTAAAAAAAATCTCACACTTGTGTTATCTTGTAGTGTCACATGGCTACAAATGTTTCAACAGGTTTGGAGTTCAACCCATGTATTTTCTCAGTTTAGATCTTTTTGTATCTCAATGCTATAAAAAAATAAATTTGGAAAGATGGTGAAGACTTAGGGTGACTTCTAGTAAAGCTGATTTTATTAAATATTATATTAAGAATAATGTTGAATATGTCTACCTTGGTGTCCGTTTGGGATCCTCTGCCTCCCAAATTTTGCAGCTCAGCTWTTTTACTACCCCACAATCTGCAGGGCTTCCCTGATGGAGCCAGAAAGATGCAGTCAGTTTCTACACTTCCTGCWAGAGCCAGAAAGTCCAGAGAATCTCTGGAGAGGGAGGATAGCTGAAGAGGGTCTGGCCAGGGAGACTGATGTCTGAGAGAWTCTCCTTTATGACTGTTGTGAGGCAGACAGAGAAAATCTGTATAATGATATTGGGAAGGAAATTTGTATGCACCAGGGAGACAAAGCAGCTCTTCAAGCAAAGTAAGAACAAAAGATGAAAGAAAAGCATTTTCCAGAGCAAGGGGAAAAAGAGGATATTGGGGTAAGAGAAGAGAAAAATAACCTCAGTGGTTTTATTTTTGGGGCAGTAATTTTGTATCTGGGGTCCCATGATATTKTAAGTAAGTTGTTTTGAAATTGTTTATCATTGCAATATGGCATCCATTCAGCTTGAAAATCATGGATTGTTGATAGCCAAAGACCATGTTTGATCACTGGCCACCAGGATAGTAAAAAGTAAATGAGAGAAACTCTTAGTCTTTTTTCTATTTTTTTTTTTTTTTTAGTTTTGCAAAACTTAATTTTTTTTTTATTCCCAAGAGCCACTAATGGCAGAAGAATATATGCCTTCAGTCTTAAAAACAGAGGGAAAGTTCCCAAGGGCAAGCTGTGGAGTGACTCCAGGAATGACCACATTGCTGCATGAGGAGACACAGCAGCCTGTRATGGTACAGCCCCAGCAGAGCTGTSCTCYRTTYTCTGAGCCCACCAAGGCAYCTCCCCACACCAGCAGCTGATMACCTCGGGTGCTTACRCAGCAAGGATTGGGTTTTACTCCTTTTTTCAATGAGCCTTTTGAGCATTGATGAATTTTATTCAATCTTCTGCAATGTGAACAGAGTGTGAGTTTCTACACTATTTCACAGTGGAAAGGAACAACACTGTCTTGTAATGTACTTATTTGTCTCTATGAGGGATTGCTGCCAARCTTCTGTGAATAGACATTTTTGGCTGTCCTCCCTTAAATGAGCAAAAATGCCGAAAATTTATTCCCACAACCCCCAAAACTGTTTTTTTTTCCCCTGGTATTTTATGACATTAAAACACACATTCAAACATGCATACACATGTACAAAACTTTGCCAGAATTAAAACCACTTTTTTTTTCTTTTTTGCGATCCCGGCATCTTTTTTCCAAAAGCCTCAGAAAATGCATGGAGGTATCTAAATTATCAGTTTACTCAAGTGTTTGCATTTTTTTTATATCACTGTAGCACTAAAATTGTTGCCATTCTGACAGACAAAAATCAAACATGAGAAGTATGATGCATATCCTTTGCATCTTTATTAAGACTATATCTGAGATGGAGGAAAAAGAAAGGAGAATATTTAAGTACAACATTTAAGAAGTAGGCAAAAGTTCACATTCCATAGCTGCAGYAGTTTTTTATTAAAAGAAAAGCAAATAAAAATGACTGATTAAATGTTCCCTGCATCTTTATAAATCTGCTGCTTTCCAAAGAAGRCCAGGCACTTGCTTGGAGTGTGTGTACATGAGTAAGTGTGTGTGTGCGTGTTATATCTATTTCTATGAGCAGGACATATTTCCAGCAGTGGCAGGCAGTAGAAATGATGAGTACAAGATGGGAAAAGGCTTTGGTGATAAATGATYAAATTTTCAGAAACATCTCACGTCATTTGATTTGTTCATAAAATCCATTACAAGAATAAATAGTATTTTCCTACCTCAGGCATTCTGTGGTTTTTGGTCACAGTATGATGGCTTTCTGCTGTATCTGAAGTTGGAGGTTTGATGTTTTYTCTTAAATAGCATGTCATCGGAAAAAAAACCTGCWTTTTTTTTTTTTTAAACATTGTGGCATTGGGAAGGCAACGGTTTCATCAAACAGTCAGCAGTAGTGTGTAGGTAAAGAGTTTGTGTGAAGAACTTCCTAGCTAGTGCGACCTGTTTAATAGCCAGGACTGGGGTAACGGTGGTGAAAGAGCCAAAGGAATGGCTGTGCTGATATAAATGTTTTTCCTGACATTTTTTTTTTCCTCTGAAAACAAGAGCTCCTTGAATAGTCAGTGCTGTCCGTTTCTGTCAGCTTTGGTGGGCTGGAGGTGGAAGCTTGGACTTGCACCAAGGAAAGGTCTCTGAGGCTTGCAGAGTCGAATCAATTGACAAGTTTCCTGCAAATATTGCTTTACAGTTTAATCCTAGAAAGTATTTTCTGCTGGCTACACCCTATTCAATAGCATTCATCCCTTGTGAAGCAGTAAAGAAAACTGYTTTTATTATTATTRTTATGTTTTTATTCTCTTTGCTGGCCTCCARTAGAAGGTGCTTTTGAGAGTCCACCTTTCTGCGTGGGCTTGTGTGCTTATAGGGCACTTGGTGGGGTTTTCGGTCCTTACATACAGCATATTATTAAATGTAACTGCACTTCTGGGTTCCTGAGCTTGGGGACATGTTTTCTTAGGATGAACTCTAGTGCACACTAATCTCTGCAAGAAAACGCAGGCCCAGTGAGAGCAAAGTAGACCAGGATCCCTTAGGAACCCCAGACTCTGTGGTAGATAGCTGAACAGGTAATGTAGGTGCAACCATAGTGACTGACATTTGCATTAATTGCAAGTGTTAATGGTTAGGCTACAGAGACTCACAACTAATTAAGCTTATTAAAGATGTAAGGCTTTACAAAGCTGGGAGCCTTTCTCAAAGGCTAAAATACTTTTGTTATGATATTGCAGGAGGCAASTTTTTGTGGCTCTTGCATCGCTCAGGTGATAAGGCTTTTCCTTCTCAGTTTTGGCAAAATTAGCAATTAGCAACCTTTCCAGAACTCTGATATGAGTATTTTCATGCAGCACAACTGGTGCATGGGTTCCTGAAAAATCTTCAGAAAGTCGTGCTTGTGTGCATCTCACCCTCCCAGGGCCAAAAAGAGAAGGGGAAATCTCAACCGTGCGCCATCCATGGATGCTCAGAGAGGCTCCCTGCCATGCTGTGGTTCAGAAAATGTCCCTGCAGATGGTACAGCATCCTGTATGGCAGTGTGCCACTTGGAGTTCAGATTGGTCTCTCCCATCTGAGATTGAGCCGGGGCAATGGACAGGGGCCACACTCTGCCTCCCTCCCATAAGAATTTTGTGCAAATGTGGCCACTGCGAAGACACCGTGTCCTGTGACTTGTGCCTGCCTCTAGAAAMCATGCTGTGGGTGCAAACCTTTCTCCCCATCTGGCTGCTTATGGTGTGTCCATGACAGGGTGAGAGCCGCCTAGCACACTGCAACCCCTGTCTTGGCTCTGAACTCTGTTTTTCTGCTCCCCATTCGGGCCATTGAGGTTTTTGTAGTGCTTATATTGCTGGAGGAGTGCGAACGCTGGTCCAGACTGGGTGGCTTTCTTTTTCCGGCAAATTCTTGTTGAGGCACCAAGAGTTTGCTCACCCAGCAGGCTCTGACTGGATGTTTTGCTCCTGGTACTGATCACCCTCTGCTCCCTTGGCAAGGATAGATTAGCGGTCCCAACATTGGATAATCAACCCCTCTGCCTCATGTACATTACAAATTCTTCTATAATTTCACAGTCTCTTCATATTCTCATCTGCCTTAAAACAAAATTATCTTCTGATTGTTTTCCATTTTGCAGTGAAGCATTGTTCTAAACCTTTTCTATTTACTTACAGGTTTCCAGAGAGTTTAATCTCTGTTGCTGGTTTTACTGCTTCATTATCTTCGTAGATACTTGTTTAATTCTTCTGATGGCTAGAACCATATGCTATGTGGTCGTCACTGAGACTGGGAGTCTGAGAGAGGTTAAAAGTGCATGTTAAAAATACAGTTTTTCACAGGTCTCATTGGGAAAAACAGTATTGATCTTCTGTCAGCCATTTGGGCTTTTTATGTGTAGTTCTGTTTAAAATGCCTTCAAGGAAGTCCTTTGAGAATGAAATTTGAGGTCGTGAAAGACAGAAAGGCTGAGAATTCAAAACAATAAAATCCTTTGYTTTTTAAGAGTGCAGCATGTCTCTTGCACCAGGCTGGTAGCAATGTACATTTTCTACATTTCCTCCTGCCCTCCCATCGAGATACTGAACTGGAAGGAGCTGTGCACTGCTCAGAGGACATCGTGCCAAGGGTGGGTCAAGCCCTGTCCTCTGTGGTGAGCCCACAACAGGGAGCCATGGGGGGGACTGCTCAGGCAGGACAGGGCTGTGAGATCAAATTGTTCAGTAGCCTGAACCACCCAGTTTATTGGAGGGGGCAGCAGCAAAATCCTCGAACAAATCCTGCATCTGCAGTTTCTCAGGCTTGGCCCAGGTAGGTCTTCTGGCTGTCCCCACATATCCCTTACAGGTGACAGGCAGAGGAAGGAAGGCAGATGACAGCTCCAGGAAGGCTGAACTCTGCCACTGCTGTTTGGGCGTTGTGCTATTGTCGAGATTAAAAATAATCAGCTGCAGGCTCAGCTGTCTGAATTAAATACTTTAAATTTTATTGCAAGTGGGTTGATTTAAAGTATTTGGACACCATGCTCTCCATGCTGCAGGAGCTGAACTTCCCTCTTTACTTCTTTCTTAACTTACTTTTTGGCAGTAGATTGCAGAAAACACATCTGCTACCCTTGGCAACTAAAGACACCTTCGTTTTCAGATAGATTCTGTGTAAATACAAAACAAAACATATATTTTAGACACTTGGCTTGGATCTAATATAAGATTCACTTGCTGAGCTACCTTCTTCTTCTCTGGTTTGTGSAGGTGTGAGGGCATTTCTGCAGCTATGTCCGACTTTCCATTGACACAGTATTTTCATATCTAATTGAGGTCTAGTGGCCACCATCCAGCTGACCCTCCTGAGGATGTGTAACCTGTAAAAACACAATCTGAGGGAGCACTGCTGCTGKTCATTGCCAGAGAAACAGAAGAGAAAAACCCCATTCCATCTCAACCTCAGCAGAGCTGTGTCAGGCTCAGGCCCTTGCAAGTACTTCCTCCTTTCACTGAAAATGTGATATACACCCTTGAGCAAATAATTGCTATGAGTTGCTTCATGAATTTTGTCCTTCCTCTCCTGCAGGTTTTGGTCTGCTTGTAARGAAGCTGGGATTTTATCAGCTGCCCTCACTACCCCTCTGAAGGATTCTTTGTCTGCTGAGCTGCTGGGCGCCTCTAAGGCTGGCTGGAAACAGAGTTTGTGTGGTATGTTTTTGTCCTGTGAGTGGAYTTCCAGAATCTTTTTTCTGGGATAAATATTTGGGTTTGCAATTTTTAAAATGGTTTACCACAAATATTTTCCTAAAGTTTGCCAGTGCAGAAAATGTTTCTTCAGCAAACACATTTACCAGCATGTTTTCAGTCAGTAAACATCACTGGAGGTGTGAACACAGCCAAAGGGAATTAATTTTTAGTGCAAATAATTATTAATATAAAATAATTTGGAGAAGGCTGGAATCAGCCTTTTGTCTTCTATTTTGGGGAACACTCATCTGTCCATACCAAGACACAGTCTGAGCAAGGCTGTACCTTTGGGGGGTGGGGCTGAAAACAGGAGCATGCTTTTAGAGCTCCAGATGTAGGGACACTTGTAGTGCCCTCATTTGGAGAGTGGATGGGATACCTGTGTATACTGTGAACCAGTCCACTGAACTTGCCAGGGCATAAGGGATGACTCGTGGCACTGAGAAAGTSCTCACAGCTGTCCTGGTGGCCAGCCTTTTTTGTGGGGTGAAGGGCAGGTGGGAAATGGGTGCTCTTGCTGTGCTGAGCCTCAGTAGAGGTGGTGATCATGGGGGTTGGGAACCCAAAGAGCTGATGGGGCTCAACCTGGTCCTGTGGTGATGTAGCGCAGGAAAAACAGGCAAGAGAGGTTTGGCTGTCCTTCTGCTGAGGTGGCAGCTCCTGGCTAGGCTAGTGAGAGCCACCACTTGTGCTTCAAGAAGCCTCTTTGGTGTATACTTGCCTCCCCATTTAAGTTCTCTCCCATGTGGTTTTAGGGCACCTTACCCTGTGATCAGTTTTCCATWGCAGGTTCTCCTGCCCTCCTTGGTGGAGGAGTGCTGCCTTGGAGTTGGTTCTCTGWGATGCTGCAACACTGGAAGGAGACAGCAGGCTGTGGTGACATCTGCTCTCAGCCTCTGTCCCCCCGGCTGGGGTCAGCCTGTGGTGGGACACACCAACTTGCTGTGCCCTCACCATGCCTGGGGTTAGTGAAAGGAGACTTTGCCTGAGGGGCTGGAACACCAGCAATCTGTAGCGAGTCTGTGGCTTGATAATTATGGATTCCCACTTCAGTACTAGGGCTAATTTGCAAGCTCTASAAAAGTGATGGCTTGGCAGAGGGGAGATACCATTATTCTTATTAGCACCAAACCCTGTCCTCACTCTTTATGAGAGTCTGCAGGTTTTCAGTCAAGAAATGTGTGACCCAAGTTTGGGTAAAACATTTCTTTTCAGGCAGAGCAAAATTCTTTCATGGCCAGGAACACGAGCAAGAAATCTGATTTTCATTCCAGAGCTCTTGGAAGGTTGTCAGGGCTTCTGAGAATGATCAGCCCCCTGTCTTATTAAAGGTTCTTTTCTTCATCAGTACATTGTCCACTAGCAAGGTGGGAGACTCAGTCACTGWTGCCAGAGCAGACTGAGAGCTTCTCATTGAGAAGCTAATTATATTYTGGCTTTTCTTTTTCTTCTTGCATTGCAGAAAAGGCAAAATAAATTGGGAAAGGGGAGGGTGATGAGAACTCAGAGTTCATTAATATTCATTCTTTGCCACAAGCACGCAGAAAAGGTGACAAGCAGCTGGCTACCCAGAAGCCTATGCACCTTGGCAGTAGATAGAAAATTGAATTTAATTATASTTACCTTTAGCTCAGCACCTAATGAACATGTTTGAAATAATGGAGGATTGCTGTATACTAGAAGATCCAGGACCCAAACAGAAAATACAAACCTTCCCTGCTTCTTCCCTGCTCTGCTGAATTTAAAATAATTCTGCCAAGGTCCAGGAGACCAAGCGGACTTGTATTCTTGTTTTTTTCAGTGATTATCACAGAAACTTGTCCAACTAAAAAAATTAAAATAAGATGGATAGTAGGGGGGAACAGCACGTTTTAATGGGAAGTAAAAGAATAGAGACTTATTCCATTCTCACCTTGCCTGATGAGCACTGCTATGGTCTTGGGGTCTTCATTTTTTCTTTTTTCCCTTTCATTTCATGCTGTTTCATCCATTTTCCCCATAGCTTTTAGTGTTTGGGGTTTTTTATGCTGTATTTTATTTTTTTGGAGACTGCTATCCATGGAGTTTACTACTTTGGGGGAGAAAGAAGCCAAAGAGATTTATTTCACACACGTTTCCTAGGGTTGCTTCAGAGTGTTGGTTCCCACAAGCAACTTTAATACCACAGACCAAAATCCTTCTCTGTAGCACACAGGCACAGGCAGGGATGGCAGCTAGTGGAGATGCTCCATATAAACTTGTTTGAGGTTTGGGGAAGACAGAATGTGATCTACACTTGGCTGCTTGTCTAATATCTTTGCTTTGCTGAAATAAGAGATGAACAAAGCATTTGAAAGTGCTTTTAGCTTTACAGCAAGGACCYGATGTTTGTAGCATAATCCCAGCAGAAATTACTTTTGTTTTGGTAGCTGAGGTAGGAAAGTGAGGGTCATGAATTATCCCTTGTATTTGTAACACATGCTGAAATTTGGCTTTTCACGTCCGGTCATGAGCTGTAGTTAATGACCTGGAAAAAGATTGCATTTATCTTTAAGGCTAATGCGTAGCTTCTTCCAATGTGACCAAATCTTAAAAGATGGAGGTGAAACCATGCAGGCTGGCAGGAGGGAGGGCATGGGTACCAAGCTATGAAATGAYGGTCACAACCTGGCCCTGAATCTCTCAAGTTTTGCCCAGGTGCTTCTCAGTTCTATTTTATTATTGACAAAGCACCGTGTTTGCTTCTTTCCCAGCACTGTCCCCGGGAGAATTCTGTAAACCTTGGGAGAAACAGAAAATGGCATGGTTTTCTATTTGGTCTCTCTCCTCTTTCATTCATGTTTGGAGAGACTGTGCCAATGGTTCATGTTACTTAAACATCCCTATGCTCCTTGCAGACAGATTAACGTGGGCTCTTGAGAGATTCTTGAGATAAATCTCTTATGGACACATGGTAGTTTCTACACCACATGTTTTCTCCTTCCTGCTTCTTTAACAYGCTTTTGGTGATTTGGTTGTTTGCATTAATTACTCTCAGCTTCAGAACATATCCATGTTTYTTATTTCTTATTTCCTTAATTGGTGATGTTTTTTTCTGCTCCTGCTCTTTTCGGGTTCATATTGCTTTATTAGCAACATTACAGTCTATTTTGGGTGATTTAGAACAGAACAGATAGAAATGCATAAATATTATTCCCTGGCAAATAAGCAAGCCTAGACATGCCTCAAATATATTTTCAAGTATTTTAAACCCTTATTCACAAGCAATTTGTGTGGCTGACTACTGGGCAAACATAAATCCCTAAATCCTTCTTTTCCTTTATTTTGACCAGCTTTGCTTTGTCTTTCTTCTGCTTTTCTTGTCAGCTTATTTCTAAGGGGTGGTAGGTGCYACCATGCTTTAAAAAATCCTGTTACTTTGCTTGTTTAGACACCTGCATACCACAGCAAATTTTTACCTCAGTTGCCACTTATTTTTTGACTGAAAACAGTCYTTAATTATGATCAAGATAGATCTATGTGTGTCTGTCTTTAAAGGCATGAGAGAATCCTTGGCTGGATGCTGCTGCCACTGCGCTACCTTCCGTTTATTAGAGTCCAGCCCCTCACTAAGCTGTCAGCTGAGCAGAGGAGATGCAGAGTGACAGGCATTTCTGAGTACGCTT
This sequence comes from Malurus melanocephalus, assembly GCF_030028575.1. NCBI lineage: Eukaryota > Metazoa > Chordata > Aves > Passeriformes > Maluridae > Malurus > Malurus melanocephalus. The sequence goes on from NW_026623283.1 coordinate 2,761,818, forward strand.
CATGGATGTGCCAGAGCCCCAAAGTGACTCATGAGGTGTGACGGGCATCCACAATTTTTCACCTGTGTGTGGAGCTGGAAAAGCTGCAAGACAGTTTTCTTAGGGCAAAATATCTACTGTCCGGAGAGCTGCAGTTCAGGCGCTGCGGGTCCTGTCTTGTCGGTGCTGCAGGGAAGGAGATGCTGTTGTTCAGGCTGGAAATGGTACAGCCCAGTTAGGAGAGAGTTATGGGAAAATTTCCTTTGGCTTCTTGGTCTTTTGTGTGTAACTCTCATGGCTGTTGCAATACCCTGCAATGCGTAGTAAACATCACTTCATTTTTGGGGGGAATGAGATGTCCTTTGTCTGCTGTCTGGATTGACAGTAAATGAGGTCTGAGGAATTGTGGGGAAAGGGAAAAATACAGAGTCTGTGCAAATGGGGGCGGATTCTTTTTTCTACACTCACTTTGCATAGACTCCCTTGGGGAAATGGAGTCAATGAACTAGCATGTCTCCTCAGGGACTGCAGCCATATTTCCAGTCAAAAAATTTTGGTTTTCAATGAAATGCATGTCAGAAATATTTTGCTTTTAGTGAAGTACRTGGCAAGAAAAATGAWTTTTTTTATTTTTGTTTTTCTTTCCAGTGAAAATACAGCAATTTTGTGGGGGAATTAGTAGGCTTAACTCTATTGGTGATACTATTTTCTGTCAAGAAGCTAATTCATCTTAATGGAAAAATTATAATCAAGCGTGGGAACAGAACCACTTTTCTAGGCAGCGATCCTGTCACCTGTAGAAAAGAGATTTGGGATCTGGAGTGGCTTGCTTCTATTTTCAGCTTTAATGCTAATATTTTCAGGCTCCTCAAGTCAGCCTCATGCTGTGCRGGCAGGCACAGCTGGAGCATTTTGGAAAATAAATAAAAAGGTATTTCTAATAGAGTAGCCAGAGTCGGTAAAAGTGGCTTCACCTGCTCTGCTGAGAAGTGATGCTCCCCTGTGGCAACAGACAGCCACCCGTTCTTGCCATCATCTGTATGATTTAATGCATTTCGCTTGAAATACAATTCCTTTATGTCAGCTATATCTTTATCAATCAGGATTGCACGATAAAATGCTAGCATTGAGATGATAAGGAGAATTTAGACTGTGGCTCCCACTGATCCCCACTGGCTGATCCTGAACTGCTGTGTAAGAGCCTGTGGGAGGATGCGGGGAGGTGTCCCTGCAACAGCATGGATGGAGTATCAGATTGCATCAGGCACGAGAATCAGGCATGTACAGAATGTATCCAACCCTCAGGCACATATCCATATGTTTGGATGCTGGTGGGTGTTTTTTAAAGTTACTGTTTTAAAGATATCCACACAGGTGGCTAGCAAGCATTTGTTAGATGGCACAGCATGAATGTTGAAACAATCTGACTGCTTATGGGTGAGGAATAAAAGGAGAAGCAGTGCTGGGTGTCCAGGCTTTTCTGGATAATGATTATTTGCCTRAAGAAAGAAAGAACTAGTTTTTTTCCAGTTAGCTTTGGGAGAGTGCACAGGGCTATGAGGAGGCAGAAAGCAGCCTCTTGTTTCAGAGAAAACAAAACCCCCATYAGGTAGAAACACTTTAGAAAAACAAACCCTGTTTTGGCAATGTGATGTCTTGTTTTTTAATATTTCATGCCTGGATGCAAAGTTCTTCAAGGAAAAAAAAAAAAAAAAAAGCTCCAGGG